>NW_022045830.1:7450000-8017500 GCF_003285905.1 Drosophila hydei | reverse complement strand
ATCTACACATCTTTTGCTTGGTTTGCTGACTAAAAAAACCAAAAAAAGAAGAAAAGGCAGAGCGACGAATGTGAATTGAAGAGTCGATCTTTTTATTTAATCATTGTTGAAGAAACTGATTAATTTTGTTGAAATTTAATTTTGTTTTCCCTTCTACATTCTTAAATCTCCCAATTCTAAAAAAAGAAAGAGGCAAAGACGCGATTTATACTGAAAATATTTATTTGGAATTTATTGAATTGATTTATTGTTGCTTCTCGCATTATTTAAATAATATTTTGGACGCGTGCGAATTTCTGAATCAGGTTTTTGGATTTTTAGTGCCTCCGTTGTCCTTCAAAGTAAAACGTTGAAATCCTTTGCCGGCGGCCATCAATCAGTTCGATTCTATTCAGTATGATCAATATTTGCATCTGTTGTGGTCCTGTTTTGTTTTGTAAAGTTTCCTTAAATGAAAATGAAAAGAAAGAGAAAATAATAACTATTAATTAAAATAAAAATAAAAGTAAAAAAAAAACAAAAACCACAAAAAAAAACACAAAAACAAAACATCTAAATAGCATGTGTATTTATTACCGTTCAGTCGCGAGGAGGCCCGACTTCATTGGAGGGGATCTACAAAACATTTAATACGGCGGCATATACGGCGTATACGTTATGAGTGCCCTGTTGAGATTTCTTTACCCAAACTCGTCAAAATGGCTGTGATATGATATTAAATACATACGGTCACAGACATTTTAACGACATGGTATAAGAAAATGAAAAATAGAAATGCAAATGGATAATCGTCTATGATGAGTGAAATAGTGCTTAAGGTAATTCACACGAAACTCATCAAAATGGCTGTGATATGACTTGATAATGGCTACATTTCACAACCCCTTGAAGAGTTACGCAAGAATTGAGTGGGCGGCGACCGTTAAGTGTCCCATATAATGAGATGCAAACACTTGTTGGTTGAGTTTGTTGTAGTCCTGTTTACCGGTACGGCGATTCCACACCTATGGTTTTTTTTTCTATTTCTGTTACGTCGCCCTTTGCAATGCCCATCAAAGCTGGCTGTGATACAATTCAATTACAGAAATATCATTCTCAGCCCTTTTTGATGACATTGAAAGTAAGACATGTACTCGCAAACGCACACACACACACTGACACACCCGTGTAAACGAACTCTAATACAATTCACGTAACCAAAGACGTAAACCGGCAGTAAGAACGACGTAAACGTTTTGGGCATTGCGTTAAAAACGTAAAACTCAATTGGGTTTTAATGCTTGTGTATATTTATCAGTGTGTATGTGTTAGTTTGAGTGTGTCTGTGCGTGTGCGTGTGCGTGTGCGTGTGCTTGTGTGTGTCTGTTTGACAAACTTTGTATACCGTTAATTCTACTAATTGAAGCATATCCCGGCACTCGCTTATGCATTATTACTTTTATTCTTTGTAGGTTAAGTAGCTGAGAATCTACTGCATGTTGCATGCGTACACACACTGTATGTATGTGTATATGGGTGTGCGAGTGTGTATTGCTAGGCAGTAAAATGGCAACGTTGTTGCCGACTGCGACGGCGACCACCGCCCTCTGCAGCAGCTTAAATGTCTGCCAGTCAGTCTAACTGTGAACTGCGCTGTCTGCATCATTTGTGAGTGTGTGTACGCATGTGTGAGCTCTAGCTGTGTCTGTGTGCGTGTGTTCATGCACCCCTATCGCGCGCCCCTTCTAGTATTCAACGGAAACAGCAACAACAACAGCAGCAACCACCAATCGTATTTAGTTCTTGTTTAGGCAGCGTTACGAAAGATTTTCGAAATTCGAACTACGAACTTCGAATCGCTAGGCACTTTCGAGGCACTCCATTTGGCTGTTCAACTTTGTAACAATTTAGAATTTTACTCTTGCATCCAATGCATATATTTCGAGAGCTGAATATGCCATCCAATCTTTTGGGCATTTCATCAGGAGATGCAGCTGCGAGTGTATCAAGTGTATATACATAATAATGTATGTATATGCAGTTGGGTATGTATATGTTTATAGGGTGTTGCCCAGTCGGCTTATTGATCTGTGTGCTAACTGTTGTTGCCGCTAGCGCTGTTGTTGCTGCTGCTGCTGTCGCTGCTGCAGTCCTGCAACCGAATTGGACAAAATACATACATTAATATATACACATGCATGTATATGTGTGCATGTGTGCATATGTGCATGTGTATGTAGCCACGTATCTATGTACACACGAGTTGTGAAAAACCGACGAAATGACGAACCATCCCTTATTTGGCACGTACCCGGCGCATTGCTCTCTCCCCCTCTCTAGCTAAGTCGCTCACTATCACACACACGCTCTCTCGCTCTCTTGTCGTCCCTTTCTCTTTTCGTCTTTGTCTGCTTGCTTCTGTGCTTCGACTCTTTCTCTACCCACCAGCTGCCATGCATGGGTGTGTGCGTGTGTGTGCTTGTGTGTATATTACTACTGTCGCAGACGTCGGACTGCCACCCACCCTATTTCCAGCAGCAGGAACAACGACAACAACAACATCATAATCATCATCATCGTCGTCCTCGTCGTCCTGGTCGGCGTTTGTCGTGTGTATACTGAAATACGTAAAATTCATTTATGGCTCGTATCCTTTTTGTTGTTGCTTCTGGTACTGGCGCTGCTTCTGCTGTCGCTGCTGCTACTACGACTGCTGCTGCTTTGTTCCTGTTTCGGGGCGACGGCCGCGTTGTACTCGTCCTGGTCGTTGTCTTGGCTTCAGCTTCTGCTCTGCACCCACTTTCCGTGTGCCGCCCCGTTGCCCGCTGCCCGCTGCCCGTTGCCCATTACCCGCTGCCCAATGCCGCTACGCATTTCATGTCATACGCAAACCTTTGTGCCTTTCATTATGGGAATCCTTGAAAGTCCCAGATCGCATTTTCTTCACAAAGCCGATTACAGATGTGTGCCGGGGGTGCTGCTCTGGCCAGATGCATTTTCTCGATTCTCGAGGCTTCGCATTTCGTATGTGCCCATCGAATCGGGCATCCACTATATATATAGTCAATTTTCTGATCCAATTTTTTTCAAATGTGTGTGGTACTTAGCGTAAAATGTTTTTGCGCAGTTTACAAATGGCCGCAAACACAGAACAATGAAACGCTCGGGGGAGGGAGGCGTGTAAAAAAGCAACAAACGCCATGTTCAGCAAAATTTTCATCATTCGCTTTCACTTAAGTTTTTCACTTGTTTAAGCACAGCAAATGTAATTTTTATGCACAATTCTTGGGTCCTTGGCTTTTGCACTATTTTTAATATATTTATTCACAATTATTTACTGTGCATTTCCCATTCAAATGGCAATAATTTATTAACCGGTTTTTCTCGTGACGTTTTCGCCTTTTTACAACCACACACAGAGAACAGAACGGACAACCAACTGCTGTCTGTTAGCTGCCTCTGTTAGTAAGCTGGCTGCCTTTCGTTTCGTTTCGTTCCGTTCGTTTTCTTCGCTGTACACGCTCGTGAGAGTGTGCGCACGCGTGTGTGTGTGTATGCGTGTGTGTGCACGATTGTTTGCGTGTATGCCGTTTGGGCAGGACTTCGTGTTGACTTCGGCCGCTCAGCTAACACTTCGTGTTTCAGTATAGTTTTCAGTTACATGCGTTGCATGCGCGCGCGAAAAAAGGGCAAAAAAGGCGCGCCCCCATCCGTCAACCACCGAAAATACCCAAAATGTATTCCGCGTTTGATTCTTCCGATGCTTTCGCTCGCACACTCACAGCCCGGAGAGTGAGACAGCGAGCTGAAAAGTGAGCGACTCTCTCGCACAAAGTCCTGTCCGCTGTAAGCTGCCGCTGTAAAGCAGCACTGTTAGCTAACAGGCGTGCATGCGATACACCCTGTTGAGAAGCACACGCACACACACTCGCACTCGTACTCATAGAAAACACCCCGAAGTAACGGTCAAATGGAAACACCTTGTGATTTTAAATGTGTCAATTTCTTTATTTCATTCATCCGTGTACACGAGCAAAAAAAATGTTCAACAGCATGAAATACTACACAAATGTTGTAAATGTAAACAATGCTAATAAATATTGTACGAATTACACTGTGCATGGTCGATGTGCGGGTCTTGTTTGAATTTTCTTTGCAATTGGGTGGTTTGTCTGGTATGTATGAGGTTTGGGTTCCAGCCGCATCAGCATGTAAACAACAATTAACAAGTTCCGGAACCGTTCCAGGGCTACGGGACGCAACGAAGCAGCTGAACATGTGGAACCAGCGCGCAACATTCAAAAGGAGTTGGCAAGTTAAAACTAAAAACGAGATGCACTTAAAACTAGTTCTTTTTTGTTTTCTTCTTCTTTTTTTTTTTAGTTTTTTCCTTTTTTTGTGTGTGTAGGTAATATGTATGTTTATAATTTCATAGTATGTGAATGCGCTTGTATGTAAGTATATGTGTGTGTGTGAGTGTGAGTGTGATATGATTGAGATACTTTAAATAATCATAAAAAATACATATTGCAAAAGTTGTTGGCAATTAATCAAATCAGGTGCTCAACACTTATCAAAGCAAACCTGCGACACAGGACTATATTCCTGTATATATGTAGCCTAAACAACACAAACATTGTATGTCATATATATATATAATAATATATATTATTGTTTAAGAGGACCTTAAGATGTATTGCAACAGGGCCAATTTCCAAATGCTAATATTAAATTGGTTTTTGTAATTGTTGTTAGTATATATATTGAGAGTCTTAAGAACTAGTTGGGGGAATTCATGATCTTGAGTGCTGAAGAAATGCTACGCCTAACTATAAACCATAATGAAAATGTCTGTATGTGTATGTATGTGTGTGTGTGTGTATCTTCTTGTGTGTGTTTGTGTGTGTGTCTAAAATTATATTAACGATATTAAAAAGTATAATAAATAACTATAAATAGCATACATAGATGATTCGCTATATGTACTATATATCCTCGCTAAGTTAATCAAATGCATATGTTCACATATATGTATATGTATATATGTGTGTGTATATATATATATATAAGCCCCGCCCCTAAAACAGCCTATCGCATCAATCAGCGTTCTTAATCTCGCTTAGACTGCGACAGGCCTCTCTCTCGCGCTCGCGTTCGCGTTCTCGCTCTCGCTCTCTCTCACGCTCGCGCTGCTCTTCCTCCAGCTTGAGCACCTTGCTCTTTAGGCCGCATAATATCTCAGCCGTGGCTATATTCTTGATGGTGCTCAAGTCTAGATGTTGGCTGTGATTGTTGTTGTCATCGTTGTCGTGCTCTCCATTGATGCTGCTGTTGTTGATATTGTTGTTGTTGTTGCCACCATCGGCAGCTTGTTGCTGCTCCAGTTCCAGACTCCGATTGATTGCATTTAACAACTTGTGCTTGCCCAGCGCCAATGCTAGTCCGGCTCCGATGCCATTGTTGTTGTTGTTGTTTGTCTCGTTGTTGCCCTTGCCGCTGCTGCTGCTGTTGTTGTTGTTCGAATCGGTCTCCATGTCCAGGCCGCGATTGTTGTTGTTGTCGTCGTATTTGCGCTCATAGGCAGCGAGATCTTCATCATGTCCATTGTTGTTGTTGTTGTTGTTGCTTGTGGCCTCACCTGGCGACGCCTCAAGCTCCACTTCACGCTTCACCAGCTGTATATCAGGCGGAGGTGTTGGTGTTTGTGGGCGTGCCCGATTGCCATTGAGATTGGGCGTTTGTACCAGATTCAAAGCTTCCTCGTCATCAGGCTGGCTGTTGCTGCTGCTGCTGTTGTTGTTGTTGTTGTTGTTGTTGTTGTTGCCGGTGCTCTTGTTGCTGTTGGTCAAATGATGACTCTCCACGAGTCGTATCTTAAACGAGTTGTTGTTGTGCGTAGCTGGCGGCGGCTGCGGCTCCGGCGTCCTTGGCACAATCGTTGTGATGGGCTCCAAAATATCCTGGCTGTTGGCGTAGGCGTGATTGTTGTTCAGTGCATCGGCATTGCGCTCGGCGCTGGGATAGCGCTCCCGGTCCATCTCCTTCAGCCGCTTCTCGCCGCCCAGCTCTGCGTTGTAGTGCATCAGGATCTTGCGCTTGGCCAGGTACTTGTGCTGCTTGCGTGCCGAGTCGAGCATTTTCTTGCTGTTCGCCTGCAGAATCGCAAACGAGTTGCTCTCGGCGTCGGCCACAGCTGGACTGCTGACGTTGTTGTTGTTGTTGAAGTTGTTGTTGTTGTTGGTGCTGCTGTTGTTGTTGTTGTTGTTGCGATTAAGATTCTTCATAAAGCTCTCAGCCAGCGTTGCCTTCGACTTGATGTGCTCACGGAAGCCAGCATAGCCCTGATCCTTGGTCAGCGACAGCGGCGTGGGGCAACGGCTGGGTCCGTTCAGCGTGGGCTGCTCCAGTGCTGTGGCACCATAGCCAGCGGCATGGCCGCTGGTTATATTGACGCTATGCGTGCCCCGCTCGTAACGGCACTCGGTGCCGTCGCTTTCAAGTGGCGAGCCAATATCGCTGGCATCGCTGTCCAAATTTTTCTAGAAGCAAAGAAATTTGAGTGCTAAAGTGGTTCCAGAATGCAATTGACTCAACCAAAGTATACCTCTGTGTGTAGTCCCTTGATTTTCATGGCCTCGGCCACCTTGAGGAAGACAGGCAGGTCCTCGTACTTGACGTTCACCTGGCCGCTGTACATGAAGTCCAGCAAGCCGGCCATGTGGCTGGCCTCGACGTCGGCCATCAGCAAAATGGGATGACTGGACGGATTCTCGAGGAAGATCTGCTGGAAGTAGGGACTGCAAACGGACAGCACCTGCAAGGCGAACAAGAGAAGAGGACATCGGGAGACAGCTGTTAGTGGAGCAGTTCCATCAAGTATTTTGTCAGTTTACCAGTTTGTGCGCCTTAAAGATCTTGCCACCTGCTGCTATGGTCACGTCCACCATCTTCTCATCCTTCTGCAGGGAGTGGAAGCCGCGGCACATGTTGCCATGGAAATTGTTCCACGACAACAGATACTGATCGATGGTGTTGGGATCGGTGTAGGGCTGTTGCTGCTGCTGTTGCTGTTGCTTGTGTTGCTGCTGCTGTTGCTGTTGCTGTTGCTGCTGCAGCTGCTGCTGGGCTGCCTGATGCTGTGTGGCTGTGATGTGGATCTGTTGAGCGGTAGTTGGCGGCGAGCTGGGACGCGGCGTGGGTGGCTGATGAGGATGAGCGAGCTGATGATGATGCTGCTGCTGCTGCTGCTGCTGTTGTTGCAGCTGAGCCTGTTGCTGCTGCTGCTGCAGATGCTGCTGTAAATGTTGCTGTTGCTGCTGCAACAGTTGCTGCTGCTGCTGCAGTGCATGCTGCAGTCCTGGCGGCGTCGACGACGAGGACAGGCGATGCGGATGCGGCGAAAGTGACGGCTGGTGGCTCATGAACCGCTGCTGCTGCTGCTGCTGAGCCTGGTGATGTTGTTGCTGCTGTTGTTGCTGCTGCTGCTGCTGTTGCTGGTGCTGCTGCTGCTGCTGCTGTTGGCGTGCATGCTGCTTGATCTTGACCATGTTCTCCTGCTGCTCCTGCTCGCGCTGACGCATCAGCTCCTGCTTAATCTTGTACTGTTGCATGGACAAGTCGTCGACGCTCTTGGAGAGCTTCACCATATCGCTGTTGCTGTTGAACTTGTTGCTGCTGTTGCTATTGCCCAGCATAGGCTTCAGATCGTACTTATAGTCGCCACTGGCGCCGCTGGCCGCCGCTGCCAGCTTGCGCTCGGCAGCCAAGGCGGCGCGCTCCTTCTGCCGCCTGATCAGCTCATCGATTTCCATGTAGGCGCCGCTGGTGGCTGCCGCTATGGCTGACGCAATGATTGGATCATCCTCGAACACGCTGTCGTCCAGTGTCTCCTTGAGCGTCTTTGTGGACGAGAAGAGGCGCAACGAGGGATCGTTCACCTGGTCGCTGAAGTACACGTCCATCAGCGTGAAGAATGGCCACTCCCGTCGCTTCGGCTCCTCGGACATTTTGATGGCCTTGTACTCCTGCAGCAGATTGTTCCATTTCTTGATGATCTTCGACAGCGGCAGCGGCACATTAAGTTCGCGCTCGACCACGCTGTGAACGAAAGGGAATGTGTTGAATGACATGATTGCGATATAATCGCAGATTAGGCGTTGGTGTTTCAAATTTCAGCTTAATTTTTTATTATTATTTAAAGTTTTTTCTTTATTTTTTGCTACTTACGCCCAGGCATATTTCGAGGCGTTTCTTTTGCCCGTGAAGAGTGGTGAGAGTTCAGCTCGTAATCTGATCAATGATTTGACTTTTTCAGCTTCCCCTGCAAAAGTGAAAAAGTAAAACATAATAAATGAGTTTCAAATTAAACAATTGCGTACATTATGCAATCGCTTGGGTTACCCAACGCGACGGATTGCTCTACGTGAACACTTGAAAAGAAAGAAACGAAAAAGCGTAGGCTCCCCGAATGTATCTAAATGTTATTACTGCAAATTTGTTATGTGCTTTAACCTAGTTATGAGCGCTTTGTGCAAATAGCTGGCAAAAAGTTCGTCAAATTTCGAGATTCGATCGACGCGGGGCATTGATCCGACTGGCCAAGTGCAACTTTCCACTTGCCACTGCAATTCAAGTTTATGCTGCATTGCCGTTAAAGACCTCTGGCAAGGTTTCAATGAACCCGTCACATAGCTGCAATGCGCTGCAATTCAATTCGAATCGATTCGTTTCGTTTCGTTTCGTTTCGACTCGATTCGATTCGAATTGCTCTGTAAATCATTGTAATCTCGAGATTGGCTCAAAATTGGCTGCTGGTTAATTGCTATAGCGAATCTAGCAACTTTTACCAGCTTAGTCCAAAAAAATCCAAATCGAAATCGAAACCGAAGCCAAAGCCAAAGCCACAGCCGAAAGCAAGATCAGTCGCTTGGCATCTTACGTCTATATAGATGCGATATATAGACGTGTGTTTATGGCATATGTATGCTCATCAAGTATACGCCATGAGCAACAGCAACACTCCACTGGCGGCCATAATGACTGAAAACTATTCAACGTTGAAGAATTCATTAGCAGATTTCACTTTCGCTTATGACGACGTTCGCTCATTTCTTTTTGCCGTCTTTCTTTATTTATTTACCGTAATTTCTACTCGTTCACTTTTTTCTTTCTTCTCTGCCATCGCTCTGTCTCCCTCTCTCTCTTTGCTTTGTATATCTGTTGGGGCTTTTTATTTCACGTGTCTTTCTCTTCTTTCATGTTTCTTGAGCTGGCTGATTTCTTGTTTCAGCCAGGCCAAGAAGCCAGCTACAAGCTGCGCGCCTGCTAGCCCGCTCGCTCGCTCGCTTGCTTATTTTTTTGTAAAGTTATTTTTCTTTTTCTTTTTAGCCAAGAGAAAATGACTTGGCGCAACCGAAGCCGGATCTAAGCCCGCCTCGCAGCTCAACTGCCAAGCGAACTGCACAACAGGAGACGAAAGCGAAGGCAAAGGCGATGGCGCAGGCGAAGGCTTTGCAGACTGGGCGGCCTGCATTCTAGCTGAGCCCACGGCCCGTTTACTTTCTAAATGTTGAATTGGGTTATTTAAACTTAACAAATATCGAAATCAATTCACATTGAGATCAAACTAATTTTTTTAATTATTAAAAATAATGAACTTAAAACTGCAATCGAACTTCATGGAAATTTTACACGAAAAACTATTTGATTAAGACTGAAATTATGTGAAAAATATTAGCCTAAACTCGAGGAAACAAACTGCCAGCCAGAAAGGTTGATATAGCTTGAGATCCATTAATATAATGCTCTTCTATTACTTATGAGTTACATCCCAAAGTGATTTAGTTCACGATGCATTTGGTTAGGGCAAGGCCATTAAAGCGATATCGATCTGCGGACAGTTTTATGATTCGCCAGCCTCTGCTTGATTCATTTAAGTGTCTAGCTATAACCTAGCCCAACCCAAAACTATGCGCAAAACAATTTGCACAAAAAAAATATATATATATATAAAAAATATATATACTATATATATATTTATATCAGATTTGCTAAGCATAATAACAAAGACAACACTCGAGCCAGGCTTGTGTAAAACAACCTCAACCTTCTGTTCGTGACATGCTGAGGTTCCACGTTTCCCATTCGCCGCTGATGGCAAACGCAGACAACAGCAGCATAAATGTGTAAGTGTGCGTGTGTGTGTTGAGGGGCGTGCGGTTTGAGGGGGCGCTGCAGCAGAAGTAGCGCAAATTGTTGCCCGGGGGAGCGGCACACAAAAGTTTCACTTTCTTTGCAGCAAGTTTTTCGTGCGTCTGCGCGCCCGTTCAACAGTGCGTGTACGTGTGTGTGTGTGTGTATGAGTGTGTATATCCATATCATGTCAGACAACTTCTCACACACACACAAGCTTAGTGTCGTCTTCTGGTTTCTACTTTCCGTTCGCGCCCTTTTATGTAACCCAAATCATCTGCAGCCCATGAGATGCTGCCTCTGCTGCTGCTGATCTGTTTCTCTGCTGCTGCTGCTGCTCTGTGTACAAGCCGAAAGGTCTGTCTTGGCAGCAGCAGCAACAATAGCAGCAGCATTTACCGTTAGTTTCTCTTTTGACCTATATTTGACCAAAGACGCGCCGCTCTTGCTGCTGTTGTTTTCTCAGTGCACGCCATTGGTTCTTTGTCTGTGGCTCTCCTTCATCTGCAGCTCTCCATGTCTTCTGCTTCATCTTCTGTCTCGTGCTCAGTGCTCACTTCCGTTTGAAGCACTTTCGTAGCCACAGAACCGGTTCTCGGGCCTTAAGAACCGCCGCACACACTTATCACCCATGAATCAACATTTGCATTTCTTTTTTACTATTTTCTTTTTTTGATTTTGAAGATTCTCGTGCTGTTTCGTTTTTCTCTTGGCATTTGCTAGCTCGTCGGGACTTGACGCATAATTGGCCAGAGAATTGAAAACGATTTGTTGGGCTTCCTTTCGTTACGGCCCCTTTCTTTCTTTCAGCTACGCTGATTGCGCGGCGCCCCCCTTGAAGCGTTCTTTCCTCTTGCTTTGTTTTGGCCAACTCTCCGTTTGTTTGTTTGTTTACTTGATGAAATGCGAAACTGTTAACCGTGACGTTTCGCTTTTTCACAGCTTTTTCCCTGTCTCGCTCCCTCTCTGTTCGTTCTGGCTTTGCCATCTGTTCTTTGCGTGAGAACTTCTAATGAGGTCAGTGGGATTTTTAGTGTCTGCATTGCATATATAAAGCCAGTGGAAGTCAAATCAAGCATTCAGCCTGCCCTACTCTCGTTAATCGTGTTAGGGGCGTGGCACTCGGACAGGCCAAGTGATTGGCATTGATAAGTTCTGATGGTGCCGAACGAGTAGAGCCATCATATGATATGCCAGGCATATCAAGACTTCTGAGACAAAGAAAGTAATTTCTCATTTTGTTATCTATGAAACTTGTATTTGTATGTTTCATATATTTAAATTATTTTACGACGTAGTTAAATTCTCTGTGTGTTTAGCTTCGTTCAGAAATGTTGTACCAAATTCTTAGCTGTTGAACTTTTGGGGCCACCTTTCCAATTGCTACGGCTCGCAAACAACTCGCGGGCATGCCCCATAGCAGAGCATTAAGTTGAACAATCTCCTCTTAACTAAGGCTGCCCATGAATAAATACAATGTGAAACTTTTGCTCGAATGCAGTGCACTGCAATGCAATGCCAAGGCGAATGGAAGAATTCGACTGCGTTGGTGCTGCGTTTTGTGCAGTCACTGCAACAACAACAACAACAACCAGACTCCAATGAAATACGAGATGCTGCTGATGCGGCTTTCCAACGACAACGACAACGACAACGAAAACGACTTGCAGCTAACTCAGTTTGCAGTCGGTTTTCTACTTTTGCTGCATTTCTTGAGAGTTTTCTCCGCACGGCACGGCCGCAAAGCTCAGACAATGCGCATACGCCCCGTGCGCCGGCTTTCCGTGTAAGTCATCGACCAGCCAGCCAGCCAGTCAGCCAGTAATACCCAGAGGCAGCCACAGCCGCCAGGCTGGTATTTAATTCTCGGCTTTTACTTTCTCCCAAATGATGCAGAAATGCATTTATTTTTCTTTTTCTATCTTTTTGTCTTTCATAGTCGGCAGCAAAATGTATTTGTTAAACATTTTCCGACGAGCATTTTAGAAGAAAGGCAATGCCAAGCAGCAGAGATAAAAGTCAAAAGTTGCTAATTAACTAACATTTCAGACCACTTGCTATGCCCGCTCGCGACTTTTCTCTTTACAAATTTTCATTTTGAAGTTGAATGTACGCCAAGCGACTGTGGAAATTCCGCACTACTTATAAGCATGACCAGACAGCAGGCAGGCAGTTTGCAACGGGCAACATTTCCAGCGTGATCATCATCATCATCATCGCCATCATCATCATTATCAGCCATCCATCATGATTATATATTATTGTAATCATTGACGTTGTCAGAAGTAATTTAGGAAGGAAAACAGAAATACATACATAAATATATATATATAAATTTATTTGCTCGCTTTGCTGAATTTCTCTGCTGAATTGGAAAACTTATGGCTTTTCATGTTGCTTTAAGTAGAAGTTGAAACTCGTTGTTGAAAATCGCCTGTTGCATTTTGTTGCTGCCATTGCTATCTCGTTAGTCGCTTTGTTCGCAAGAAGGTTTATGAACTTTAACAAAGATTTTCTTTCTTGCTTCCCGATGTTTAACATGCACTTGAGCCGTTGCTTTTCGAAAGTGCAACGCGGCGTATGAGCAACAGCAACTAAACGTATCTCAGCATGTGTGTGGGCTCGCGTGTGTATGTGTGTGTGTGTTGTCTCTTGAATGTTTGCATTTTCTAATTGCTGTTATGATTGTCGTATAACATTTGATGTTCGAAAGCAAAGAAAAACACTTTTCATTTCAGCTCAATTGATATTCTTATCAATTGCTTACCTTAAGCGGTAAGTGTGTATATAGTATTTCAAAACTTTTGATGAGCTTATGTGATGTGTCAGCTTAGCTCAGTTGAGCTTAGCTCGACTCGCGCACACACACATTGAGCTTACAACTTTCACTTTGCGCTGTCAGAAGCAGCAGCAGCAGCAGAAGCAGCAACCACAACGAAGCAAAAGTAAAGCTCTAATGTTAATGTAAATAGTGGTAAGAGTCAGGGTATACACGCACACACACACACACACACACACGCATAGTTACGTGCCATAGATGCGATCGTGTAGATAGAGATTGACAAAGGTTCAAATGACTTTGGCGCGTCTCGCAAAATTGCAAAATAAAAACAAACAAACAAAAAAATTAAAAACCAAATCATTCATTAAAAATATTGTATATATATTGCAAAAAAAAAAAAAACGAAAAAAAAAACAAAATAAATAAAAGCAATGCAAAACAAAATCAAATCAAATCGTGGCATCTTACATAAAAAAATTAAAATAAAAAATATAAAAAAATAGATAAAATAAAAACTTAACCTTCGCTGCATGAAAGCCAAAAAGTTTTATATAAATTAATTTTTTTTTATAATTTTTTTCTATACTTCTGCATAAACAATTACCCACTTGGCTGTCAAAATAATGTTCATAAAACTGTGTTAAGATTCGAGCATTATTATTGAAATTCATCCGTTGACACACTTAAATGCTGATCCTATTATACAATGCCCGATTCCCAGTGGAGGGCTTCAGCCGAGGCGAGCCTAAAGTGAAAGTTCTAATAGTTAAGCGAACCAACCACTGATGGCAAGTACTTGCCAACCGCCAACCGCCAACCGCCAGCCATGCGGGCCAACCGCCAAATTGTGGTGGTGCGGGGCGAGCCACTGTTGCGGTAGTCCAACAGCCAACAGCCAACAACCAACGTCAGCCAAGTGTAAGTGTGCATGGGAAAGAAAGGCAAACGAATTGTAAGCAAAAATGATATCTGTCTGCTCTGAGCCGGGCTGGATGGCATTAGCCATTTCTTTTGTGCGCCACACAATCAATTGTAGAGAGACAAAGAGAGGCTCATTAAGATGCTGTTAACTAAAGTAATGATAATGATTAGCTGAAAGATCCAGCCATTACAATTGAGAGATTACTTTTCGATTCAACTAATTACGAAAGCCATTCCGTTATGAATTTGATTAATGCTTAGCCCTTTCGGCTGGTTATGCAAAAGAGTTTCTTGCTTTAGTGTCGCAGCTTCTATCACGTTTGATGGCCAATTAAATGTCGTTAGCGCTTTAAATAAAAGCCAACTTTTATAGAATTAATAATCATTGCATCACGAATGCTACGTGTGCCGATTAGCCAGCTTTATATCGCATAAATATATATAACTCTTTAACTAGGAAGCGAACAGAGTTCCAATTGAAAATGTGTGAAACTCACGCAAGTTTTTTGTTTGCCTGCGGCTGACGGATTAGTGAAGTTAGAAAGCAAGACCAAAAGAAAAAACCACACACAAGATTATAGCCTCTTTCTACACGGGCTGTTGGCTAAGTATATTGGCTAGGTGTAAGTGCGTGTGTTTGATGGCGCCTACAACTTGGATGAAGGATCTTCCTGAATTCCAGTGGAACATCAGCCAAAAGTCAAGCAGACTCTTTGTTAGCCAAACTCTGAAGAAATATGAAATTCTATTGATGCCTCATCAAGCTACATTTCTTTAAAATTTCTCTTTTAACAATTGCAGAGGGGCTGAGGCATGGGTTGCCTAATGACATGACTTTCATTCAGATGCTACGGCGAAGCGCGTTACTTGGCCAAGACGAGCGACAAGCGACAAGAAACGAAGCGAAGCTCAAGCGCAGGTTGCATAATCGCATTCAAAACGAAAATAGAAAACAGCCAAAACGCCAAATGCCAGACGGGGGACGGACAAACGGACAAACGGACAAACAGAGAAACATAAAAACATATTGATGCATAGATAGGTATCGATAGGTGGTAGTATGGATGTATGCCTGTGCTTTGGCTGGTGCTTGTGAGCAATATAATTTGTAGCGGTTTATCAAGCAACGGTATTATTGAGCAACGGCCACTCGAAACGACTCCAACACTCGCCAACATTTAAACTATTTTCTTGTTATGCACTTCAAAAGCAAAACGCGTGATACAAAGCGCACACACACACACCAGGTAACTTAGAGCCACACTCACACATCTTTTTTGGCAACACAATTTTGACTTGGCCAACAGAAAACCCGATGAGTCATTCTTAATAATTGCGCGTGCAAAAAGTGCCAGCAATAATATTTATAAAGCTAAATATCAATGCATAGAAATCGAAACGAACATCAACATTAAAAACAAGCTCGAAAACAGTTCAAAATCGAAATCGAAATCGAAAACGAAGTCGAATTGGCGAGCGCAAACCAGAAATTGAAATGAGACGCAAACATATTGCGCATACGCCACGGATTCCAGAGAGATCCATACGTGTCGCCCAGGAGCTGTTGCAATCGACGTCTTTAGACCCAACAACAGCAACAAGTTGGGACATTGAACTCGAAAAGCGAACCTGCACACACGACGTCCGCAGCAGCAGCAGCAGCAGCAGCAGCAGCAAAAATTTGTAAACAAAACTTGATTATGTAAGCGCTTAATTATAATGGAAATGGAAATGCCAAAGCGACAAAGCCAGGCCACATTAACAGACCGAGTGTCGCTAGAGCTTCAAATTGGATTTGTTGTAAACAACAAACAACACAAAAACAACAACAACAATTTTGAAGGCTGCACATTACGAGAATTTATATCGAATAACTGGAAAATTCATGTTCCACTATGCTAATGCTGAGGCTGTGGAAAATGGGTCAGGACTAAAGCACCTGAGCCATGAAAACCAGTTAACTGCGCGCAGTCGAAAAGGAAAGAAAGAGCCAATAACAAATATAAAGAAAAGAAAGGAAACATAAATCGTACAACTAGCAAGGGTCTTAGAGCTATGGCAGCAGCAGTAGCAGCAGCAGCACAATCAAGCAACAGCCGCAAAAAGAAAAAGATAGAGACAGAGAGAGAGAGGGAGGGAGGGAGACAACAAATCCAAGCAACAACTTTCACCTATTAATATTCGACTCGCAGCAGCGGCAGAAGCCAGCGAGCTGCCAAAGCTTGCAGCGAGCCGAGCAGAAGCAGAAGAAACCAACTTGACGCGCGGCGCAGTTGTGGCCGATGCTCAACAGGGGCAACAACGTACGACGGCTGCTTGGGTGACTGCAGCTCAGACGATGCTTAAGATACACACACCAACACACACACACACCAGCACACACACAGTGTGATCTCTTCTGAAACTTTCTACAAAAAGTGTGCGGGAATTTCGTTATTTTCTTTAGCTTTTGCTCCCAAACTTAGCTGACTTACTCTATAATTTGGCTCTAGGCTGAGTATCCTTTGATCTTGATTAAATTATGTTCAACTTACAGCAATATCGGGTCGAGTATTGACAGTTAGCATTGACTGTCGGCGCCATTATCTCGTTGGCAGCCATATCCAAATTTATATAATTCTTGCTGCTGTCCTCGCTTATCCTTTCTGTGGAGCTCCTCCTCGTTGTTGTTGTTGTTGTTACTGTTGCTGTTGTTTATTGTAATCCAATGTTGTAAATTGTAAACACACACACTCACACGCACATATGCTTTTGGTTTGATAGTTTCTCTTTGATCGGTGCTGCTTATTTGGTAGTTTGCCTGGTTTCCATTGTAAGATATTTGGAATTCAAGAGGCACTCACGCACGCCGAGCGCCCAAAAAAAACGCCAAAGCCCAAGCTGCAGCGCACCGATAAAAAACACTTTCACTTTTCGCTTGATATGCAGAGAACACAAAACAGTTTTATGCGACGTTAATTTTGCTTTAGTTGCTGTCGTTGTTTTTGCTCATTGGTGAAAATTATATTTCAAGTGCACTAAAGTCAGGAGTAGTCAACATTTTGTCAAGCCTATGTTTCGCTGGCTTCTCTTATATGTATAATGATAATATGTATTTATTTTTAGTATTTCATAAAGTTTCCAATTTGATGCACTGAACACACTTTTTGTGGAGCCGAACTTTGGGTTGGAATTGTAAAAGTTTTTCTTTATATTCTTTGATTTTTGCTTTTCTAACTATAAAAGTTTTTTGTTTTTTTTTTTTATTTTTTTTTTGTAGAGTTCTGCACGCAGCCGCCTGTTGCTGTGGTCGTTGTTGCTTTAGTTTTGTAACTATTTGGTGGCGATTCTTGCGCGCCGACCGTTTGAACGTAACGTCTGCCTCGAACCACTGTAGACGTCTGTGCGGCAGCGCGCAGTGAAACCAGCGCTTATCCTCAAAGATCGCTAAGAAATTTCATGCCATTCCATTTTGTTTCATTGCTTGCGACGCTTTCGCTTAACACACACACACATACACTCACACTCACACACACACGCATTCAAGCTGTTGCTTGACTTTGGTTCTGTGTGCTGCTAGCATTACCATTTCTTTCTCTGCACACTCACACACTCACTCGCTCGCTCACTCACTCACTCACACAGACGCAGACAAGTTGCTGCTGAGCGTGCGCTCAGTTCAAGTTTGGTTCTTCGTTGAAGTCTTTTGTTTTGGTTCGCAGTTTGGCTTGGCCATGTGCGCGAGCTTTTCGGCTTGTTGGCTTTCAGTAAGAGTTTCGCCTTGGGAGCACACACACACACACACGCGCGCATACATAGAGAGTGACTATCCGGCAGCGCTTAATTATTTACAATTTATGGCTGTTCCATTGCCATCACGTTCCGAATGGACTTTTATAACTTTAACTTTCTTCGCTATCGCAGCGAATGCCGTTTGCTGGCAACTGCCTTCTAAGCGCGCTGCGGCTTTTTTCTTTCATTTTCTTTTCTTTTTTTCCATTTCATCGTTTCGTTTGCTTCTGCGCATTTGCCGTTGCTTAGCTGCAAATTACAACTTTCGTCTATTTTCGTCAAGATTTTTTGTAGTTTTTTTTTAATTATATAATTTAAACTTTTTTCCTTTGTGCATTTTTGCTGCTGTTGTTGTTGCTTGGCTTTGTTTTCGCTGTAACTTCTGCGTAAGTAATTTGCTTGCCATTGTTGCTTCAGTTTTACTTTTATTTGCATATGGCCAAGCTCACGGCTAATTATGCACGAGCTGAGGGAAATTTCCAATGGATTCTTAATTAACATTTAATTGCCTGCTCACTGACAGCATCAGCTCGTCAGAGCCCCCAAAAACACCCAAGCTGGGCTCCAAGAAAATCAAATGTATCTCACTCTATAGGTGAGTGTGCGTGTGTGTTTGTGTGTGTTGCTTGCATTTGGTAAAATCTTTTCAGTTGCAGTTTGCTGGTCTGGTCTGGTCTGGTCTGCTCAGCGAGCGTTTCAAGATCGGGGCTCGACCATTTGCAGTCGCAGTCTCAGCCCCAGCCTGAGTCTCTAACTGCGACTTCGACTTCGACTTCGAGTTGGTTAAAAGTATCTTGATGTTTAGGCTCTTTTCTGTTGTTGTTGGCTCTGCACTTACAGTTGCTTCTTTTGTCGTTTGTGCGGCTGGTGTTACTATCTTTATTGTTGTTGTTGTTGTAGAAAACTTTCTAATGCAGAAGCCGTCTGCTGTTTCATAGCTCACATTTCTCCACCCCTCTATTACTCTGGCTTGTGCATCTCTCTTGTTCTCTCTCTCTGTTGCTTCAATTGAATTTTCCCAGTACTTGATAGGCCTCTTTTAATACCCTGCACGCATTTGAGATGAAGTTGCTAAATTTTGTATTATCTGAATGAGAATTACTTTTACGTTAAACACATTTTTTCTATCTTTCACTCAGCTTTTGTGTCGCGAACAGATTCATTTTGATTGTCAAGATACTTTTGTATCTCCTAGCGAAGCTTACACATTGTGGGCTATAAATAACAGATACTTTTGTATATGTTATGAAAGCTCTTGATGTTAGAGGTAGTCACATATACAAAGGTAATAACAGATACCTTATAGATGCTTTTGTTCCCCTCAGATACTTCTTAGAGACTTTCGCACTTACTTTTTGATACTTTTTGTACATATTTATTAGACAAGAAACACAAAAACTACTTAAGAATTGCTACAGGGTATTATCTAGTCATGCAGTCCCAGCTGAAGCACTCTTACTTATTTTTGCTGGTCTTTCGATTGCTTTTTCTTTCTTTTGAGATTTTTCCCAAGCTTGTGAAATCGCTGGAGAATTTCAATCGAGTAAAACTTTTGTTCGGTCTTCAAGCATTTTCAATTCTATGCACACGGCACAGCGTGTATGTATGTGTGTGTATGTAGGTGTGCTTGTATGTTATGCACGTGCAGGTGAGTTCACATAAGTACTCGATAATCCGCTGTGATGCATCAACACATTATGATGCCAGTGGTCAGCGGCATCCGTTGGACCGATTGATGGTAATACTGATGCCGTTACTCCGAGCTTACTGCCATCTGGGTGAAAGTTAAATTTTAAATACGCTCACAGATCAGTCAGCGTAAAGCCTCTTCTTCTTGTAGCATGTAATCGTATGCCATCGATTGACTCATACTTAACCTGAGCCCTGCCTACTTACTAGCACTAAGCATCTCGTCTTTATGATAATTAGCACAAAATACAAGACAAAATGAAAATGATCTCAATTGGCGAGTATATGCTTAATTAGCAGGCGAGCCATACATTATATAAACCCCAGCCAGAACTAATGAATCACAAGATTCGAGACCCAAAATCGTCAGTGTAAAAAGTTATTTTCACTTTTTAATAATTAACATAAAATTATTAACCAGCAGCGCAAAGAAAGGAGAAAGAGAAATGGGTAAGAACCAAGAAAGAGCCAAAAGTCAAAAAGCAAAATCCAAAAGTCACAGCCACAGCCACAGCCGAAATAAAAATCAAAACAATGCAGAGCAGCACCAAATGCCAGAATCAGACAAATTGAAGAAATAAGCCACGAAAGTTGTAAATTCAATGAAACGAGATTTCGGACTTCGGATTTCATAAAGTCTCGTAAAGAACTGCCCACCGGCTGGGGCGAATGACTAAAAATCTTAAAATAAGAAAACATTAAGCTTGAAGAATTTTAAGTGAAATGAATTTGAAAGCTTTTCCCGTCGAGACCTGACCCAATTACCCATTTCGGCCTCATACCCCAAATGGCGGTGGAAGCCACAAAATGCCGAAAAGAACGAGAAGATGTGTGTGACGGAGCAACAGTTATGTGACGAACCGACCCAGTCAGACAATCGAAAGTTTATGTCATGCAACAGCGGCAGCAGCAGCGGCAGCAACAGCAGCTGACAATCTGGCAAGCGACTCACAGTGGGGCAAAGTTGCGGCCGCTTTACAGATGGGCAGGTATTTTTCAGGAATATCTCCTTTTCGTAAATAAAGAAACATTTTTGCAGCCCTTTAGAGTAGTGTAATGCTGCGCTGTGCAGCGACAGCTTTAAGATAAGCCACAGACTTGAGATGCATAAAGAGAGATGCTGGCCTTATAAGTCGACAGTAAAAAGTAAATCATATCGCGTCTTGAGATTCGACACGCCCTGTTAACAAGATCGAGAATATTTTTATATGTGAAAGTAATTGAGGAAAAAATATAAATTTATAAATATATATATGAGTACAGAAGCGAGTGAAATTCTGTTACTCACGCACACACATACGTAGTTACACATACATAAAACTACGAAAATAAAATACAACAAATTTTTTGGAAAGTCATGGCATGAAATGATTCTCGTGTATCTTTCATAGGCCTACCAAACCGCATGAACAATTGAGAGCAGCCAAAACGCAAGAAAAGAAAAAGTAACTTCACACCAACACACATGCACGCACACACACACACACACACACACACACATACACATATGTGTAAATGGACAGCTTGGTTAACGTCTGCTGGCCAGTAAATCGAAAAGATACACGAAACGAACACTACACAAAAAATAAAATAATAAAATCGAAACATAAAACATTCTGATTGTAAGAGCGTGGAAGTAGGTCAGCGTCGCTGCTGTTGCTGTTGCTATTGCCGCTGCCTTCACCTTCGCCGTCTTCGTCATCGCCAACGCGCTCTCGAACTTGGCTTTGGTCTCGACGGCGGCAGCAGCAGTGCTCGGCACAGACACCAAAAAAAAAAACAAAAATAAAATAACCTAGCAGCAAAAAATAAGAAGAATCAAAACTACAGCACACACACACACACACATACGAACGCGCACACTCGCACGCAGCGCCACGCTGATGGAATACTTAAAGCATCCGCGTCCACTTGCACTTTCTTTTTCAAGCGCTGCCGCTATCGCGGCTGGCGTCGCAGTTGCTGTCACAAAACTTGATTTGGCTTTTGCTTTGGCTCATTCTACTTCTGCTTGGCTCCCAGTTCGAGTCCCACAGCACAAGTTCGTGGCTTAAGTCTTTCGTTTGGGTCTGGCGCACGTTCGCTTCGCTTAGCTTTCGCTTTGTGCTTTGTGCTCTGTGACTGCTCCATTGTTTTGGGCTGCCCTGCTGCTGCTGGTGCTGTTGCTGGTGCTGCCCAAAATATTCTCTTGTGTCTTGCAGCCCGTTTATTATGACCAATTTGTTTGTAGGCCTCAATTTCACCAACTTGTATAACCATTTCAAATTGTGTAAGGAAACATTATTATTTGCAGAAAGTTACATATTAAACTAGCAATAAATATTTATACTTTTCACTTAGTCGGGCGTTAAGTAAATATGCAGCAAAGCAACTCAAAGACTTGCAGTTAGGAAAATCTTTTATTTTCGATTGATACTTTTAGTGTCCTTTTGCTAGTCCTACAAATATTGAATTCTTTTTTGTTGCACTTTCTAGTACCATAAAATATATTAAAAAATGTTTTACCTCTGCTCCAAGTTCGCTTTGATTCTAACACAGATATTTATTTTGGTTTGAAAAGTGTTGCATACTTTTAGGCATGGTTTAATTGTTCATTCGATATGCAATGGGAAAATTATTATGGCACTTGCAGAGAAACATAAACTACAAATACAAATCAAATCATCTTAAGTTAGATGTGAACTATATATATTATTTTTACTGTATAGAACCAAATTTGATATATTGATATATTTTTAAATGGGAGTAAAATATATATAAATATATTTTAACTTTTATTTATATTAATTAAGCACTCGTATTAACGGTGTCCATGTGAGGAATTTCGGTTCTAATAGAAGAGCTTACTTAAGAAAACTAATTACACTTTAAATTTTTGCTTGTTTATGTTTATTATAAAAAATATATATTATATTCAAGTTTATATATATATATATATATATATATATATATATATATATATATATATATATATATATATTAAATAAGAATTTCAAAAGAGTTTCAGGCATTAAACATTTAATATTTTAGAAGAAACTGGTTTTAATAAAGAGCTTAGCTCTTGAATCTAGCTTAGGGTTGGCGTTCATTTTGTTGTTTTTTTTTCTTAGTTTTTTTATCTGCTTGCAATATAAATAAATCTTAGTTGCATAAAGTCAGAGTCTTCAAGCTATCCTAATTCATCAATAAGAAATTCATAGCGAAAATAAATTTATTTCAAAAACGAATATTTAGATATCAAATTAGCGAGATTTTGTTTATGTCAATGCTGAACTATAAGTATAAGATTCGATGTGCCGCAGCACAGCAAAGGAAAAAAAAATGGAAATGGAATAAACTTTATACATAATGTGCTAAAATATAAATTAACTTCAACAGACACTTAAAAGAATTTCTAGAATTTAAATTAAGTTCAACAGATACTTAAAAGCATTGAAGACACACAGTTTGAGATATATGCTAAAAAAGCTTAATGTCAATAAATAAGAATTAAACAAGTAAGAAAGCTCTAGTCGGGGTGCCCGACTAGGAGATACCCTGATCCCAGTCCTCTGAGTTTTTTTTAAATTTTCCGTAGTTTGTATCGAGTATTCAAAAAAAAACAGAAAACAAATAAAAATCAACATTGCGAGACCAGGATTCGAACCCGGATTATTTGCGCAACGTGCACAAACTTTACCAACACCGCCACTTCATAACTAAAAAAAATAAAACAATAAAAAACGTTTCATCTCCACTGGTCTCGAACCCGGACCAAGCTGCATACGAGCGGCGCCTCTACCAACACAGCCACTTCCCTCTTTACGTAAGATGTTGCAAATTTGAACATAAGTAGCAGCTAATAATTCAGCACAATTCAATCGCAATTTCAATTCTTGGAATAGAAAAGAATGCACGCATTTGAATGTATGTGTGCACACGCATAGGAAAAATGCGTGCGCGTGGCGCTGCTGACATGTGCTTTTGCAAATTGGACAAACGTTTTGTTTAATAACTTCTGTTTTACTTAATGGATTTTAATGAAATTTTCAGCATATGATCTATATATCCTATTGGCTTGGTTGAGATGCAAACGCCTTGACATAATGGCCCTAGTTCCAACTAAACTTAAATTCTAAGAATTTGGGGGAATTTGGAGCCGGTATCCAAAATCCAACAAAAATCAAAATTGCATAAAATATACATAAGACTAAATACAAAATTTGGAAGCTCTAGCTCTTAAGACGTTCGAGATATAATTTATTTACTGCATTTCAATAATGTTTTTATTCGATAACAATTAAATGCGAATAGTTATCGAATATTTGAAACAAACTTGACCTGCGCGTGCTATACACGGACCTACAAAAAAAATTTCAAGTCTCTAGCTCTTATAGATGCTGAGATCCACGCGTTCACACATACGGACAGACGGACAGACGGACAGACGGACAGACGGACAGACAGACAGACGGACAGGGCTCAATCGACTCGGCTTGTCGTCCTGATCAAGAATATATATACTTTATGGGGTCTGCCACGCCTCCTTCTGCCTGTTACATACATTTGCACAAAACCATTATACCCTGATTTCCCATTTTTAATGGGATCAGGGTATAAAAAAAGAATCATCAAATTAAGAAATGAATTATGATGCCAATGGGCAAACTTTTTAGTTAGTCCCATAGTTAGTAAAGTTCAACTTACAGATAGAGCATTAAGTGATCCCAACTAACAGTTTAAGTATATGAAAATCAATTAAGTGACAGATTGAGGGAATTGCATTTAAGCACTTCCGAGCAATTGACATTTATTTTAGGATCAGTTGATGCTATATTTAAAGGTGCATTGTAAATTCGTATAAATATCTGGCCACGCAAGCAAGAAAATGAACGAAGCTAAAGCTGCATAAAAGGACAAATTCAAATGGCATGAGTGAGAAATAAAAAAAGAAAATTATATATGCGAGAAAAATGCATTGAGCAACTCAAATACCTAGACAATAAAAAATGCATTCACATGCATCTCTCGGCGCTGTGTTGCTGATTTTGGTAAAATTCAATTAATTGGCATGCAAAATGCGCGACGCGGCTATTTCGCAACTTCGTCGAGCCGAACCAATGCTTCCTCGAGAAGCTCTCGCGGATAACAACCTTGATGTTGATTTATAGATGTCTATGTGCTGTGACGGCGTCTATTTCGGTGCTTGCCGTTGCCGCTGCTTGCCTCTGGCTGCATCGGTGTCGGCGTTGCAGCGATGCTGCGTGCCTGCGTCCCTGGCTATTGCCCTCCTGCTCTTTCTCTCAGTATTTGCAGCGCTATCTGGCCTGCTCTTGCTGCTCAGGGTCCACGGCTTGCCAATTGTCTTGCAGCATCTGTCAGTCCTTCTAAGGTTCGTTTCTATTTTTCGAATTGGCAACGAGGTGAAGTATCTTCGCACTAGCTGCACGGCACGGCGCCGCCTGCAAGGGGCGACGGGGGCGGGGCGGGGCAGAGGGAACGGATACGGCTGCAATCGGCTAATCGACTGACGTGCTCTCCCGGCCACGCATATTTGCTTATCAGTCATTTAGATAGGTCGCAATCTAATTGCCCTGCAGTGTGTGCGTCACAGCTCTCTCCGACTCTCTGCATATACCCTGCAATCAGATGTATAGTTAGCAATTCTCAAGGGCAAGTCTATCTCTTAGATATCTTCAATAATCATTCAAAAAAGCAAACACAAGCTAACAAGGCTTTTATTGAACCAAGCAGAGTGTAGCGCCTACAGTTGTCGCATAGAGCCGAACGTGCCTGCTCGACAATTAGGAAACGGCTTATATGGATCGATTCACATTAAATGCGTGGCACTGCTTTCGCTCTACTCAATTTCTCTGCCTCTCTCCCAGCGAATTGCTGCTTGGCTGCCAACTAATTGAGTTCTCAACTCAATTAGGCATTCCCCCTGCGAGAGCCTTCGATATAAAGACGGCAATTGACCAGCCGCGTGCCATTTGTTGTTGAGTCTAGGAGCCAACAAGAATCGAACGTGCGATTTTAATTTTCATCAACTCCTTTCGTTGGCCTAAAAGGTGTGTGTCTGTGTGTGTGTGTACCCTGTACGCGTGTGTGTGCGTCTTCAGTTCAAAGGATTACACATGGATTACAGCTCGACAACTTTTTATCAATGGAATATGTGACTTATAATTGGAATTCAATTTGAGAATGAATCTAAAATTTCTAATCAAATTCTATTCTT
This sequence comes from Drosophila hydei, assembly GCF_003285905.1. Classification (NCBI taxonomy): domain Eukaryota; kingdom Metazoa; phylum Arthropoda; class Insecta; order Diptera; family Drosophilidae; genus Drosophila; species Drosophila hydei. The sequence goes on along the minus strand of NW_022045830.1, from coordinate 7,991,950 downwards.
TAAGTAAAATTATCTGAAATATTTTATTATGTCATACCGAGCGAAAATTGGATTAATGAGAAAAAAACTAAAGAACTTTAACTCCTAAAAGTGCTAGAAAAATGCCACAGATTACACACATTTGTTTCCCATATATCATTCTTCTACGATCTCATCTATAATTGCAGATAAACAACTGTCAAAATGTGTGACGATGATGCGGGTGCATTGGTTATCGACAACGGTTCGGGCATGTGCAAAGCCGGCTTCGCTGGTGATGACGCCCCCCGTGCTGTGTTCCCCTCGATTGTGGGTCGTCCACGCCACCAGGGTGTGATGGTGGGCATGGGTCAGAAGGATTCGTACGTGGGTGATGAGGCTCAGAGCAAGCGTGGTATTCTCACGCTCAAATATCCCATTGAGCACGGCATTATTACCAACTGGGATGATATGGAGAAGATCTGGCATCATACCTTCTACAATGAGTTGCGCGTGGCCCCCGAGGAGCATCCAGTATTATTGACAGAGGCCCCACTGAACCCCAAGGCCAATCGCGAGAAGATGACTCAGATTATGTTCGAGACTTTCAATTCGCCAGCCATGTACGTTGCCATCCAGGCTGTGCTCTCCCTGTACGCTTCCGGTCGTACCACTGGTATTGTGTTGGACTCCGGTGATGGTGTCTCCCACACTGTGCCCATCTATGAGGGCTTCGCCCTGCCCCATGCCATCCTGCGTCTGGACTTGGCCGGTCGCGACTTGACCGACTATCTGATGAAGATCCTGACTGAGCGTGGCTACTCATTCACCACCACTGCCGAGCGTGAAATCGTGCGTGACATCAAGGAGAAGCTGTGCTATGTGGCTCTGGACTTTGAGCAGGAAATGGCCACCGCTGCCGCCTCCACCTCGCTGGAGAAGTCGTACGAGTTGCCCGATGGTCAGGTCATTACCATTGGCAATGAGCGTTTCCGTTGCCCCGAGGCTCTGTTCCAGCCCTCGTTCTTGGGCATGGAGTCGTCTGGTATTCATGAGACTGTCTACAACTCGATCATGAAGTGCGATGTCGATATCCGTAAGGATCTGTATGCCAACTCTGTCCTGTCCGGCGGTACTACCATGTATCCAGGTAAAAGATTAAGATTCCTTTGACTCAGAATCCCATTGTAATACCTTTTGTGTATTAGGTATTGCTGATCGTATGCAAAAGGAGATCACCGCTCTGGCCCCATCGACCATCAAGATCAAGATCATTGCGCCACCTGAGAGAAAGTACTCCGTCTGGATTGGTGGCTCCATCTTGGCATCGCTGTCCACCTTCCAGCAGATGTGGATCTCCAAGCAGGAGTACGATGAGTCTGGTCCCGGCATTGTGCACCGCAAGTGCTTTTAAATCTTTCCCGCGTTGCGAAAGATCAACAAAGACAACAACCAGGCTAGCAAAGTCACAAACCAGCACCAACATCAACACCAACACCAACACCAACATCAGCGAGCTTTTCACCAACGCCAGCCCGCTGCTCATTAGGCCAAACCAGCATAGAAGAAGACAAGGATAACAACAACAATCTAGTGTTAACTTATCATAATGATCACAACAACAAGAACAACAACAACAACAAGAGGCTAACAAAACACTCTTCAAGCCATATACCCTAAAAAAAAAGAGAAATATGACCACAGGCGAATTTCGCATTGACGAACTTTTGGGCGAAATTTGCTGAAAGTGTGAAAATATTAAAATATTTTATAAACTTATCTAAACTGTATATGAATGAGCTTTTAATCGTAGTCAGTGAAGTTAAAGCCAAATATATATCTTCCATTAAAACTATAAACATTTTCAATAAAGACAATTTTTTATTTCAATTACATATCCTTCTATATTGTTAACAATATGAATATCATTTTCGGTTTAACAATTTGTTTTTACATAGGTTAAATTACTGTTGTAGATATGCTTAAACATAAATTCATTAATTAATTAATATATATAATACCAAAATACGTTAAAATTTAATTGGGCAGGGGCGGGGCGGTGACGGGGGCGAGTGGTGCAGAGAGGATTAAAATTATAATTGTGTCAATGAAATGAATCGATTTGGCAGTGATATTTGAAGCGTGTCCACGTGTATGGGGGGACTTAGATTTGCTGTATCTGGCTTTTTGGATTGGGTGTCGAAATTCCTAAGTATGAGTATTCTTGTTGCAAGCTAACGTACGTACGTATAAGTAGATTTATATATATACATACACATATACACATATAGTACATATATAATCGTACATACAATTGATTACTTTACTAAAGTTAGTCATAGATATACAAATATTGTATAAGGCGGCATTGCACTTTGTTAAGTTAACTTAAAGTGTTAAGAATATTTGAATATCGAAAGGTTGCTTCTCTAATCTATTGAAACTTCGGATATAGCATCCTGTATACCCGAGTCAAATAAAATCGTACGAAATTATGGTAATCCAATTTGGAATTAAGACTTTTTAAGATCGATCCCACGCTATCATAAAATATTATATAAAAATTATAATTTTTTTTAGTTTTTTTGGTGTGTTTTTGATGCAGACATTTTTTGTAGATATATGATAATATTTATATATATATATTAGGTAATTCAAGCCAGTCCTGCTTAGATTTTAATAAAATATCATCCTGCTAGCCTGTTAATTTGATTAACAAGCCAATTGACATCATTAGCTTAAAACATTTTCATGCCCAGAACATTTTACAAAGGCTTTCATATAATTAGTTGACGAACTATCGTTTTACTTAACTTTGTAGTCTAGTGTTAGCTTCTATATTTACAATTTCTTACAATTTCTATGAATGGCAATGAAATATGCTAAATTTTTTCTTTTACTAATTTTTTGTATTTTTTTATTTTTTTATTTTTTTTTTATGCAGCTTTAGGTTTTTTGTTGGCAGTTTCTTGTCCTCATAATCGGAGACAACTCATATATTTAAAGACCCATTCACGGTCCGATTAATTTAACATTTAGATGGGCATTACTCAGCGTTGAAAACTGCCCGACTGAGATTCGAAAATACTTTGCTTTTTGTTGTTTTGTTTCTTTTTTATATCCTAAAGGTCGTTAGTAATTTAACTAGCTAACTATATATATTGCCAGTGTACGTGTGCGTGTGTGTGTGTGTGTTAGTGTATAAGCATGCGTGTAAATCGTTTTAATACTATTCAATTTGTATGTTTTGTGCAATTTAGATAGTAGGTGTGGCAAAACAAACTGTTTAAATGCACTAGAGTCGAGCGACCTTAAAATCGATTCGCATAAAATAAGCACCAAAGATTCATTAGGCCCAACGACTTGGGCTACAGCACCAATCATAGAGCATAGAGGCTGGGCACCTTATACAAAGAATTTATGCACAAGAATGTTTTAGGGACACTTCTGATGAACTAACTTCAATTTCGCTTCAGTCCTTGCCTCGCTCACGCTCTCTCACTCACTCTCTCTCTCTTCCCCTGGTCTTACCGCTGGTTATAACACCCAAGACTCGAGGCCTGTTATGTGTAAACGCCCCATGACTTAGGTCTCCTGACCAACAATAAAAAATAGGAGAATACAACGCGACAAAATGAACTTTGACCGACTCTTAACAGCAATTCATTTCGTATATGCCTTACCGATCTTTGACACATTATCAATGATCGCACTGAGAGCAACACACTGGAAGCGATGCTTAGGTCTGCCATCTCGCTCTGTGGCACTAAGTCTATAGCTCTTGGGCTCTGCGAGACGTGCGGCTGAGGGACCGAAGCAGAAGTGAAGTTGCCGTGGGAAGTCTCGCTAGGCATTCTTCTGCGCAAGTTTTTTGCATAAGGTGTCCAAGCTATATGCTCTATCTGCAATTGCTGTGGGCGCATGATCACAGAATGTCCACATAGAGTCCGGACGCGGGCGATATGTGACAGCGCCCGCAAAAGCCACCACAAAAAGCACGTCGTGACGCCGAAGTTGTGTTGAACTGCGAATGAAGCAGAAGTTAAGTAAGTGGCTGCAGTGGTTCGTTCTGACTCTGGTTCGGATTCTATGGTAACTTACCCCGCTGGCTCGATGCATGATCGCATGACTGCCGTACGTGTTCCACACGGTGCCCGGACGCAGGGAAAAACCCGTATGCTCCACACTGATAGAAAAGTCGCCTTGCGGGCAGTTCATGTTGCGATTGTAGCAGTCGCCAGCTGATCCCAGCGCTTGGCGCTGACCCCGCGACTCGGAAAACTCGAAATCGTTCTCGATAATCCTCAGGTCGCTGATGTTCAGACGCAGCTTGGCAAAGTGCGTTCGTCCGGAGTTCTGATCGTTCACATACTCGTGGCTCCTCGACGTTGGCGGACAGCTGTCGATCAGTCGCGTCTTGTACTCATAGTAGATGGAATAGTTCTCCTGCGGCTTCACTGTAATATACTCTCGCGGCGTCCGACTGGTCATTTGATGGCAGTAGATGCGCACCTGCCGTGAGCCCACCTGCAGCGTGTATTCGCCATCCTTGTAGATGCCATACATTTGCTGCACATCGGCGCAGCTCTGTGCGCGTCGCACCTGCACAGTCTTCGACTGGTTGTTGCCGCTGATGCTTCGTCTCCGGCAGCTGGGCGGCGGCGTGCACTTGACCTTCGTCAGCCTGCTGGTCTTACGCATTTTCGAGTCATAGTAGTAGTTGCGTCGCTGCTCGTAGCCCGTGCAATCGCACTGGAAATAAACCAAATTCAGATATTAAAATTTGAATCAAGGAAGTAATCGATGCGCTTACCGCTCTTGTCACCTTGGTGCGCATTCGGGCGCAGTTGGTGCATATTTTCCTGTGGGGCGGTCGCTTTTTGGCATCGCAATGCCTGTCGTCCACCGTGTTGCCGGGCCACGCCTCGCAGTGCACATATCTCGTCTGATACTCCTCCGTGCAGTCCTTGGAGCAGCGCGTCCAGTCGGACACATCCCATTTGCAGTTGATGTAGCACTTCTTGCTGGACTTGCGCAGCGATGGCTTCCGCACGTTTAACGACTTGCAGAAAGAGTCGGCCACATATTCCCGACGCTTGGGCGTGCCACGCACTTCTGACTTGTAGACGCGGGCACATTTCTGCAGCCTGCGCTTTATGCCCGAGCCACATTCCACAGAGCACTAGAAAAAGAAAATTTTAGCATTTTATCTAAGCCTCGTCTGCTGTGCCTCCTTCTTACCTTCTCCCATTCGCTAACGTATTTGATGTGGCAACAGTTGCGCGCCGCCTTGGGCATCCTATCCTTTGGACAGTAGCCGCCATAACTGTTCGAGCAGGTCACCGTGCGATTCATTTTGCACCAGTCGCTGCACTCGCCCCACTCGCCCGTCACCCAGGCGATCACAGAGCGTTGGTTTATCTACAGAATTCGATTTTAAGATATATTTGACTTTCATTTTGCTGGCTCATATCTCACCATCTGATCTGGATAAAAGCGACAGGGCTCCATGTTGCACGTGCGCAGCAGGTTGTTCAGTGCGTATTTGGTTCGCGGATTGCACAGCTCGTCGCTGACGGGCGTATGGTTCAAATAGCAGCGCACCTCGCGCACTTGGGTGCCCGTGCCACAGGTCTGGGTGCACTACACAATACAGAGGACATGTATCATTTCGTATGCCGTGAGATCTGCATTGGGTACTTACCGTTGACCACTCCGTGTAGTTCCAGCAACCCTCGCGGCACTCCTCGTGGCGCACAATCTCGAACTTGGCTTGACAGAAGGACATGTCCACGATATTCGTACGCTGAATATCCGGGAATGTCTGTATGCAGTTGAAGTTCTTCTCGCGCACGCCCAGCTCTCCACAGGCCGCGGAGCACTCCGATATGCTCGTCGTGTTCAATCTAAATGTGAATTGAGTTAACTATCAGAGCTGGAGCAGAGGCAATTAAAGTGCCAACTCACGTTAGGATGCAATCCGTGTTGCAGCTGCGTGACTCCGCCTTTGGCTTAGCCGACTCCTCGCAGAACTGGGAAGCTACCTTTAGACCTTGCGTGGTGCTTATGCAGGTGGCCTGGCGATGCATTGTGCCTTGGCAGAGAGAGTCGCAACTGCTCCAAGCGGGCATTTGCCAGCGATAGATCTCCACCTCAGCTTCCGCAATGAACGGCTTGTCCAAAGTGTAGGTGTACGAAATAAGTACCGTATTCTGATCCTTGGCAGCACTCAGATCAATCGAAATGACCTAAACAGAGGACATAATTAGCCAAGGAACTTAAGACGTAATGCGGCTAAACCGACCTTAACTATCAGATCTCGCGTCAGCTTCCATGAGTAGGTGGAGTTAACGCGCTCCACCGTGCTGTTGGAACCATTGTAGTCGAGTGTAACGCCTGCATAGGTAGTCTTCTTGGGATAAGGCGTTACTACTTTGTCGTTATTCAGCAGGTTATCATGGTTGTCGTTGCTTAGAACAATGTAGTTCTGATCGGGATAACCGGGTTGCGTGATAACAATATTCGAGGCACCTGCAAAAATAAATAAGAAATATTTCAATAAAATATCAAATAAGAGTAACCTAGTCGACAGTGCCTTAATGGGAGATAACCTGAACTCTGTGCAGAGTTGCTATTCCCATAACTCTACGCTTCTTTGCAAGGGAAAATCCGAAATATGGGAAATACTAGAATATACACATCCAATTTGAAATATCTAGCTTTTGCCGCATTAAAGTCAGTTAGAGTGAAAGAGGTATAGCGAGAGAATGAAACATATGCAGTTACTATTGCAGTTAATGCAGCCCTGGGAATTAGAAAAAGTGCATTCTTAGGCAGATCAACTAGTCCAAATGTTAGTTAACAGAAAATGTTAACAGAGGAAGTGTCAGCTTTACATTGGAAAGTGAGCTCGATAAATAGTCAATTACCGATAAGTCATCATAGGCTACGTGCGGCCATTAGCAAAAAAGCAAAGCGGATGTTGGACATAAATTAATATTTCCTTGCCTCAGTTGTTTCATTCATGATTTTTTAATGCCATTGTACTCATGCATAGGGCAGTAAATTTTGTAAACGAATGTTTTGTGCTAATAATAGCTATTATTGATTCACTGAAGTAGTGCAACGAAACCATGTGCCTGCCTATGTGTGTGTGTGTGTGTGTTAATATGTCTAAGGTATGTATGTACGCCATTTCTTTTTTTTTGCGCTTTCTGATAAGCACTTTGCAATTCAAATCAATTTTTATAGACAACTACTGGCGACCTCCGGCTTGAACCGGCGCCAATGCCCCGTCTGTTGATTAACCAGCAATCTGTGTGTACGTGAGGCGCCTAGGTGCACTGGGAAGATCAACAGCTGATCAGCCGGGAGCAGCGAGCAACACGAGTTACGTGTTCCAGCTAACAAGGTGAGTACAAAAAAAAAACATGCATACATAAGTACGTACAGACATATATGTATGTATGTATGCATGAGTATGTAAATGTTAGCTTGTTTTTGGCTAAGGGCGGGGCTTTCAATGACTCAACTGGGCATCAAACTTGAATTAATAAAAACTATTTAATAGCACATTAAGTCGCGCAACGCATAAGCACTTGCCATTAGCATTCATTCATCAAATCATTAGCCAAAAATTTTATTATTGAATTTTTCTACTTTTTTTTTTATACCTTTTACCCATTGCAAATGAGAGCTGAGGCTATGTTGGTTTTGTGCAAATGTACGTAACAAGCAGCAGCAGGCATATCCGATTTTGATCATGATCGATAAATCGATTTAGCTACGTTCACCTGTTTGCCCGTATGCATAACTGTGTCGGGCTCGGAGGATCTAAGATCTTTTTTCCCCCAAGATTTATATATAATTTGTAGTTATTAACGAGCAAATATTTAATATATATTATGAAAACAAACTGTGGAATCGAATCTATCGGTTTCCGTCAAGACTGCGTCTAAGTCAAAGCATTGCCTCGCAGTATTGACAAGTAATGAAACTATTTTTAATAAGGTTAAGCTTCTATCCATTATATGGCTAGGTACACATGTGTGCTTGAAACTGAAGCGCTGGGTATCTGCTAGTCGCGCAACTTGCAACTCGTTATATATTTAGCCTTTTTTGTTAGTTTTGGCCGCTTGACAACGGGGCGTGTTGCGCGAGAGCTTGTTGGCGGATAGAAGTTAGAACTTTAGGATGTACACACCTTTTGGTATTGTGGCGACGTAGAAGAGGCTCTGTGAGAGCTTCTTTTGCTTCAGCAAATCTGAGACTTTCACGTTTCCGGTGTATTCCTCGCACGTATCGTTGCGTCCCTCGCAGACGCCGCATTTGTCTGCAAAGAAATCAAATTGATGACTGAAGATTTTTGGCTTTAATTGCGACTGCGACTAATTACCTAGCTTGGCAATGGAGTTGAGTTCATTGTCGCAGCCAGCCGGCCGGCAGATGCCATTGACGCACTTGTCAAAGCTGTCCACGTTGCAGTTGGTGCCATCTGTGACTACATCCTTCAGCAGAAAGTAGGCGGTGTTATCTTCTATGCGACAATACAATTTGCACTTGTCCAACTCGTGGGTGTTCACTGTGACATGAGCTGGTTAGTTGCATGACTCGATTGACATTCGAATACACTTACGTCCATATTTCGGTATCCATTTGGAGGATGGACTGACGCCCGGTATCTTCTTTTTGCCGTACATATCGTAGCACTGCTGCTCGCGAGGCTCGACGGTGCCTGGGGGACAGCTGTGCGTGTTGCAGGAGCGATACTTCTTGCGGCTGCCCACACAATACTTGCCACCGTTTTCGGGCTGTGGATTGTTGCACTCACGGCGTGAGTGCTGTACACCGCCGCCGCACGTCAAGCTACAGGGCGTAAAGGCGTCCCAAGGACCCCAACCGCCGTGCACCATGTGTAGAGCACTGCCCGAACGTGGCACACACTTACCTTTCTGACACCAAAACCTGTTGTTGCTATTGCTGTTACAGGGCGTGCCATCTGCCCAGGGCAAGTTGCTGGAACGGCAGAGTCCATTGGGATGCGTATTGGCGTTGCAGAAAAGCTTCTTGCACTCCACCTCCGAGAAGCAATGGGTACTCTGGTTGCCATGTATCAGACGACACTGATGGTCCAGCGAATAAATCTCACCAGGCTGCTTCGTGCTCTCTTCTTTCATGGACTTGGATGGCGTGTTCTCCAGGCAGGACTTGTCCATTTTTCTAAACAGAAATCAAGTCAAGTCGCAAATTCTCTTATTTCTGTACTGCATAAGGACTTACTCGAGAAATTCGGAGACATAGTGCTGCGAGCACTTGGACCATGACCACGGATACATGTTATCGCCCATGACGCTGGACATGATGTGCAGTGTGCCCGACTTCATATTGTATGGCTTGCAACGGTCGTCATCATCGTGTGGCATATTAAAGCTAAAGAAACAAAAACTGGGCTAGAGCCTCGGGCTTATGCCAGCAATCACAATCGGACTCACATGTGGCCCAGTTCGTGGGCAATCGTAAAGGCGGCAGCCAGGCCGTTATCCTGAACAATGGAGCAGGAGCGAGCCTTACACAGAGTGCCCAGCTCGGCCAGGCCCAGGGTCCTGCAGCGCTCGTCACGCTCATTGCTGCAAATCTTATCGCTGCAAATGAAAAAGGGGAGGTCCATTAGCTGGGCGTGACAGAACGCGCAGAGCCTTCAATTACCGCGTGATAAGTATGCTGGTGTCGTAGTGATAGCCCCTTCTGGTTAGATCTGAACAGAAGCTATTGAGTTTCTCGTTGGTGGAGCTGGCACGATCAGGCCCGTTGCGCGCCTCCGAGGAGAACTCCAGCAGATTGAGCAGTGACAGCTTTATGGAGTAACCAATGCTGGCATCCGCAAAGATATTCGATACGATCGAGAATAGCGTGAGAATATAGGACTTAAGGTCTCCGCCGTGGAACTCGACCATGGTGTTGTCAACGGCAATGAGCACCTCAAGCGTGTAGACTTGATTGTCCAGATTCGGAAAGTGGCGCTTCTGTCGCGTGAGACGTGGTCGCATACTAGCCGCCATGTCGAGCGCCTCGAGCTCTAGATCAAAATCGGAGACAGCGTGTCTAGGACTGCGCTGCGAATTCCGCCAGACCCGATGCAAAATCTGGTCGCCGTCCGTCTGGTTGACCGGCTGAATGAGCATTGTGCCGAAACTGGTTTTTATATAACCGGTCTGTGGAATAGGGGCAGGACAGGAGTTGGATATAAGCTAATTAGTAGTCATATTCGGCGATATATTGATAAGTATAATTTGCGAAATGGTAATTTAATGCAAATGGCTTTCTGAAGGTCTCAGCCCCAGCTGATCTCAACCAGCTGCCACCTGTCGACGTTAATGTTCATGTTTTTGCTGTCATTGACTTACCATGCCACCGCAGAGAGAGACGGCAACTGCAGATTGATTATCGCCGTCAATGTAGCCTTTATAATAGCAGCCCAGAAAGTGTCCGCTCTCCTCCTCCTGGTCATGATTCGATTCCTCGGTGCGATTGTTGAGTATGCGTATCACTCGAAATGTGTTCGATGGTATGAATGAGGTGTCCTGATGCAGCATGAGATGTAGCACCTTACCAAATACGTGCAACAAGTATTCCGGATGCGGATCCCAAATCTGGCTGGACTCGCTGCGGAACGTGCCCGTCATGCTGAACGCAGAAGTCGTGTCTGCAATGATACATTGCCATCCTCATTTGTCCAACTGTTATTGGCCAACCACTTACCCCTCAGGCTGCTGTTGCCGCCGCTGCTGCTCTGTCGCTTCGATTCGTATAGCATGTCCTCGGCATTGAGACTAATGTTGTGTATCTTTTGGGGCGTCACAAAGCCGCTCAGATTGTCGTCGTCCATGTACTGTATGTTGTCGAATTTGTCGCCGTTTTCAATATCGCGTTCATCGCTCTTGTTGATAATAATCGTATCGTTTAGAAAGTGCTCGTCTACCTCGTATAAGCGTGCGGGACTGCTATCGCTCTGCGTGCCGCAAAAGAAGAAGATTAACACGCCGAACAGGCTCAGCGCTACCACGCTGAACCATATGAGAGTGTGCTGGCGCCAGTGTGTAGACATGTTGCGGATATTTTTATGCTTGTAGAACCACCATTCGCAGGTCTTCTTCAGCACAAGCTGCAAGAGTTGCAAACACAGACAGTTGAGAAGAAAGTCATAGTCGAGGTGTCGCTATAGCTATGCCAAGATCTAAATGCTGTATCGTTCGTCGAGCACACGATACGCTCGAAAGTTGAAAGTTTGTGGCATTCTCTCACATCTTGACGGCCGATTGCAGCCACCGGCAAAGCTAGCCGACTTGGGCACGTTCCACTCGCCCGCAAATAAGTAAACATTATCATTAAGAGCGAGAGATTGGGGGTTGAACGTATTGATTTGAGTGATAAACACTTGGAAATGCTTATTGTGTATCGATCAACCGGCCAGCTGTTCTATATCATCAGCTGGTTGCATACCAAGCAAAGAATTTGCATAGATAAATACAATTTATCCTTGTTAAATGTATAAGCATCATTAGATGAATCTACCTAACTCTGTCTGCTCGTTTGCTCGTCATAGAAAAGCTAGAGACTGACTCTTTACACGGCCTTAAGGGCTCTTTGACTTTCCCCTTTCAGTCAATTAATAAACCAGTTTGAAATATTTGCACATTTTGGCGCCCAATTAAAGTGCAATTTAAATATAGCAAATTATCGCTATTCCATGGATGGACCGATTATCGATTGAAGCGTTTCGATAATTACAAACATAAGACTGTGTCCAGAAACCTGGCCAGAACATATATTTTTTATTGTGTTGTTGTCGTGTACTCAGGGTGTTAGTTTTAAAAATGGCATTCAAGCGTCTGGCACTCAGTAATACTTTCGCAGCCCAAGTGATAACGTGCTCTTTGATTCTCTTGCGCTGGCTGCAGTCAACTAATAAAATAATAAATTACAGTCTGCCCCGGTGTGTCATAGTCTGTGAGTGTGCCAGAGGCAAAGTACAAAACAAAACACAAAAGAGGAGATGGAACTGAAATGAAACGCAGCCAGAGCCAAGTAGCTCTCTTATAGCTATACCTACGATGCCTTTAATTTGTATTGGTGGCTGTTGTTGTGCACCTCTCGGACGCCGCGAATTTGTGAAATTTGTGCATTTAGCGTATCGTGATCAATGTGGCTTTTAAATGTGGTGTCGAAAATTTAATTGAAATTCGCCGAAAATATGCACGAAATTAGTTGCCAAATCATTTTTGGCTCAATAATGTCGCATTTTACATAATTTGACGGCAGCTCGGTGAACTCTGTGAACCGGCGACGCATTTGTTATTTTATTTTGCCAACAAATGGACGTAGCGAACGTGTCTCTCATTTCTTTTTCTTTTCGGGTGCTTCCAAAACTGGATGCCAAGGCGTACCACGTGTCCACGGACTTCCGTTGCGTTCCGCCACATTTAACGATTATGGAAACAAAAAACCTTCAGCTTGATGACAACCCAAATCAATTCCACTCGACTCAAGTCAACGCTCGTATCGCCATTGACCTTATATGTTCACTATTATTGGAAATAGTTCAAAATGATGAGCCATTAAATTGGCACAGCTTTTGACTTAACGAGCGCACATTTGCGAAAACCAAATACTAGATAAATGTGCGATTTTTTATACCCAAAACCCATCGAAAGTTGGAATACAAAGTATATAAATTTGTCAATATGTATATACCAGGCAGAAGAAGGCGGGGCTGAACCCATAAAGTAAGTATATTCTTGATTAACATCAACAGAAGAGTCGATCTAGACCTGTCTGTTAACCAAATTTCACAATTATTGCCCATATGTAAAAGTGTTTAATAGACTATTTAGATCATATGCTGAATATTTCATTGAGATCCGTTAAGTAACACAGAAGTTATTAAGGCAACGTGTGCCAATTGACAAAAGCACGTGGCGATCACGTCAAGTGTTCGAATTTTCTCGATGCATGTGCACACACACATAGATGCATGCATCTTCTTCGAATTCTATTAATAGGATTACATTTGCGATTGAATTGCCGGCTGCTACTTTGGTATTGGATTTGAAACTTTAAAAACAGACAGTGCAGTGGCGGTGGTGGTAGAGCCGGTGTATGTGGTTGCGGAAATGCGGGTTCGAACCCTGGCTTGGCGTAGGCAATGTTTTGTTTTAAATACATTTTTTTCGATGACAAACATACAATGTAATGCGATTTCAAATCGAAAGATCATTAATCGTAACCAAAAATATGTTTGTATATATATATATATATGTATACGTGGCGAGCGTTGCAGGACACTGGACCTGGCCGAGCTAGGCACTCTCTGTAAGTGTCACTCCTGCCCCATTGCGCAAGAAAATTACCTGGCTGCCGTATTTACTATTGCACACTAACTGGGCCACATGTGAACCGGATTGTGATTACTGCTAGAAGCCCGAGGCTCTTGCCCAGTTGGTTTTTCTTTATATATATATATATATATATATATATATATATATATATATATTTATATATATATTGCTAACAAATACAGACTTGCCCTCAGCGTAAATTTTCACAATATTGTTTATGTATTAAATTATTTTTCAATCAAAAATAGAGTTTTTTTCTGTTTTCATTAGAGTTCCAAGGAACTTATTCACAAAGGCAAAGGAACTCAAATTGGTTAAAATAGTTTTGGCTTGTTTGTTAACACTACCGTCTTTAGTGTTGAGTAATTCCCCAATTTTCGTGCGCTATAGTACTTCGAAATATACTTTTTGTTAACTAAATATAAATATATGAAATTTATTTATATATATTTCACTTATTACACTGACCGCAGATCAACTGGCGGATGCTGCTGCAGTTCGGCAACTGCATCATTAGAAGATTTTTTCAGCGCTGTAATGTGTTCGATTAAAATATTTACATACATGGCGTATGCGCCATATATGTATGTATGTGCCCTGCTTAAATCAATATAGCTTGATAAAAATATTTGCAATCAGTCAGCACTGATTATCTGTATACAGTTGACAAACAATCAGGGTTATCAGAGGGTCTGCTGCAGGTTGGCTTTCGCAGAACTCTCTACGTTAAGGAATTTCTATTGAATTCGCGTCGGCTAAATACAGACGAAATCCACGAGCAGATTTGATAGTTGGTGTGAGGCTTATCATAAATTTGATACAATGCTTAAATGGCCGTATGCGATTAGCAATGCAAATCTATGGCTCTTTATGTATTTAATTAAAGAGCCATTCGGTCGATCTGTGTTTGTGTCTCCGCTGTTTGGGTAGCTGCTTATTAACTTGTTTTTCTAAAGCAACCTCATAAATATATTCAAATATGCAGTGCGTGCGTTCTGCTTTTATCAGCGGGTTCTTGATAGCGGTGGATGCCTGTCCCATTTTCATATATCCACTTAATACATAGATAATTCATATAATTTATTATTGGCTCAAAGTGGTTCCTGGCCTCTGACTAATTGACCGTATCGGAAAAGACTTAAAACAAAAAAGTCAAAGCTGAAGAAGAAAGCGCATAAAACGACTAAAAAGAACACTCTACACTCATCAGAGTCGTCGGAGGGCAACACGAAAACCTGTTTCAGTCGGCCAGTGCTGGAAATGGGCAAGAAGAATTGTGTGTCAGTCGATTACTTTATATTGTGGCGAATGGTATAATTTATGCCTACATTTTTGGCCGACACTCTGTCTGCGCGAGGTAGCGCGGCGACGCGTCGACGCCGTTCAGTCTGTCCCCTCGAGCGGCATGAAGGCCGTTGTGGTCGCGGTCGCAGCTTCGCATTAGGCCAGCATTCGATAATAGTTAGCACCACAAATATGTGTGTATACATATATATTTGTCGTAAGCCATATACATATTTTAGCACTGGCTAATTGGTTGGCTGGACCGTTCGGACCAAGTGACAAGCAATTGAAACACGTGTGTGTCGCCCGAACAATGCGGCGTATGCGCAATGTTCGCTTAATTACACGGCTTGTGTGTTCGTGTGTATGGTTGTTGTTGTGTGTTCAATTAGTGCTGTATTTAATGACTTAATTGCAAACGCCGCCCGCCTGCCACACATTTGGTGCGAAGTTTAAAGCGTCAAGAGCGACAACTTGCCGTATACGCAATATGCGACCACAGCATATAATGGACGGGGCTCCGCATGCGCAGAGCACAGCTCGGCACCACTCGGCACAGCTCGCAAGCAACAAATTAACAAATTAGCAAATTAGCAGCTACAATTTGGTATTCACATATTAATTGCCAGATAAATCAAAGTGCTTTTACATACGTATTCGCTGGGTCTGGCCAATTTTGGTTCGCCGGTTTAAGATTTCAGTGCATTCTGCTGGCCGTTAGCTCACGCTTAATTATAGCCATGCAGTTTTTCTTTTTTGTTTCGCAGGCTTTACATTTACAACATGCAGTTGCTGGCCCGTGTTTGTCCGAAAATGTTTGTATTTCTCTTTTTCGATACCCTAAAACTATTGGAATTGCCATTTTAGGGTATTATAGTTTTTGTGCGAATTTATGTCACAGGTAGAAGCATGCTTGCTAAACCTTTTTAGGTTGTCTGTCGTTTGTCTTTCTTTAATTTTTGTTTCTCCTTCATAATTCAAAAACCATAGAACCAAGTTTACTAAACATCTTTCCATAATAAATACCCTCACTATAAATATGACTATTTTTGAATAGAAGCCCTCAGACTTGGCATATTTAATGTCGAATGATTGAGGAAACAACTCGACACAGGATTCTTGGTATCTTCTAGTCGGGCTACAGTACTCTTACATGTTTTGTTTGTTTTTTTTTTCTGTTGGCAAAATTTTCCAAATACAGACACTTTAGAGAAATCAGGCGCGATTGTATTTATAGCGGCCGCATGTGAGTGATAAATAAATAAACTTGTTGAATTTATGGGCGTGCGCTTTTTGGCTGCCTTTATGCAGGCGACGCGTGACCGTTGGCAAGAATTTCGGAAAGTGTATTGGAAGCGCCCAATTCAAGGCAATGGGCTTAAATACGAAACTTATATGTTCCAACCGATCCAGTCATATTACCGTTTAATTAGAAAAGTATTTGTAAATATTTTCAATTTGCATTTGGGCGTTTCCTGGGAAATGTTTTGGCCAGCTTACAGCAGCAGACAAACAAATGAAATGCAAAGTTCGAAGGCCATGGGAAGCACAGCCGAAAGCCAAAATGAAAACAAATATGCGGCTAAACATCCCGAACAAAATAATTAAAATATGCACATCAAATGGTTCGCTGGAAATCCCGTTAGCCACGAGCCAAATGCAGAACACCACCCAACCCCCCCAATCGGATTGTTCCTAATTAAAAATTACTGCTTAGATCTCTCCATATATGTGTGTATATAACTTTTAAGATGCATTTGGCATTGTGTATCTAAATTGAAATCAGCATTGAACTGAAGTGCATAGATAACTTCACGATTTACAATTTTCAATTTATAATTCACAATTCAAAAATGTTTCAATTCACAATTGAAAGCCATCAGCTGGCAAAAATATAAATCAATTAACCTTGACAAAAATGCATTTGGCAATAACTTAATTGAAAATCGGCTACGAAATGCATTCAGAACAACATTGACTCTAATGCCATTTGGCTGGCCAGCACGGGCCTATTGGCTTAACGAATGATCGGGGCTGGACAAACGATGCGTCTGCCATGTGCTTGCCATATCATCAGGCTCGTCATCATCATAGACACCAGCTCAGTTGTTTATATAATGGATGGGGCAGGGGCAGCATAAGCAGTAGAGCAGCAGCATCATCATCAGCGTTGCCTTAGTCGATGGCACGCATATGGCACAGCCGGAGGTAGACCCCCAAAAGTAATTTCGCCGAGTTAATTATTGCGTGTTTAACCTTGAAATTAACGATTATATTTCGATCGTTTTAAGACTATAAAATAATCAACTTTGTTTAGCTTTCGTTTCATACAATTTACACAAAATAAACGAAATAGAAATATTAAAGCAAAAAAGTGTGATTTAGTTGCTATTATCCGATTTGAAGATACCCAGTGCCAGAGAGGGACGTTTCTAAGAACGTTTCTAGAGAATATTGTTCGAAGACCATACTGGTGTGAATTAGATTCAAGGGCTTAAGTATATATATTCAAGAATATATATGTTAAATGTATATATGATTTTTAAATCAGGGGCATGCTTCAAACTACCCCTTCACAGTCATTTTTAATGGCTACAGGGTATTCATGTTTGGACTTTGCTTATTCAATTTGCATAGCTAAACTCATCCCAATATCTTTTGGGTGGTGCGCCGCGTGACTCATGGGCAAGAACCTTGGAGTTTCAATCCCGAATCACGAATCCCGAATCTCGTTAACCAGCAAGTGGTTCCCTACATGTCTGAGAAGTGTCGTAAACATTTAACGATGCACATTAAGCTGCAGCTCCGAGTGCTTGTAATGTTATGCCTGTAAAAGTAGTGCCGGCAAATTTGTGTATATTTATTCAGGTTTTATTTAATACTTTATTTAATGGGCCGCCTTTTTGATTTATTTGGCACACTTTGGCGCAAATGGCTTGAAATAACACACGCAAAGAGCTGGTGAATTTCAATTTATGGTCACACGCGGCGTATGCGTTATATATAATTATCTGCACTATGGAGTTAATTGCCCGCACTGTTACTCTGTGTTTATTTATAAATTGTGGGTTTTTCTTAAGGTGCGAACATCGAGCAGGAGAGAAAGGAAGAGAATAAATAATAATATATTGCATATGTTCATGCGCATGCAATTTTCGGAGTGTCCCATTACACATCTTACGGGCCATATAGATATTTTGGTCATGCTTCTCTGCACGACAATTTATAATCAATATATTATGGTAATCAGTTTGCACAGGCAATCATATAAATATGGCTTATCAACATAAATTGATGAGGTATAGTGCATTCAGCATTCTCCATTGCCGCACATTCTCACGTTCTGCTTATTTACATATTTATGTATATCTGTTGGATTGCCCACGTCGAGCTAAAAACATATAAATTACAAATATTTATTTGCTTTTGGACGCTTACAAATTGTGCGTGTTTATTTGGACAGTGCAAGTCGATGCCAAAGGCGTTGGCCTTATGGACTCGCAGTGGAATCAACGACCACCTGGCCAATTGAACAAAATATTAAACTCAAATTGGTATTGCAATCGAGACTGGGTTCTGCTGTCGTTTAATAATAAAACAATAAAAAATCCATGCAAATATGGGAGTGGTTTAAAGTGGATTTCGTTAGTCCTATTACCTAAACCTATTTAATATGTCAACAATGTCATCAAGTATACGTCTAAATGTATATTAGTAAATTATGATTATCCAGATCTGAGCTATTTTATTCAAGAAAACTTAGTTTTACAACAACTTGGTTCAAGTCTTTTGTTTGTGTTGATAAAAATATGATTATAAATCTCTTCAAAAATGAACAACGTAAAACCCGAACCAGTTAGAAACTTAGTTTCGTTTCAGATTTCGGCTTAACTTGTGGTCCAGTTTATTCTAAAATTCTTTAAAAAGAACCATTTGAAACATTGTAGAAATTTTGAGAAATTGTAAAGAGCCGACCGAATGGACTTCAAAGATGATTGTTAGGAATACGATGGGTGGTGTGAAATGAACAGATGGCTCACGCGAAACGTCTAGTTATTGATGGCTAAGGAATTTGGCTGAAAGTGAGTGTGTTTATATGTTTTTTTTAATGCATAAATGTGTTAATAAGCACTTTAACTAAATTGCCCTAGAGTGCGGGCATTTCGGGGGCTGGTCCAGCACATATTGTTAGATGGAATGCACTAAGTTAAACAAAAAAAACCATTGAAATTATTGTTTATTTTTGATGTGGTTCGCTCAGGTTGCACATTAAAATCAAATTAAGAGCTTTATTAGCTAAACTAATCACAGTGTTAAGTGTAAACAAATAAAAAGAACTATGCGCTCGGAATGCCAAAAAATATATTTTATAATATATTATTTTTATATATTAAAAGAATTGAAGAAAAAAGAAAGCTGAAATTTAATGTACCGTTTTGTATTGTAAATATTCACAGCGCGAAATCCAAACAACGTTTTCGAAAAATACACGACTTAGCGCAGCACTGCGAGAGCGCGCCGATATCTCAATCCTTGTCGTAATGCCACTGAGACACCTGTCGCGTGTTGCGGTGTTTATAAATAAATTCACCTGAATAATGTGTTATGCAGCAGAGGAAATGTCAACGATAAAGCCCACGTCGCTGTGTCGCACAAAGAAACCCCACAAACGGAAATCTCAATTCGTGCATGCCCATAAATGCAAATTTTCACACATCTGTTCATGAGTTCCTTAGCGCCTATTGTGTATGCAGCGCATTTGGGTTTCATAACTGAAATTTGTGTATCGATAACATCTTTTCACTGGATGTGCACCTCTCTTGTGCGTCCCAAGTGAAAGGCTTGCACCGATAACATCATTACAATACGATATTTGCATCGTAAGCTCATTACAATACGTCTACGTATCTCTTGGGCGCTTCGCAAGTGAAAGGCTAGCACCGATAAACTTATTACAATGCGATATTAGTATCGATAAGATCATTGCTCCGAGCATGCCCACTTTTCAGTGATTCGATAACATTGTCTTGCCGGCCGGCCGGCGAACTGATCTGGCAAGCATGTGCCGCTTTGCCAGAACAAACAAAAACAACACAAAGCGTAAACTGAAAAGATGGAAGGAGCCATGGCCAAAGCAGAACAGATAAGTAAATATGCATTTAACAATGAAATTCGCTTCGTTTACCGTTTATCGTTTTACCGTTAAACGCTTTAAGTTCTGTTTGTTATGTTTTGTAAGGAAGTGTGTCTGTGTGTGCGTGTGTGTGTGTCTGTGCTAATGCGCATAAACTTAAAATGCCAGCGCCAAGAAAACATTCATTGACACGTTTTATTTGCTTTTCTTCTTCTATTGTTGTTTGTTGTTGTTGTTGTTGTTGGTGTTGCTGCTGCTTCTTCTGTCTATTGCTGTTGTTGGCTGTATGTGTCATTGCCAGTGCATTCACTTTTAATTGTTTCTGATAATGCGTTATGACTTATAGCTGAAATGCCTCTGACATCTTAATTTAGCTATTGCCTGCCATTGACAGCTGGACAAGCTGTTGGGAATTTCTAGCCGCTTCAGATAATGATGGAATATATAGAAGTGCAAAGATCTTTTGTAGAACTATAACAAATTAAATAAAATGAAGACTTCATATTAGCAACTCTGCACATATTGTAACGACTTTACAGCCTTGGACGAGCATGATGCAGCCGGTAACTGGCGATTGCAACATTTCAATTTGTTGCTTTTCAGTCTTTAGGCTGATGACAATGCGCTAGGCCATCAAATTGCTAGTTGACAGGCGTCTCAATAAATTTATCCAATTGAATTCGCATTTTGATTGATTGCATTCCCAAGCATGGGCGACGTAATGCTCACTGGCTGCCCGATTACAAGCCAGTGGGCGTTCTTGATGAAATCAATGGGTTTTTTATGGTCAGCTACAACATTTTCTAGCCAAAGTAAAATTAATATGAATATAGTGTTACTAAGCGGCTTCATATTATTTATAAATTTCTATTCATCCACCCACCTGGCTGACGGTGAGTGATACTTTTCTGGCTATTAAATAAAAATACTTGAACATCATTTTGATTTTAGACCTCACGCATAGAAATTATACATTATATATGTATAACTATTTATATATATAAGTTTATAAATGGAATCTGAGACACAGCATTTCAGTTTCAAAGGTGAAAAACGAAAATTCGCTCGACTAATTAAGACTTTCAGCTGTATAAGCAAAGTAATGCCCGTACTACAAACATTAACAGGTGAAGATTATTAATTTTATGTGCTCACAGTATGAGAGAAGTCGGCCAAAGTACAGTGGAACAAAATAAACATGGAATGGCGAAAGCAATGCAAAATGCCAATGGTGCACAAGATTCGAATTTTTTGGTTTGTTTTTTCTTTTTTTTTCTTCTTGTATTTTTACTCTTTCATTCTTTGAAAATAAACAAATCGAACCGGTGTGTGGGAACGAGTCTGCTATTTTATTTGAATTTGATGGGGCGCATGGTTTGTGTCTGCTATCCGAAAATTTTCCGATACAAGTGACCCCATGAGCTGGTCAATTAATTGAGTGCCGATGCTATCAGTTGCCCGATCCGAGCGATCGATTATTTCAGATCTTAATGATAATCGGGAATCTGCAGCAGCTGTCAGAGTGCCACACTTCGCCGAGAGACAGTCGAGGCAGAGAAAGAATCGACTTTATAAACATTGCAGCGGCTGTTGCTGTCACTTGGCATTAAGAGATGCCCCATTACCCAATCCATTTCCATTCCCATACCCATACCCATTCTGATTCCTTGACACTGCACTTAGTTGCGGTTTCAAGGGGCGCCACATCAATCATCGCATTAAAGGCAGTTTCAGCATTAAAAGCAATTTCTGGCTATCCGAATATGATGTCGAAACATTGATTTCAAGCTCAAAAACCATATGCATCGCTGTGGGAACCCTTTAAGAGATCCATTGAAGTCCGTTCCCATCGGTCATTTCCTAAGAAACATATATATATACATATATATATATATATTAATTCTAATTCTTAAGTAAAAAATTTGTATTGAATTCGTTTCCGGCGAAGCGGCACCTCTGCGTTAAGACATCATACGAAATGAAATTTGAACTTTACTGAGTTGAGCTTATTATAAGCCCAACTTTCCTGCTGCTACATCTCCTTCCCATTCGGTCTGTCTCTGAGTCTGAACAGTGAAGTGCATTGAATGTGAACAGCTTTATGCTGATATTCGCATGCGGAAAAGCTTTTTGCAAGACCTTCACATGGTTTATTTAAATAATTTTCTTTTGTGCATACATATGTATATTTATATATGCCTATGTATATAAGTATTGTTTTTATGTGCAACATTTATTTGCAAAACCAACCGACTGGGTCCAACACTTTGGCTCTGGCCAGGGTGATTCTCGCCGTCTGTCAATTAACCTCAGAGCTTTGCGTTGATAATATAAGTTATGGCTTTTTAATCGCTAAAAATTTGCATGAGCCATATGCTCACTGCGCTCGATTCTGATTGTGTGTGTATGAGTGTGTGTATGGGTGTGTGTGTGTCTCTGTGTATGTGTTGCACTCGAACTTGTGCTCATATTTCAGTCTGTCTGTCGCCGTCATTAGCCAGGCCTCTATCATGTTGGTGTGCGGGCAGCAGGCGGCTGTCCATGACTTGAAGTGCAAGTTTAAGTTGAAGTTGAAGTGCAAGTCGATGCCTTTATTATACCCTTACAAAGAGTACATAAGCTTAACTGTGAAGTAAGCAGTGTGCTGAAAACTAAGCTAAGTTGGCAGCTTATTTTTTTGTTGTATTAATTAGGATATTATTGGTTATTAAAATTAATTTTTGCATTGCTGATTGATGCCCCATTTTACTTATAATTAATATGAATTTTAAATTTAATCTAATCAAGAGATTACTTGCCATTAGATTCATTAGATTCATATCAAAAACTCGAGGGTATTCCGTATTCGTCACTTGAAAAGTAACTGCTATTCCTTGTTCATTCAGAAAACACAGAAACTGTGACTTGCTCTGGGTGCTGCGTAGTCATATAAATAATTCATTAGGGCGCTACGAGTCAGCTTTTCAAATGTATCTCTGTCCGTCCGTCCGTCTGCCTGTCTATCTCTCAGATACGTCAATCCCAATTGACTGAGGCTGATGCACGTCAGTGACCTCTCAAAGAGACAACTGCATTCGGCGTTATAAATTTTTGGAGTATTTCATTATTTTGTCTTTGTCTCGTTTTGCGTTTATTCCTCTTTATGCCACTCCAACGGGACACATGAGTCCAAACAAGCCAGACTTCAATGCTCGTGCACCATAGCACAACATAACATATATATGTATATATTTGTATATATATATGAACCATTTTGGCAGGTCAGTGCACTTTGGGAAACGCGACAATTATTTATTGCTCGAAATTGGGATTGGAAATGTACGAACTGTTCTGTTGCCCAATATCAGGCGTATAATTAGACAAAAGCGAGCAATTAAAGCGCGCTCTAATCACATTTACCACGGCTCATTTGGGTCGCTACGGGCGAGAGATACGCTTAGGTTGTATGCTCTATCTACGCCGTGTATGTTCTATCTATGTGCTATTTGCATAAGCAGATCTTGAGAGCTGCGTTGTTCTGGTTTTTGCTGTTGTTGCTGCTGTGGGTACCGTTGCCACCCAGATCGGTCAGCATCATTAATCTTAATGATACGAAAGTTGCGACTGATTAATTTGCTCGATAATTAAAATTGATTGGCCTCTGGCAAGCGGGAGAGAACAGCTCGCACTGGACAACGATATTCACAATATCACGCATTATAAATGATCTTCACAAAAAGCGCAAAAAATTCATGTGAAACAACAACAAAAACATCAGCACAAAATAAACGGAAGCATCAAATGGTCAGGGAAGGAAGCTTGAGCTAAATCTAAACGAGTGCGCGGCAATAAAAAAAAGGAAAAAGTAAGACAATACAACAAAAAATACGAGCCAGACACTGAAGAGATTACAAACACCTCGAACGACGCATACCCTAACAGGAAACATTATGTATCCCGGCTGAATCGTGCCCAAGCTGGACTTGAGCAACTCACGTTACGACTCGAGATTCATATAACGAACCGATGCTTCGCCTGTTACAAACTGCACGCGCCAGCCAATATACACTGTGTCAGAGCAATACGATCTCAAACATGAGCCATTCAACTAAAACGGGTACTACAAATGTTATATAAATGTTATAAGAATTTTTCGCTGTCACGCAATTTCCGGCACGTTTTTGCATATATGATAACAAAAGCGAAGCTAACAACAACAACAACAACTGTAGAGCATGTAATTGTGACAAGTCTATTAACGGTTTCTATTGTTGCTGTTCACGACATTTTTTATAGTCCATTTGCGTGTTTCAACCAGCCAGGATCATCTTCCGCTTTAAGAGACAATCATTAATAACTATAGTATTTTCTTTTATATATACAAATTTTTGAAATTTTAGCGTTAAAATACCCTGAATTCATGTCAAATGGTCTGTTGAGTTTTTTGTAAAATGTATTTAAATTTGAGTCATAAATATCTACTCTCGCACATCCTATATTCAGAATGAGTTATCGAGCAAGAGAGATCGATTTTAATATTAGATTTATTTGGCACAATTTGTTGCTCAGATTGTGGTCTGCTTGAACATCTTGGCACATTCTGACCAAAAGTTCAAATACCTATTTATGTATGCATAGAATAAAGCAGCAGCAAAAGCAACTCGTTGCTTGCTGGTTTAGGGTATCATTGAGTCTAGCAGTGTTGACATTTTTATTTTGTTATTTATGTATGGTTCAAAAATTTGTCAGCCAGAGCATCGTAATTTTGAGTTGTTTAAGTTTTCATTTATTTGCCTGTCGCCGGTTGCTCTCCAAGTTCCAAAAAGCTCTGAATTATGTCACAGCAGAGAGAAGCGTCCAAGCGGCTCGCCAAATGTATATCTAGATCTAGAGGCTCCGTGGACCACATACATATCTAATGTCGAATTCAGCGTGTCTAGTCACAGCTAATAAATCTTCCAGACTCGCATTTCAAGCAGACTGAAGCACTCGGCATATCTCGGCCACATGTGCCACAATCATTGTCATAACGCGATCTACAAATATATTTATAATCTTTTTCTATTTCATATTATTTTTCTTTTATTTTTATATTATTTGTTTCGCAAAGTCGTTCTGGACTTTACTTTAATTATTGCCAATTTATAATTTTATTTTCTGTTTATGTCTAGCATAATAAAATATATATATATATATATATATATATATATATATATATATATTTATAACAGATTTTTGGGATCTATAACAAGAGATTTTTATTGCTTCCTCGATTATATAATGGCGGCTCGGAGACCGGCAAACGTTCGACTCTGTGCACATACGCGTGTTTTTTTATTGTGTTCATTTCAAACAAATATAATATATATCAACAATTCTGACACGCTTCCATCTATTTCCCAAACATAAGCACAAACAATGGGCAAGGTGAAGTAAATAAAAAACTTGCCAAAAGTAAAAAAAGAAATGCGCTATTTTGGTGCCTGCTCCGATGCTTCAACTGCTTTCGTTTCTATGCAATTTTTCTTATTCATTTTCATTTAATTTTCCTTTTGCTTTTCTTTTTTTATTTACTCTGGTTTTTTGTATTTTTTGGTTGATGTCTTTGGATATTTTATTTTCGCCATAAATCGAACCTCAAAGCTTTCTCACTCATCATTTGTCTAAATTTTTTTAGCACAAATATATTTTTTTACTTTTTGTTTATTTGGTGATATTTATCCCTGTTATAGCATTTCGAAGGGTATTACGCTTTTGTTGTGAAATGTGTAACGTATGCAAGACGACTTTAATGTCTTCGTAATTAGATAATAATCGATTTGCTTTTTTCTTTTTAATACAATTGAAGTAATTGCTGTAAATATATTAACTACACACTCGTTTCTCACAGTGTACATTTTGTATTATTTGGACGCACACTCACAGTCGCCTCAAAGGTACAGGCAGTTGTGGGCGCGATACTATTTTTAGTAAAGGGTGTGTTTAGTTTATTTTTCGACTTTATAGTTTTTGATTCAGATGCGTGAAAGTCGTACATAAACATTGGTTCAGATCCATTTCAATTAAAAATAGATTTTTGTAATATTTCGCGATCTATTCATCTTCGACTTTAAATTTATCTTTTAAGATCTGTTATTCCACGATGGCAGCTGTCAATAATTTGCATAAAATCTAAATTGCACCAAGTCAAAATTGGTTTTAGTAAACACGAAAACATTAAAAACTATTTGAATTTCACTCTTAATTTTTGATAATTTTTATGATATATTGGACAATATATTAACCTTTCTAGCAATTAGCTTCAAATACTTGAATTGTTTGCTGAAGACTCGATTTTTATTGAGATCGTTATTTCACTTGCAGAAATTTTTGAATTTCATTTGTCGGGAATTTGACTTCAAGTCTTTTACACCAAAAGAAGCTTTAAAAATAATTTTGAAATTTCATAAGGATTTCACATTTCCGCGAACAACATTTAAATTCGAGCACTTCTTAAATCGATTTACGATATTTTTATCATAATTATATTATCATATAAGTATTCGAAAACGAATTTCTACATTACTTTTTTTCGAGCAGCATGGGCAAAATTCGAAAGAAGACTGAAACAATTCCGAGAAAGAAAATAGTTTTCAAACCTGAATGAGAAGAATCACAGGCACGCGGATTTTCGCACGCGTTTCATAAACAAAACAGCACAAAATAGGGGAATGCGAGCACTATACTTTCCCACAATACTTTTCCAATCTCAAACCCAACTGGATGCCAGCTAATACGTAACTCCCAATTTGAAAT
The DNA here is from genome assembly GCF_003285905.1 of Drosophila hydei. NCBI lineage: Eukaryota > Metazoa > Arthropoda > Insecta > Diptera > Drosophilidae > Drosophila > Drosophila hydei. The sequence continues at coordinate 7,965,406 of NW_022045830.1, read as the reverse complement.
AATAACTGATATTTAAAAAATTAACGTTAGTATATAAAAAGACATTTTTTATAGATTCTCTATACTTTATCCTGTTTGCGTAAAACATACAAAATATTGTTAACTTCTTTAAAAAGTAGTTATCATAGGACAGTAGCAAATGGTGCACAGTGGGGCGCATGCGAACTTATCATTGCAAATATCATAAGTTTTCAATACAGGAAAATATTTACAAAATTTATCCAAAGCTTTAAAGTGAATGGTAGCACTGGGTGCTGCGCTCACAGGACAATATAAATAAAGAAAGACTTTTGTCTAAAATATCTGCGATTTTCACTGAAATTTAGGAACATAAATTAGTAAATTATATTAATTATTTAATTATCAAATTCTGTAATTTATTACCAACTGTATTCTAGAGAACAGTTTCGTCTTTTCAAATATTAACAAACTCTCCAAAGCACATTAACCTATTTTTTCTTCCTGTGAAAACCTTCATTATTTAAAAAAAATCCTTCTTGACTCTGCATTCCTGATTAATTATGCATTACTTTTTCAAATTTCTCAAATATTTTCGATTTGTTTCTTTCAGAAGATGACCCCACTGTACCAACTGCTCTCTTCTCAAAAAGATGTTCTTCTTGCTCGTTCGTTGGCGCCGAAAATAAATATAGAATTCTCTTCACTAAGAATGTATGTGTGAGTATGCTAATTATACCCAGTAGATTCTAAATAGCCAGCATAAATATATAAATTCCTCAATATGAGAATATGTTCTCAAAGCATTAGAACTTTCAATTTTTAATTCACTTTCCGCCAGACAAAATGCCAGAAGCCAAACTTCCATATTGAGCTTTCTTCACAATGAAGTATTAAACTTATTTATGCAGTTCTGAATATATATGTATAAAGATTCTTTCTTATATACAGGGTATATCAAAATCAAGTATCTCAGATTTACTCAATCTGAATTGCATTCTGCTATTTTATGTATATAAGAATTTTTCTATATATACATTGATGTGCAAATATATACATAAATAGTATATATATTTATATATGTATTCATATATTTTAGAATAAATTTTTAAGACAGCTAAAAATTACAGTATAAATGTGAAAAATCTGAAAATAAGTGCTCGTAAGCTGGCGCCAAGGGCGCTCCGATCTTGACCATAGACATAGCACAGCAAAATGATTTGTTTATTTATGTTGGAGAACACATGACATCCAGCGGGATCCCAATAGACTGGCGTGCCGCTCCATGACATAATCCGAATTCATGTCGGTCTGTCCCTGAGCCTGGAACTGGCGCGTGTCGTTGCCGGAGGAGGGTGTGCCGGTCTTGGCTCATTGGAGGCTGCGCATCGGCAAATGTGTCCTCTGAATTTATGTAGCCATAAAGACGGAATGGCTGGGCGTATGTGCCGTCATCCAATTTGGTCGATTCTGCCAATGGTGCTAATTGCCAAGCGGCTATGACAAGTCTCGTGCCACGGCCAGATCTTGTCGCCGCACCTCCCTCAACTCGCTCGACGTAATAACTGTCGGAGTCCGATGATTGTGACGTGGGTGCGTTGATCTCAGCGCTTATTTGCACGACTGTGAGTTCATCTAGATCTTCTAGGAAGTCTCCGTGCAATATATTATGCAAACTGCTTCTCCATAATTCTCACCCATTATTTCAACTTAAATTAATTCAAATTTATGTGCTTGACATTCGCGTGGCCGTACGCAATTTCGGGGATATTCCATGTGGCAGAACCCGTTTTGTGCATTCTTTGGAAATTTTTATAATATTCTAATATTCAAAATTATTAACAAGAATACTCTGAAATCTATCTAGCTTCGAATCGAATGCTCCAATTAAGATTTGAACAACAACAACAACTGCAGCAACGGTATCATCAGTTTTGTGCGATTTCTTTTTATGACCGCCTAATTATGAGCATAATAAAATCATAATTAAACAATAAAAACATGTAGCTCTTATGCCACAGCAAACCACTTACACACAATTCGAAAACAAGGCAATAATTTCTATGCTGCGCACTTGGGAGCATAAATTTTATAACACATTTTACAAGACATTAAATTTTAGCGGCTAGCAAATTTTATAGCACACCAATTGAGGTCATCATAAAAAGCGAACTGAAGCAGAAGAGGGAAAACCCACTAGAAAATCTAGCCAAGAGTTATGGCGATTTTCCATTAACTCCTTGCCCATAAATGCTCAGAGGTTAGTAGGCGAAAGACGAACTCTTAAAGAAGATACTTAAAATGGTGTTCATGCTGTTAGCAGCTTGGTCTTTTTACGGCCATTGAGTACTAACGACTGCATCATACCCATTCACAGTGCAAAATTCATGTATTAGAAAGTCCATTAGGTTCGATTTGCCACGCCTTAATAGATGAAGCATGTTATCTGTTGGCCTAATATTGCAGGACTTCAAGAGCTATCGAGCTGCAAAGTTCTCCAGATGCTGGCTCCCAAAAATACAACCTTTACCAATTTGCCACGCTCCAAAAGACTCATAGTTTTTAGTCTATTTATAGAATAAATCAACAACTGTAGAATATATAATCTTTCCCGACTTTCCACCCAACTCAATATGTGAGATTTAGTTAGTCGTTAGTTTCACTAGCTCCCTTAAGAATATACGAATTTCTGACTTGCTATGCCTCCAACACAGTTTCTTAATGAATATATGTTCAAAATTTCAAGTATCTAGCTTCAATATCTGCAAGTGCTTTGAGATCATTCAGACAGACGAAATAAATATATTACGTATATTAAAATATTTCCCCATTTAGATTTCCTTTATGCAGTTGAAGGAAAATCTTTGGCTAGTTTTTCAAGTCTGTTCTTATCACTTTTTAATATTAAATTGCCTTGTCAATTACTTTAGCCAGTATTCCTCCGTTAAACTGTGGCTTTTGGGCCTTTTGCTGCGTTGATTTTAGGCGCGACATCTTGTTGTTTGTACCGATCACTGATCACTGATCACTTTTTATTTTGTTAACTGTTTACGGCGCGTTGTCTGCTGTTTCCTTTGGGCTATTTGCACTGCGTGTTTCACTGTAATCTTTGGCAATGGCTGTGGTTAAGCACTCGATGCTGCGCAGACGCAACGCCAACATGCAATTCGCGCTTGGCCGCAATACAAGCAATGCTCTAGGCTGAACACAGCAACACAACGCTGCACGCCAGCAAAATGAACAACAGTTGCAATCGCAGGCCGGAAAGGAGGCTAAGAAGTCTTTGGTGTGCTTGAACCCTGGACAAGTTCACTAAACCGATCCACTGATACCGACTGCTGGCCAGGCACTGGGGACAACGCCTGCGTCGCTGCCAATGCAATTTGTAAAGCGTTTAAGCTCGGCTCTTGCAATTTGCAAGCCAAGCCTTGGCGCAAGTGGAGTGCGGGCACTGCCGGAGGTATCCTTTTTTAAGCCTTCTTTTCACGTCTTGTGCGTGGGTGTGCACACGCTATCCTTGTGTGTGTGTGCGTGAGTGTGTATATAGTGTCGCGCACTCGCGTCGACCGCATGTAGCAAGATTGTGCTTGTGTGTCTCTACATCTCGCGCGCAACTGAATCGCTTGATCTCGCTTGCTATGCCCAAGTTGGTGGATGCTGCGTGGCAGAAGCAGCAGCAGCAGCAGCAGCAGCAGCAGCAGCAGCAGCAGCAGCAGCAGCAGCAGCAGCAGCAGCAACAGCAACAGCGACATCAACAGCAACAGCAACAACAGCCGCAGCCGCAGCAGCAACAGCTGGACCCAACGTCGGCGTCAAAGTCGGCGTCTGTGTAGCATAACCCGAGCATAAAGCGAAAACATTTATGCCATACGACAACACAGAACGCAAATGCTGCAAATGTTAAGCTGCAAGCAGCAACGACAACAGCAACAGCAACATCCAGAGCCAGAGCCACATCAACACAACAGCTAAATAACAAGTAAGGGTGTGCGTTGGCGTTATCTCGACTGCTTAAGGCAGATAAATTGTCTCTTGGCCATTGTCGCTGCTGCGGCTGCTGCTGCTGCGGCTGCTGCTGCTCTCTCAGTTGCGCATCTGACGCTTGTCGCGCTTGTTTTGGCACTCAGCAGCAATAATTGGTTATTTTTCTCTGCTTTCGCGTATGTAAAACGAACATTTGCTAATGAATTATTATTACAATTTAATGAAAAATGAGCTTGGGCAACTGATGCTTGGGCTCGGGCTGTCCATCTTTCAGCGCATTGGGCAATGCTCGTAAACAATGATCGATAAATGTTGCTCTAGCAGCTGATCTTAATTACAACAAATAAGAAATATAAATGAAACAATAAATGAGCGCGATACCCTGCCAGCACACACCCAGTGGGGTATGCCGAATGGTAAACGGATTATAATACGCACAACGGGATTGTTGATCTTTGACGGCTTGCGGAATTCGTGATGCATATCAAACGAGCTCTTTAATGCCAGATTAAAAACCTTCCCATAAAAAGGGCTATACTTATTAACGCTTCATTAAATCCCGCCAACAAAGTCGAAGCGACAAGCCAAGAACAGCAGACATAAATATTCTGGCAAGAATATCATATGTAAAACCGGTTTTCTTTTCCACTTTTTATTCTTTTTACTATTTCTTCATCTTATTCAAGAGCCGAAAGATAAGATTTGAGCGTGGAGCGCACATGCTGGCCAGATAAGATCTAAGTTAATTGAGCCGGTCAAGTGCCCTACACGAAAGTATAATTTGGATATCTATGAGCCGGAACTGCTCGAGCCATGCTGCCAAAAACAACGAGCGACGATTTAATTGGAATTGATAATTAGATTAGCAATTGCTACATTAAATATTTAAGTAGCGAAAGGATCGGATAAGCGTAATTTACAAATTACGAGCTCATTTAAATGCTCATTAAAGCACAGCCCAGCCTTATCTTATCGAGAGCGAACACTTTTACTGTGCAGGGTATCTGGGAATTGTAAGAAAAGCGAAATAAAAAACAAAATGATGCTGATGAATATCTCGTCAACGTTTCTCATGACTGAGGCCCAAAAAGAAATCAACAACAAAAAAACTATCAAAATTAATAAATTTTTCGTATTATTTTATTACATACGAAAACACAACAACAACAACAACAACAACAACAACAACAACAACAAAAGCTGACAGAAAAACAAAGCCAATACCCAACTCACAACCTCGCCCCTTTGCCCTGCTTTGCAGGGTATGAAAACGAAACGAAAATGAAGTTCATGGCAATGCCATCGGCTCAGTTAAAGCCGAGTCTTGGTCTTGGGTCTTCGGCTGGGTCGTCGCCGTCGCCGTCGTCGTCGCCTGGGCGCTGTTCAATCCATCAAAAGAGATTATATTCATTAACTAGGCAGTCAGCCAACCAGCAACAAGAGTCGGATTCAGACTGGAATTGGGATTCTAGCAGCAACTGGAAGTGGAGCTCTGGGACGTTGATGCTGATGTTGATGGGCACTGGACTGCTGGAATTTCTTAATTTTTTTGACAGTTCTCATCAAATGTGTTGAAATTGTTATTATTATTATATTGTTGCTGTTGTTGTTGTTGCTGCTGCTGCTCTTATTGTTATTGCGAGCAAATTTACAAGAATCATCTAGCAGATCGCATCTAGTGCCAGCATGACATACCACAATTCTGAATGTTTAAGATCTGTGAACTCCATTAAAAAACCGTTTCATATCTTTGGCAATTTGACGCCATCAAAATTTATTTGTCTTCATCCAACATGTGTCGAAGTCGTGAACGTTTTACGCACTTGACATTAAATATATGATATATAGACAAATTTATCTATATATATACATAAGCTTACACATATAGCTATAGTACTTAACCTTGTAATAATACAAGTCTTCACATATTGCTTATGCTCTATGGCTTGTTGCGTTTCGGTCCACAGATTCCTGCAGCTGTTGATTGTGCTCAAAGGCGGCCAAAAATTCGTTTGTGCTCACTTTGACATGTTTACACAAAAGACCAAGAACTATTGGGCACACGTATCCGCAAAGGCCAAGTTGTGCCCTTAGCTTCATGTCCAGCTGTTCTCTGTCATGATATGTGTAAGAAGAAACGAGAAGCAAGCACAAGTACAAGTAGAGTCCAACCGACTGAGTGGTACATGTTTTAAGTTCTGATAGTTAAATATTAAATGAGATTTAGAGGACTTAAGCCACGTTGTGCTGGCTTCCTTAAAAGTCAAGCGATAAAAAAATAAGTTGCTACAGATAAAGCTAAAAAGAAGCTGAGAGTAATAGCAACAAATCCCAAAGCCAATATACCCATTTAACTATGTGGACGCGTACAAAAAAGAATGAGAGCCAAGAAACATGATGTTTGTAAATACAAGAGAATGGACAAAAGTGCCTTACAGCTTCCGGGCCCAGCTGCTGAAGAGCGCGTCAGTATTTATCAAATAAATATTTCAATTAGCACAGCACTTCAGTGCTTAAGGTCAAGCCCCAATTTTAATTGCTCAATTCTGAGTTCTGCAACAAAAAAGGAGCGAACGTCGCTCTTCATGCAAATTTCGTGAACTCGACTGGCCAGCATTGAGCTCATCTATGGCTTCGCCTCCATCCGCATTGCCATTTATGTCCGTCTCTTGATGCTCGGCTGGCAGGTGGGTTAATAGCCGCTGCATTTATTCGATTTATCGCATATTTATATATATATATATGTTTATGAAGAGCCAGCTAATATGGCATTTATACGCATACATTAAAAACTAAAATTAATATTTATTAATTTTAATGAATTTTATTATTCAACGCCATTTTCAGTCTCTGATGCACACTCGTGGGCACTTGAGGGCTGTGTGTTGTCGTCTTTGAATCTTGAATCAATTGCGCAACTTCCTTAGTGGGCAGCTTGACTGAGTGAGCGGCTGCAAGATTTAACTAACGCAAATCAAGGTGCGATCTACAGAGTCGCAGAGTTGCATTAGTTGGGTGTGCCTTCTAACTATAATGAAACGCAACTCAAATAGCCGAGAACTTCAATCAGTCTTGATGGTTTTTCTTAATTCATTAGCTCAACTGCTGAGAGAATTGCCCAAGGTCAATTAAACTTGATATTTCTTTTAATTGATTTGCTCAACTGCAGACAGAATTGCATTAGGTTGGGCTGTTCATAATATACGAGATTTGCTCTCTTCCTAAACTCATTTCCTCAGCTGCTAAGAGAATTGCAAGTGGACATAAAAGAGACGAATTTCCTTAACGCCTTATCTTATCTCTCTCTCTCTCTCTCTCTCTCTCTTCCCATTGCTCGCAGAGGCGGAAGAGCTTTCACGTAATTTTTTTTTTGTTTATTTTCGTTTTACATTTCTCGGCTCGACCCTTAAAATTCTCAGTTGTACTTCAAGCGTCGTGTCAAATGCAAGTCTTTGCTGCGAGATAAATTTGAATAGTTGCCTGAAGTGAAAAGAGTGAAGTGCAAATAATAACAAAATATTCCTGATTCTTTAATTTCTGCAATTTGCAGTTTAACAAGCTCGACTCAGTGCAAGGTAATCAAACTTATGAAATGCGATTTTATATACTACGGAATAACGAGCATTCCTAAGATCGCCGTATAATGTAATCGTCAGGTTCTTATCGAAAGATACAAACATTTCCTATCGTCGAATAGTGCTGTCAGGAACTGTAGAACAGAGACTTTGTATTTTCCAGTCATTAGCATTGTGTTGATGTTTATTGCTGAATCGAGCTGTCGGGCTTATAAATCGATCATTTTATTGAACTTGATATGCAAAATATATACATATCCAAACGAGCTGGGAAATCAATCGTCGCTCGCTACTGCTGTCTGGCCATATGCATAAATGTTTCTTTACTACCGATCTTGCAGACGCTGTCCCAGTCGATTTGTTGGTTTATTAATTTGCATTGTTTGCTGTTTCGGTTTTGTTTTTGCTGCGTTCATTAACCGCTGGAATTTATGACCCCCAAAAACAATGTTCTTATTCTAATTTATTATATATGCACAATCAGGCCATCAATCTACGATTCGAATGGGCTTTTATAGTTTGGCGATATAGTTTTTGGTGTTTTTTATTTGTATTTGTATTTGTTTTGGTTTGTTTCTTTTTTGGCCAGGTGGCATGACAAATCCAATGAGAGTTCACCTGTGGGTGGATATCAATGGGCATTGTCGCTCGGATGTAGTTGGAAACAAGTTATGCGCAACTCTCCGATTCTTGTTGGCCAAAAAGCTGAGTGACCCAATTTCCTTGACACATGCCTGGCAGGTTTACAAACCCAAAAACTGTTACGGTTAACAATCAATTTCGAGTGCGAGGCGGGCGTACTGCCGGCACTCATTACTTCGCTATTTCTATTTCACTCTTGCAGATTTCATTAGTCAATAATTGACTTTGCCTGTCTGGTTTGTCAGTGAACCCATAAACACGAACTGCGCCCCGGGGGCACCAAAAACAAAGCCCGACCCAGGCAAGCAAAGCCGAGGCGTTAAATGCAGAAAGCAAAAACAGAAAGAAAAAAACTAAAACTGAAACTGAAGCTGAAACTGAAAATATATTAATATTTGTAGGCCCGTGGCATTCATTGAGAACCTGAAGCTGAGCCGACAGAGTTCCCACGCTTCGAATTCTTCACGCATGCCTATTGCGACGGCATGCAACGTGGGGCAACCTCAAACTTTCGCCTTCGTTTAGCTGGTGTTGTTGTTGCTAATGCAAATTGGCGGCCAGCCGGCTCTAATTTATGAATTTTGCAATATTTATGTAGAACAGATGCGTTGACTTCCCACAGCAGATAATGAGCAGGCCGCAGGCGTGGCAATAACATAATCGTAATAATAATAAACACGTCCACGCAGTAGCCTCCGCCTCAGCGTCAGCAGCAGCAGCCGTAGCCTCAGCCCCAGCCTCCGCCTCAACCTCAACCCCAGCAGCAGCCCCCAGCCCTCGTGCCAGACTCAAGTAGCACGTGTGCCAGTTTTTGGGCCGATGTTGCTTGGTCAGTTGGTAATGACCCAAATTTCATAGTTTTGCGCTAAATACACCTAATGGTTATTTAATAATAAGACAGACAGGGACAGCAGTAGCTGAAATATAAATACAACTAATTGTATAATAACAAGGCGTTCTCCTCACATATATATATATATAATATATTTATATCGATCAGTTTATAGCTAATTTTAAACAGTTTAGTTTATGTTCCCAGAGCTTAGAAATATTTTTTTGTGGAGCAGCTGCTGACGTAGTCCTACGATCAGCTAACTTAGCTGTTGCATGGGTTTCGTAATGCCAAAAGTATACTTTAAAAATTTTCAAAAACATTTCTAATCGAATGAATATGGAAATTATAATAAAGAAATATTTATTCAATAATTTCTGAAAGTCTGTCAGTCGGCTTAATTGATGTGTGAGGGTATGCAAACTTCAGCGTTATAGATCATTGATAAACTTTTACTTAATTGTTGTTGTTGAACCATCAACCCGTCAGTATTTGACAAATTTGCGCTTGTCTCATGTTAAGTTAACAAATTTATTATTAATAGAGCCTAACGCAACAACAGCAACTGTTGCTGTTGCTGCTGCTGTTGCTGCTTGGAAACGCAGTAATTTGTTTATATTGTTGAGCAATTGACACGCCTACTTTACCTAGGCTAAATTGCCACAATTGTTTGGAGTGCTAAAATTAATAAGTGTGTTTAGGTTTTTCAGACTCTTTTCTTTGGGCTTTTTGACACATTTCGTCGCGCTCTTCACGCTCTTCAGTTGCTGCTGTTGCTATGTTGTTGTTGTTGACGTTGTTGCTGCTGCTGCTGTTGTTGTTGTGTACTTGAAAGCAATGACTTTGTTTAGCATTTGGTACAAAACTTGTGATTACTCGCGTGTGCTTTTTCGAGAGTTGGTGCCCAGCAACAAATGCTTGAACACAGCTAGCATATAAATTAAATTTTATAAAAGTATGTGTACCTAAACATGTGTATACCCACATACATACATAAATATATATACATATATTATTTGTGGATTCAATCAGCTTAATCTACACTACAACTCAAAAAGCTAAAGGCAGATACACTTAGATAATAATTTCTTGCCTTAACTATCCCATATCTCGATATGAATTTAATTTTAAATTATGCACATGTTATGCAAATACTTTATATATGTACATGTATATGTATATGTGTGAAAAATATACATTTTGAAAATGTATAAATACATTTCTGTTTGTAGACATACTTACAAATATAGCTTAATCGAACATGCACTTGTCCAAATATTAAATAGAACAAGTCTGCCAGCAAATATGGATAATTCTTGAATTAATAGCATCTTTACATATATGCATATGGATGCAGACCATATGTTATATGTCTACAAACAGACATATATAGAGATACGTTTATATAAAGCAATGTGTACATTTGCCACTGCATTGTTAATAATTGCTTTTGCCAGCGGGAGATAAGACTAGAAGAGTTTCGCATAGACACTTTTGAGGGGATCAATAAAACGTGATTAGAGCCCCGATTAGAGAATGTTTTAGGAAATAGTTAGACCTGGAGCTCGACTGCCAGCTGAGCGAAAGGCAGACGTGCCAAGCCTCAGATACTCCCAGACTGTTATCTCTGTTCAGCCAGTTAGTGATGCAGTGATGCTGGGTTGCTGTCGTACCAGAGCACGCCCGATCGTCACCGATCGATCGGTGATGGCACCACTGGCTTCACTGGCTGCTATCGATCATGGCTCTGTTGTGCAATTGACATAACAGTGGCCTGTGTTAGCAAACGCGATCTCGATCATATGGCGGTACAGCGAGGCGTATGCTTAATCTATACTAACGCACACTCATTCGCCTCGGTAGCCAGCGCTGGTGTGAAACATTTGAGTAAATATCACTGCCGCTGCCTCGGCAAAATGACGTACATCATATTAGTTTAACAAATTAACATCTGTCAGGCGATAGTTATATGTGCCCGATAAGTTAGAGTAGCGAAGCCGCTTACTGCCACCAGTTGGCTCCATCGCTATGAATGGCTGTGTGTGGTCCTTTAGCAAACGGCAAGGAAAGCAAACACGGAAATATTTGCACAAGCTTCGGCATGAAAATGCAAATAAATAAAAACTAAATAAAACTGGTCAATTTAATTATGACTATAAATCGAATTAATATGCAAATTGTGCTCGCTTGCTTTGCCCCAAAAGCCAATAGTCAATAGCCAAAAGCCAAAAGCCCTCAGCGCAGCTAACAAATGGATGGCTTAACCGATTTGCACCCCAAAGGGTGTGGGGCTCTAATGCGATTATAAATGCCGAGCCGAAGACTATCAACATACCTATTATGCATGCCGAACGAGTCGAGCTTCCCAGAAGACTTCGATTGAAATGTGTGGAATGATTCGATCATATTTAGGAACTGCACGATGGCATCAGGCATCAGGATCGGGCATGGGCTATATGCGCAATGCTCATTCAACTTGATCCATAAATCATGGCTACCAAATGTATAAATAACGCCCCATTGACCGCACATAGATTGCAACATGAAACCGCAATACCTTGTCTAATTCTTTGGAATCGAAACAAAGGCAAACTCACATGCCAGCGAGCGGACTCCTTGAGACTTTTATAAAAGGAAATAAAAAATATATATATAAAATTTTTTTTTACTTTTTTTTTGGGAACCAAGCTATTAAAGAATTTTTGGGTTATATTTCTTTTATTTATTTTATTCACATTTCCTATGGAGTTTGAGGTCGGCTTGCGGTTCGGTTTATGGAACTGCTGCACCCATACGCATACAACGATAAAGCTCTGATGCCCAAAGCATCGAAATATGGCTTTTAGATAGATAAAGAGATGAGGGCAGGCTAAGCCACTTTGACTTCTGAATTCAGGCAGTCCGAGTCAATTTAGCATATGAATAAAGACACGCTGCGGTGCGCCTTGGAGCCTCCGGTGCGGCGCGTCTCCACTTTATATGCAAAGCGAAATGCTTGGGTAGATAATGCCAGAGAGCTATTGATTTGTATGTGACCATGTTGAAGATCCAGCTCTGATGATGCCACCAGCACACTGCTCAGGGCGTGATGACACCAGTGTTTATATGAAATAATTAAATGAAGCTCATAAAAGTGAAATATAATAAATTTATGTAAAGCTATGTAACACGCTCCAGCTGAAAATGGCCAGAAATGAGATAAGGCCGAAATGACAGCAAATAAATAAAAAATCATTAAGAGCGGCGTTTCTTCTTCTGGTTTCGGTCATTGTGAACGAGGCGGCCGGAAAAAGAGAGAAATAAAACAGCGACAAAAGACTAAACACCAAATAAAGCATCGAGGCGATGGGCAAGAAACCAGATTTAGCTAATCTTTCAGCTTTATAGGCGGTTCTGGCTTTGATGTAAGCCAACAAATCAGTGAAACAAATTATTATTTACCAAAATTCAAATGCCTCTGCCTAATAACACAAAAATCGATTTGCCGAAAATTCATTCACAACTTGTGACAGCTCAACGAAACAAAAAGAAATAACTATAAAATGTTGGTAAGGATGCTGAGCTAATGAGTGCTCGACTAGCACATACCCAGCACCAAGCGAATATCGTATATATAATGCTATAGAGTCTGCATCTTAAGATACTTAAGGGTCAGAGTCCAAGCCTACCCTCTCTCGGTGCTGGTCTAGGGTATTAAAAACAAAATAAATGTTTTAAAAAATTAAATGCACAATTATTAAAGGTGTTTTCGCCTTGAATGGAATGGACATTGGTAAGCAATTATGCTAATGCCCTGCTAAAAATGGCCAGCTAAATATACATAATAAAATAATGAAATGAAACAAGATTCGAAGTCCGAAATCTGAAGTCTTAAATCTGAAATGCGAATAAAAACAAATACGAAATCAAAAAATCAGTTTTAAGACCAACTGTTCACTAGGTTGAAAATGTTTAACATTAATCTTGACTGATAAATTAAAAAAGAATTAATTAATATCAACAGCGAACACTTGTCGTCTCACATCTCTGCCGCGCCGCCATTCTCGCTGACATTCGGTTTATTATAATTTTTTTAATTACTTTGACAGTTTTTTTAACATGAAATTGTTTGAGAATTTATGTTTTTTTTTTTTGCACTATATTCTCGAAACGATCGTGGGTTGGTATATTATTTTTTTTTCATGGGCATGCAGAGCACGTAAACATTGTTCATAATAATACCCAAAATTCAAAATTCAGAACCAACAACTACAAGTAAAACTGTGAACAACACCCTAAAGTCACGCCCCAGCAAAAAAAGGCAGAAACAACACTTGAATTTACGAGTATTTTTTAAGCCTTTTTTCTCAGTTGAAATCACTTAACCGTTTTTTTTATGGAAGCTTTATATTGCTGACAAATTGTTTGTTGTTACAAAGGGCCCCTGGTCACACCCTCAAACATTTAAATATATATTTACATAAATCAGATGCATATAGCAGGTAAGTGGTTCGTAAGAGAACTGAGCAGAATAATTTCAGAAAGCTTTCGCTTCCTGAATCTCAGCTGAGCTCTGATTTGGTATATATAATTTGGTACATCTTCGTGCCTGAGTTGTTGCAAATGACTTTTCGGGGTATATTTGTTTGGTAGAAGGTACCCCCAAAGTCATAAAGCTTTTGATTAAGATAACAATGAGATTTCATCTCGCTAGAGTCTCGAGATTTCCGGTTTACATTAAGCAGAATAAGTTTCATTTGAAATTCAGCTGGCCGCTGTTGTTAGGGTCTGTGGTAGTCGGTCTGGGCCGGCTCTTGTCTTGTCTCTTTTTACATTTGGGCTGACAGACAAATGTTCAATTTCTTAAAATTTGTTTTTTTTTTTTTTGTATTTAATTTTTTGTTGTTTTCGATGTCAACGAACTGAAATTTTCTTTATACTCGTATTTATTTAAAGTAGACAAAATAAATAATGAAAAAATAAGCAAAATACTGAGAAACACGAGCAGAGCGTCGTCCGACCGAAGCATATACTACATGCATATTCAGATTCTAAACAGTATGTGAATATTATTGTATTCGAATACAAATTAGACCGCGCAGCATCGAGGCTCTTACAGCAAGTGCTTCGAACCGATGGCGCCACATAATAAATGAGACAATTTATTTTTAACAAAAAACCCGACACTAAATCCACCAGAATAATATAAAAATAAAATTATATTTCCAACAAACTATGAAGAAGGAATGTTCATCTAAACTGAAATACTTCGGAAAGGCACGCTTGGTTCAATTTGTGCTGCGAGGTTTCAATAGGGGTTACGCAGTAAGAGTGTTATCAGCGTTTTTTACTTGGAACTCACAGCACTAGAGCCTGTGTTTTTGTGTGTATGAATACCATTAAACATGTGTCGGATCAGACAGCCGTAACGACTTCCTAATACGCAACCAACATTATTTATGAATTCCATTTACATTTACAAGTATGAGTTCGTGTTGTTTTCGAGATTTCAACACCTCGCCTTCCAGTTACATCTGTCGTCTATCCTCGGCTCAAGCTTGTGAGAACGCTGATCAAATGCTAATGGATAATACCCAACAGCCGTAGTTGATGGATGTCAAATGTTGCTTTCCGTTCTGTTAACATGGGCAAAAATAAACGTCACGTTCCGTCACCCATCAACAGATTGATCCAGCTAATTCTCACACCTCAAAGCTAGTTCCCGAAAAGCGACATTATTCGCAATTAACATACAGATCGTGTTTTCTGCAAATTCATCAAAAATCTATCTGAAATATGTGCTGCATATTCACTTAAGATTTGCTTGCTGCCACTCAACTGCAGCAGCTGCAGAAAATCTCATTCATGCCATGCCAAAATTGTGATATCCAGTTGTCTTTTAAGATAAGTAATATGATCTCTCAAAGACTCACTCGATATTCGAGCATAGTCATGGCCAAGTCATAGTATAAGTGATCATATTTCACCTAAATTATTAACTAAATATACAATTGTTTTATTGTAGGGTTATAAAACTCGAACGAAAAGAACCTATTCACCTGCTGATTCTGCGTCTGTTGGTTTAGGTTGGTCGTCAGACATTGTATAAAAAAGAGAAAACAAAACAGAATTTGACAACGGAAGCACCTGTCGCTGGAGTACCCAAACAATTAAATAGCGCAGACTTTTATCGGTCGATCTCAACATAAGTACACATGCATTAATCTTACTGTACATATATGAATAGAACTGTTCTTGTACATAGGCCTGGTCTCTAACGTAACGCCTAGTTAGTGAGTCAGTGGAGATGTGAGCGGTCTCTGAACAGTCAAAGAAACTTAAGTAGAAGCCTTACTCTTCGACTGCAAATTGAACTTAGTAGTAGTGCGGGTATTGCAGAGTCGAGCATGGCCCTCAATTTGCTTAAATCTAATGTTTATTTTGAGAGCATTGATTAGGTTCGAAATCCATATTTTCTCTGCCAGCCCAGGGGATTCGCATGATTCCCTGCGGAGCTGGCGATATCTCACTATTTATCCAATACTCTTATACAATTTCATACAATTTAACTGAGCGAAATTGAAATTTTTGTTTTATTTTTCTTTTTCAATTTTATTTTCTTTTCATTTATTTATTTATTTATTTTTTTTACTGTCTGTGCAGCGAAGCGTGTGTATTCAAATGCGATGGTCATAGCGACGACGCTTTCTTTGTCTCTTTGAGCTTCGCTCAAAATGAAAAAAAAGTAAATATAAAAAATAAAGGGAAAAAAGCAAAACAAAAAAAGAGCGAAGCAGACAAAAAATAGCGACAAATCAACCGAATTTATAAAAGAAATGAAAGAACTCGACAAATCGATGCGAAATCGAAGCAATAAATTAAGTTGGGCTTCGAGAGGGCAGCCAAAAAAAAAAGAACAAGTAAGAAAGCCCGACTAGAAGATACCCAGTCCCATCTGCGTCTACAGATTCTATTGAATTATTTGTCAGCTTAATACATATGCAAACTCCTTCACATACTGGCTCTATTTTCAGCTGAACTTAAATTTCAAGAAATCAGCGAAATCTGAAGCCGGTATCCAAAATATAACAAAAATCAAAATTGTAGAAAATATGCATTGAAATAAATACTGAATTTGGGGGCTCTAGCTCTTAAGCCGTACGAGATGTAATTTAATAACTACAGTTTGATCATGCTTTTAATCGATAACAATACAATGGGAATAGTTATCGATTATTTGAAACAAGCTTTATGTGCGCGCGCTATTCACGGACAATTTCAAGATCGGCGCGTTCACACAGACGGGCAGACTGACGGACAGGGCTCAATCCCCTCGGCTTGTCGTCTTGAGCAATAATATATATATTTTATAAGGTGTGCCATGCCTCCTTCTGCCTGTTGCATACATTTGCACAAAACCATTATACCCGATTTACCATTTTCAATGGTATCAGGGTATAAAAATAAAATAAAAGAAAAGAAAAGACCGATATATTGTATGCAATGCTAAGGGCTAGGCGCGCCTCTATGTTGAATTGGTATTTACCTGTTTCTCGACCAGCGCGTGCGTGTAGATGAATTCCTTTTTGGGTGAGTAGAGTTCCGGCGGATTGCCTTTGAGTGAATACCGCAGGACACTGTCGTCGACATCCACATCGAGATCGGCGCCTGCGCGGCCCAATCGCATCGCAGGGACCTCTGTGTGTTCGGGGCATAGCCTGGAAGTAGCGTCCATCTTTGGCAGAGATGTAGCCTCCACGTCGGCCTTGCGGAGCAGCTGATGGACTTCGGCTGCTGCCATTGCCGACTCCGTCAACATGGCGGGCTGTCGCTGGGCCTAGAGTTGTCAGTCGTCAATCAACCACCAGCGAAGCACGTGCAACAATGTGCGAATTTGTGGCCGAATTTTGTTTGCAGCAAACGTGGCTTGGTCGAGCGGTCTTGGCGGTGTTGTCGCGCTCGGTACGGGGCTAATAGCTAATTATGTTTCTATTATGTTGATATTTTGGGTGCTTTGCTTATTTTGTTAATTGAATTTCGACGGTGCCGTGCCCGCTGCCCCTGTTGATACACAAAACAAGTAAGAACTTTGTAGTCGGCTGCTACCGACCGCATAATGCTCGTTCACGATTCAACAACATTTGGACTTGCCAAAATTTCTAACTGTGATAGTGGTTCATGAAGTGTTCCCCTTGAAAGATTAGGCTTGGATATATATATCATTTTTGTTTAATCTACAGTTACCTGACTAATCAAATATATAGTCTTAGCACGCGCCCAAAAGGGGTGGATATACATAACCCTAGCTAAATCAATAAAGAAAGTCATCAGTAATCCAGCCCACACTTGCTCACTTTTCGGATGCTACAGTTTGACATGACCTGTCACGCCCTTACGTATCGGTATCATCTTGGCACATTGTTAACTGCGAGTGCGCAGAAAATCCAATTTGACTGCGTGAACGAGCATCAAAATGATGTCTTGAGATAGCTACTACTCCCGCTGCTGATGCTGCTGTTGCTGCCGTTGCTGCTGTTGCCGGCAGCTGATTGTAATTTCATAATTATTTTATCATAACAGAATTATGGATAAAAAAAGATTTGAAGAGTATAGCAACAGATAGCCACTTAAAAGTGTATGCAAACAGTGATAAAACTAAGGTGACGTATATATGCAGAGATATGTATGTATATATGCAGAGATATGTATGTATATGCATATGTACGCATATGTGGGTATGTATATGTATGCATAGATACATGTTTATTTGTACACATGTGGCTAAGCCTGTCGCATCCAATGTTTCAGTTTAATTCTTTGCGCACTAAAGATACATAGGTTAGCATTTAGATACACAGTAAGCACAGTAATTTCAAGTTTAATGTTTGATTCACACAAGAACATTTAGCATTCGTCTCGTATATGCAGGTTTATAGGCTTTTATGCATTTCGTGTATTTGTTTTGTTGCACACTCGACTTAACTTTTAACAACATTTGCATTTTTTTTATTATAAAACTTTTTTTTTATATAACTTAATTTTTTTTTTTATTTTTTTTTTTTTTTTGTTTATTGAAACTTTTTCTTATCATCGCATCTAGAGAAGGTTATGACCGACTCAAACTTGACCATTTCATTTGCATACAAGTTCGCACACGCACGCACACACACACACAACCACACACACACATACATACAGACAGGCTCTCACACATGCAGAATGGGCAGATTCATATCCATGCTGTTAGAAGCATTGTAGTTACCGTTAGTAGCATTAATTGTCACGTCGCGTAGCCGAACATTATAGATTATTAGAGATGTAAGCTGTCAGGATTTTCGAACGAACCGAGCGGTGCCCGCGCAAAATTGATCACGACAAAATTGTCGAAAAAACAAAACAAACATTCAAAACCGCAGTCCGCGCGTTGTCGCTCTTTTGAGTTCGATTCCCCGACTATCAAGCACAAACTTTTTGTTCATGCGTCTCAACTCACAGCACTCACGATCACTCGCACACACATACACACATACACACACATATATACACACACGTGGATGCTTACACTCGCGCAAAGCGCGAATCAGACGGAGAGCGGAGAGCTATTGAAGAGAGCGATCGTGAAGCATTAGTTTGTTCCATCAAATTTATTTATATTTTTAAACGTGTTTCGTGTATAAATATAATCAAAAGGGTCAAACTGTTTTTGTCTTTAGTTCCGATCACAATTTTTTGAATATCAATATCGGGAAGCAAAAGTGCAATAAGATAAAACCGCCGAATTAAAAACTAATTAATTTCTCTACCCACAGCTGAGCCAGAGCAACCATGATCTGAAGAAGCGTTTGAATATTATCGCAGAATCTGAAGCACCATCACCGTTCAGCTGCGTTTACCAACTCATCGGGATAACCGGGCTAGAAACAGCATAACCACAAGTTGCATGCTTTAAAAGAGCGAAATAAATAAGCCCTCAGACGAAACTTAACACGCCAAGCCGAACAGAGCTTTAATTCTCTTTCATTAGTTGAACAAGCATATATGTACGTATATTGAGCTTTCGCATTCAGCTTTTGACTCGATCGCAGCTTTTGGTAAAGCGTCTCTTTATTTTTGGATAACCTTTTTCTTTCATACCCTTAATTCCCGTTGATAATGCCGGCGAAAGAGAAATATGTTCTTGAAAAGTGAGTGACAAGTGAGAGCCGTTTTCGACCGTGATTAACACCTGAAAATCATTTTGACTTTGGAAATAATCTAACCGAACTCACAAAACCAGCTAAGAAAAGTTTTCAAAGTCTCTCGTTGACTTTTCAAATTTAACTGTTTTCGTACTCTCACAGAGCTAACAACAAATGTCCCACGCATTGCGGCTTTTAATGGATTCACTTATACATACTTGTCTCATTTTGAAAGTCGTTCTTATCTGTGAGTCTGATAAACGTTACCTCTATGTTACTGCTTGAGCAGATAGATTACTTTATTTTTACTTAATCGATAAATATCGGTTAATCTTTTATTTGTACATATTTTATTTAGTTTAAACAGGCTTTGCTCTTCCCCTTGTAGTAGGAGGTATTATCAAGGGCACACGTTTTTGCTAAACCAATATTATTAAACTGTTCATTTAACTTATCTTTATATTAGTTAGTACTTGCAACAATGTTAAATTTACCGCACATGCGGCTGGTTTTCGTAAGAAATTTACTGCATCATTCTACTACTATCTCGCAATTCTGTTAGAATGTTATGTAATATAATGCAGTAAGTAATTGCTTATTGTTTACTTTAACAATGCATCTAAAAGCTATCAGATCCCATCTAGATTAGAAACATAAAAATATATATCAAAAGCACAGAGGGCTACTCAAAAGCTTAATATCATACTTGAGTTAAGGAAACTCTGTAGTTCTTACCATAAGCAATTGACCCCATTGAAGACATATATTTATGCATTTTATTATTATTAAATTATTAACCTGAGCCGACTGAATCTGAATGCATTATTATTAATGATTATCGTAATGATTATGCTTTAGGTGATTTCATCTCTTTAAAGAATTGCCAAATTATAAGGCATCGATTTATATGATTTATATTTATTTATTTCTCATATATCAAAGGGGCACACAGAGGCTTCTCAAGGTCCATATCTATACTTAAACTAAAAAGTTCTTCATTCATAGCGTCTATGCCAAATTACCATATCAAGCAATTGACCTCTTTGCATATAGAAATATTTTCTTTAATCAAACGCAGCAGCCGAAGAATTAATCAATTAAAAGACGAGCGCTCGTTAGCCATATTAAAATATAGTTGAAAATTAAAAATCCATTTCGCATAGAAAACTTTTGCTCTGCAGTCATAAAAATAATTGTTTTTTTTTTTTAAAAAAATTTTTTGGCACAGCTAGAAATGCTAATTGAAAAGCAGAGAGCAGGCAGCAGGGAGAGTATGACCCATAGCTGCAGGCCCCATGCTGCAACAAGGCGTGGCAGGGCAGGGTAGAGCTAAATAAACATAAGCAACATATGTTGTGTAATTAACAACAGTGCAACGTGAATTACAAGTCGGAAATGAAAATGAAATCAAAAACATAAACCATTGCTGGTTCAGTTTCTGTTTTATTTTCATTCCCATTTCCATTTTATAGCATGTTACAAAATATCATCAGCAATTTCATCTCGAAATACTCATTGTATTCGAATTTTAGAAGGTAACAAGGTTAAGTATATAAATGGCCAAATTTGGCAAAATATTTAAAATATTTTAATATATATTTAAATTTATGAAAATATTAATGGAAAGTTATTCAAATAAAATTGTAAAAAATTTAAGAATTTAAGTCAATGAATTTTTGGTCGATCTAAGCCATACCAAAGCCCTAACTATATTAATAAATATTTAATTTTAATATTGCATTTAATATTTAATTTAATAAAAATGTAATTGCTCAGACTACTTCAAATAAAATTACTCTAGATACAGAGTATTTGCCAAACGACTATTTTAAACAGAAAATTTAATACTATCATTTGAGTTCCTAAAAAGTGCTTATAATATGGTCGAAGCTCTTGTGCTCTACTGACAAAAATAAAAACTAACATATGACTTATTCACTATATCCATATTATATATATATTTTAATTAATAATAAATAAAAAAAGACCAAATGTTCTATTGGCTGCCATGTCAAGCTACACAAAGAAGTCGAAGACGCCTGCCAGGCAGAAAACGCAATTGTGGTCGAAAAGATATTAGTGATCAAACGCACTTGAGGCAAACGAGGGCAGCAAGGTTTCTAAGGGAAAATGAACTGATGCTGACCACAGTGCCGGGAGTCAATGTCTCAATGTAGTATGCGCCGCTGCTGCTCTAGCTGGTCTGAGTAATTAACGCATTTAGATCGTTTAGACCGGCCAGCAGCACGCGCAGCTATAAACTTGCTTTTTTTAGCATTAGAATGGCAAAATAACTGATGCTAACCCAAGATGCTGGGCCGCGAGCGATCTCATCAAATATCTTCAGATGCAATTTTATGGCACACGCCGCTTGCGCGATCTTCTGCTCCGTGGCTGGCCGCCTCAATCGGCATATAGCCAAACATAGATGTATTTGAAGATCTACATACGCCTGGCCTGTCAGACACTGCGTCTGTTTATACACACATCCCTGCGTTCAATAATAATCGCCTGCTCTTAGTCATGTCGGGGTTGTGCCTGCGTGTGCGGTGCGTGCGCTGTTATGTTTATATAGTTTGGTGCGGTTTTGCTCGTTTTTGTGTATTTCATTATATTTCTCTTTCATTTATTGTTTTTTTTTTGTTTTTTGCTTTTTTTGCCAGCACGTTTGATTAAGAAGTATTGATCCTGATTGAATGATGGAAAGCTTACGAAAACTTAAATGAACTGGCGAGGCGAGCCGATAGGCAGCAACTGTCAGCTGAAAGAGCTGTGAGCTGTGAGCTGTGGAGGCCATTTAAAGCAAACTCAGGTTTTGAAAGTTCGCTTGACAGCTGCTCAATCAAATCAAATATTTGGGCTAACTAAACACAAACCTTTTTGACATTCAGCCCCCCCTCGCGCGCGTACTGGCATGCCATGCGCCTGAAGATGTAGCACAGTGATGTATAAATTCTCAAAATTCGCAAAAATCAAATTCAATTACGTGCGCTGTCAATCAACGGCAGGAATCGAACTCGGAGTCGGTAAAAGACATGCGTAAGAGCATTTTAGTGCGCAAGCTGCGTGGCCGAGTCGTCTATTTTTTTCTGTGTTGTTTTATTTTTGCGTATATATCTTAAAGATACATTTTACTTAAGTGTATGGCATACATCATCCATTCAACTACGTCCACATATGTACATTTAAAGTCTTTATTGCACGCGTACGACGGCCGACAGACTATATAGAATCATTTCCAGATGGCGATGTGCGTTGACCCTGAGACGAAACGCCCACGCAATGGGCAAATATAAACTAATGTATATATCTATGGACTATATATACATATTTATATGTATGTACATATATATAGACATTTATGTATTTCTCTACGGAAAAAGTGAAAGCGTGTGTAGAGCTACACTGTGGGCTATGGCACGGGCAAATATCAAGATGGCAAAGACTTCAAATAGAACACTTGAGGACTCGACTTTGATATACAACATTATACAATGCAAACCGCAATATACAATGATATATAAATATATATATATGTGTATCTTATCAGAATCCATTGATGGGTTAATTGCGCTCAATGAAACGGTTGTCCAATTCAAAGCTTATCCCGCAAGTAACACAAGTTTCGCATTAAAGTCATGTACTTAAACTATTTCGTCGATATGGCTGATATAAAAAAAGCGGAATTATGATGAGAAGTAGTGCTGTCTCTCGTTTGAGTGCTCGCTGAAAAGTAGCATCATAAAAATTGAATTAAAGATAGAACAATAGAGAACTATTTCCTGCAAAAGCGTCAAGGTTCGAACGCTTTGAACTGCCCGTCGACTGCAAAAAGATGTTGGACAACTAGTCGATGAATGATGCTGCATGGGCATAAAAAGTTGATAGCTGCTGTCCGCGAAGGAACAGTTTATTATTCTAGAATCAAAAGACATATTTATTGTATATGAACCGGTTCGAAGCAATTTTATATTTGACTATGAACATCGAAATTAGCTAAAGCTAAGGCCAGCAACCTGGGCGTGCAGCTCAGATATACCTGCATGGATATAAATATATATATGCATATAGACATATATGTATATATATATATATATATATAGTCAATTCTCAACTTACAGCAAGAACGTGTGTATGTCTGTGTTTTAATTGAAACATTGTGTTTTGTTTTGTTCAATGAAAATGCATCGAGTGAGACATGCACAGAAAATGTTAACTCTAAGCCACGATATAAGAAGCAACTCCTGTTGTAGTTCTCATTAATTTCTTAACTCATTGATTTCGCAAAACGAAATTGAATGCACACACATATGTATGCATTCGCGCACATACTTATGAAAATAATGAATATGCATATTAGAAATAAAAGAGCTAACCAAAATGCATAACAACAATTGGCATAATGAACAACTTGAGCTCCAAATTTCTTACATACATACACTTATGCATATATGGATATGTTTATGCCGAGTCAGCAGCACGAGTTCGTAAAGCGGCTCTCCAATTGCAGACGAGCAGAACGGCAACTGATGTGAGCGGCTTATGGCTTATTGCTTAAGCCTAAGCTCTTGACTATGGTATGTGAAATGGGCTTATTCCACAGAATTGCATATGGTACTCGATCAGCAGACAACACTCACACACACCTCTCCACTTGCCACTTGCCACTTGGCTGGTGTCATCAATCGATCCTCGACTGCGATAGGCACAGCTGTTGGCTGCAGCTGCAACCTTCTTTGGCTTTTGAATTCCGCCTAAGGCAACTGAAGACAGCTAAGTTTACACCTTCAACTGCCTTGAACTATCGACTTTAGCCATTTGACTTGCATTTTAATTACGTGCCGAGCTCTTCGCCTCTTGCATAATGCCAGCAGTGGCAAGGGGCGCACTTTTTAGTTACGGTAGCGCTAGCAAATTGTCATAATGATTTATAAACATGCAGCCGCAAGCAGAATAGAACCAGTTCAAATGGTTGACTATGAGATATGCAGTCATTTGCCTTCAGTTAGTTAAACACTTGAATAGAAACTGGTTTCATTGCTTTTCAATTTACGAATGGCATATACCCTGCTGACCTCTTCTTACAGGGTATTTTGTCTTAAGCCAAAGAGTCCCAGTCTCATGCCGATTGCTGTCGCCGTTCATTATGAAATTTATCTATATAGTTACCAATATATTCACATTTATCAAACACAATTGACCTTTGGCAGACCAAACCAGCAGAACAATGGCGACGCCTAGATACTGCGCCCCAGACCCCACAGAGAAATTAATTATAGTCTTGTAAATTGTCATGAACAAAATTATTAATTGATCGCAGATAAACGACGTCTGGCGCAACAGAAGAACAACAGCATATAATATCGGCTCGAATTAAACGACATTTACAATATACTTACAGCTGGCGCCATGCGGAACTCATAGACAAGGCCCCGTGACAAATCGCTGGGAATGCTGTTTCTTAAAAATGTAAATCCTATGCAGCACCAAATTAATTTAATAAATTAATCAAAAACTTTAGTATGCCATCACGTTTATGCTTATGTAATACCCAGCCATTAGTAGGAACCTGGGACAGGTAAATAAATCGTACAGCTAATATGGCAAAATATGTTTAAAACAGGTAAGAGTGCTGTAGTCGTTAGAGCTGGCTAAGAAATAACCCAAGAAACATGTAGGGAATTGAAGAGGAGTGGAAGACTTCATAAATTTCAAATAATACAACTTAAGGCAAATTACTGAAGTGAGATCGATTTTAATCGATAGCTATCATGGAAAATAAAAATATCTATAATTTGAAATAATTTGACCTGTGCAGGTTTCATAAACTACTTATGGGCTCTAGCTCTTATAGATTCCTAGATGAACTCATGCATTCATAACTACAGACAGGACAAATGGAGAGAGCTAGAGCGCCTCGGCTGAATAAGTATAGAGTAGAGGAAGGGAGTAAAAGATGAAGAGCTTAAGAAGTTGAGGTGGAAGAAATGTGGAAGCAATAAATTGTTTCTACAAGTTTACAGGCAAAACATGAAAGCATACTAAATTGAATGCCTTTATTAAGAGTGAAGTTAATGTGATATTCGCTTGTCGAACGAAATATTATTTATTATGGAACAATTATAATATTTATATTTATATATGTTAATTTTATTTTTATTATATATAATATTTATATTTTGTTAAACTCTCAATAAATATTTTTTGTATAAAATTTGTTTGGCTTTTTGTCCACATTGAAAGTATGCAATACTTTCTGATCAACTAAAAAGAGATTGAAGCAAGGGACTTTCCTGTTTTGTGTTTTCCAACACTGCGCAATGACAGTCGAGCTGTTAGATAATAAACCTTTCAAGCATATGCAAACCAGTTTGAGCCCAACGCACCCGCTGAACAGTCGCAGGCAATGTACGAGGACGAGGAAACGGGTTACCAAGGCAACGAGGACGAAAAAGACAACAAAGTGTCGCCCAAACAAAAACAAAAGAAAAGCAGGCGTCCAACAAATGTGCAAACAGCAAATGATTTGAGTGCCAAATCGACTGCCAGCTTTTTCAGTTTATGCATTACGGGCCAAATAGTGTCGGCGACATTTCCCTTGGGCCCGGACAAAGATTTCATATTCTGTCGCTATGAGCTGGTAGCTGGACCGGACTGGCAGCTGGCATCGGGTCCTCAATATGGAATTACACAGATGTCGACCAACAAGAGTGGGCATTTTAATGACAAAATTGTCTTCAATATGCCCATCGAAGTCACGTACAAGAGCACCAGCCCCTTCGGTTGTAAGTGCTTGGGCAGTTTGGGAAGATGCAGTTGCTCTAACATCAAACTCTTTGCAGGGCCACAGATACTAGTCAGCGTCTTTGGACAGAACGGAAATGGCAACGAAAGCCTGATGGGCTATGCACACGTTTATATGCCCATCTTCGGGAGTCGTCAACAGAACGAGCAGATCTCAAGCTTAAGTCAAGCGCCCATCCTAAGGCCCAGAAGCCCAAATATGCTGGGAGATATAACAAGTTGGCTTTTGCGACGCCAGCCGGAGCTGAAGAATCCCAAAATACTATTAGACGGTGCGCAGTCGAAAGGTAATCATAACTGATTATACCGATATACCCTATTGTACCTTATTCTATTTGCTCAGGACTATCTATGGAATCCTATGGCACTCTGGAGTTCCAGCTGCATGCGGTGATGCGAGGAGCTCGTAAGCTAGGTTACAATTGGCATGCCTGAAACCAGATAATGGTAATATATGTATATATATTTATATATAGATATAAGTATATATGTGTGTGAATAAAAAAAAGGTGAGACGAGAAAGCATTTGTCCTAATCTAATTGGTCGATTGGGGTGGGTGGGCTCGACTTGCCTTAAACTTGACCATGACTTGAGCGACTTGGACTGGGGCATGACGCGTTTGGCGCTAATCCGACGCAACAAATTTGCAGCAATTGGGGAAACGAATTTAAAATTTAGCGACTTTGGATTGGACAAGTGACAGATAATTGGATTAGTTAGCAATTAGTCTAAGACTGGCTAGACTCAAGTGCTTTCTGAGACACTGGCTACATATAAAGGCAGCCCAATAGGCCGACCCAGTGCAGTCGCGTCCAGTCCGGCGCCAAGAGGAATCTTGATAGTTATCGCAACTGCTATGGACAGTTGTGTGGAGTAGCTATCCTTGACAGCCTAAGTACAAACGACAAGATTTTTAGACTCTTTAGACTCAGAGTTGAACTACAGCTGAGCCATGATAAGTCTGAACCATCCGACTTATGCGCGTCTACGCGATGGCGGCAATGTTAGCCTGGCGGAGAGTGTGCCAGCAGAGATTATGCACATGGTGGATCCGTATTGGTATCAGTGGCCACCCATGGAGCCCATGTGGTTTGGCATTATTGGATTTGTCATCGCGGTGCTGGGGTAAGATACAAATATACAAAACTTCTTTGCCCTTGGCTGAATATTTAAATTAATTTATCCCAACCCCAAAGCGTGATGTCACTGACGGGCAACTTTATAGTGATGTACGTCTTTACGTCATCCAAGTCGCTGCGAACGCCATCCAACATGTTTGTGGTTAATCTCGCCTTCTCCGATTTCATGATGATGTTCACCATGTTCCCACCCGTCGTACTAAATGGTTTCTACGGGACCTGGATCATGGGGCCGTTCCTGTGCGAGCTGTACGGCCTCTTCGGTTCCCTCTTTGGCTGTGTGTCCATCTGGTCGATGACACTAATTGCCTACGATCGTTACTGTGTCATTGTTAAGGGCATGGCTCGCAAGCCACTGACAGTCACGGCAGCTGTGCTTCGCCTGCTTGTCGTCTGGACCATCTGTGGCACATGGGCTCTAATTCCGTTGTTCGGCTGGAATCGATATGTGCCCGAGGGTAATATGACGGCCTGCGGCACAGATTACTTTGCCAAAGACTGGTGGAATCGCTCCTACATCATTGTCTATTCGCTGTGGGTCTACCTTACTCCGCTGCTTACCATCATCTTCTCATACTATCACATCTTAAAAGTAAGCTGGATTGACCTCTCTGGTAGAAAGTAAAAATAAATACCCATTTCACAGGCCGTGGCTGCCCACGAGAAGGCAATGCGTGAGCAGGCCAAGAAGATGAATGTTGCCTCTCTGCGCAACACCGAGGCAGAGAAGAGCAAGGCCATCGAAATCAAGCTGGCCAAGGTGGCACTGACCACCATTTCGCTTTGGTTCTTCGCCTGGACGCCCTATACAATCATCAACTATGCGGGCATCTTTGAATCGATGCATCTGTCGCCACTTGCCACAATTTGTGGCTCGGTGTTTGCCAAAGCAAATGCTGTTTGCAACCCCATAGTTTATGGCTTGAGGTAGGGTCACGAAGTACAAAATCTGTTTTCAAAATTTACTTCTCCTGTTTTTAACAGCCATCCAAAGTACAAGCAAGTGCTCAAGGAGAAGATGCCTTGCCTGGCCTGTGGCAAGGATGAATTCTCCGGAGACTCGAGAACACAAGCCACCGCTGAGATTAGTGAATCTCAAGCTTAAACAAAATTAACGACGACTGCAGCTGACGACGAGGCTAACGAAGTAGATGACGGCCTGTGAGACCTACCCACAGGAACCGACAGCTTTACAAGATTTGGAGACATTCCGTTTGGTATGTGGTACAAGATCAAACTTTGCATATAAACACGAAAATCTAAAAAAAAGTTAGCATTCAAAAAAATGTAAAAAAAATTAACACAAAAAAACCAATAAATTAACTGCAATTGATACAATATCAAAATACACGATTTTTCCTAAAATAATGCAATTGTAAATATCTGAACTGCTTTATAAAGCATTTGCCCCAAAGAGTTTTACGCCTTTTTATTGAAAAATTAACACTTCAAACATGTCCATTGTTGTTCTCATTCTGTGCCGTTATCGTGGAGTCGGATGGGAAGATACCGTTTCTTTCAGCCATAGTAGGTGCTCATGTCCAGGTCAATGAGGGTGCCATTGTTGCGGCGTTCACGCAGCTCCTGCGTGAAGAGCGCACGTCCTTGCAGCAATATGAAGTCAATAAGTCGTTTATTCGAGCTGAGACGCAGTGCGTCGGGATCGCTGCGTTTGCGTAGGTAGTTAAAGCAGCAGGTTCTGTTAAAAAACTGCAGTGAGTAGGGCAACCGGAGACTGAGCGTGTCATAACTTACCGGAAATGCTTGGTGCCACAGGCATTCGCACACTCCTTGCCACAGGAGTCACATTGTATGGCATTCGAGCAGGCAAAACACATAAAGCACACGCCTAGAAAAGTATATATCAATATGGTTATCGCTGTTTTTAGTTATTACCGCTTGCTCACATAGCAATATGATCTGGAAATGCATTTCGTGGCAGCTCGTCTGAATCTTGGTTAGAAAGTGCAGCTCACCAAGTTGTGAAACTCATAGGAAGTCTTGTGATGGTCTCACTCGAGTCATACAACAGCAGCAGCAACTGAAAGGACTGAGCTCTCAGTGAATCTGTTTTTATACAGTTTCACAGGTTCACACACAGTCACACTCACACACACATTGAAATTACCACAGCAGTAAAATTCAAAGTGGTCATTCAAGCATGTTGCAGACCAGTAAGCAAAGCAATACATCCAAGTGTAAGGATGGACATGTGATGCATAATAAATTATCTTTAGACAGACAACCCCAAACGCACAATTGCAGCTTGCGCAACAAGTTTATGTAGCATACTTTTGAGGCTGACTATGTGATTGTGTATGGGTGTGCCAGTGTGTGCCTGTGTGTGTGTGTGTCTGGGTTTGTCGCAATCACAACAGTTTGTAACAGATTATAAAAGTTTTAAGTAGACCCTCTAGCAGACATGTGACGAATGTAAATTACGGTAGAAAAGTGTACAGCTAAGGTAAGAGCATTTTCTCGTTTATTATTATACACGCAATTTACATTTAATACGAAACATTTTTAGTTCATTTGAAATTCCCACCACAAATGTATGCTTTTTACGATATTTAATGTACGATATGCTTATACGATATGAACAGTGATATCAACTAGGTGGCAACGCTATGGTGCGTAGGAGCAACAGCTGTGCCACAGCAGCTGTTTTAGCTACAGCAACAAACCCGATTTTATTTAGAAAAAAATTTAACTTCTTTCTTAGATAAAACGAAATCTAGCTAAACATGTGGGAGCCACCCCGACTGAGTGCTTCGCTACGAGCCAAAACGGAACTCGAATCTAGAGCCCATCGCTTCAACGGCCTGAGAAATTCCGTTGCAAAGACTGTAGTGTCCACGACGACACCCAAAGAGTAAGCCGCTGCGATTTCCGGAACTGATGAAATTCCGTCTTCGTATAAATAAATTAATATATTCATTTTAAAGGAAAGCTGAACAGACGATAGCAAAACTGCTTGCGCAATTGCCGGCTGAGAAGCAGCCGGAGGCTAAGGCTCAGCTGCAAAAGCTACGCAATCTCGTGCAGGAGTGCATGGGCTACGAGGAGCAGCCACAAGTGGTGGAGCATGCAGCACTGTATCTGTTCTGGCTACTGCTGGATGAGCGGGTACTGCTGGTGGCCACCACCAATCGACTGCACACTATGTTCGGCAACACATTCGACCGGAAACGAACGCAAATACACAACTGTGTGCTGGCTGTAGGTGATGCATTGGAAGAGCATGAGCTGCTCGCTCTAAAGCGGTGGAGACAATCGCAACAAAAACCGTCGGAACGTCCACTTTGGGGCGAAGATATACAAGTAAATTGCACACCAGCCGAGTGGCTGGATGTTAGCTTGTTGACGAACCTGTCACCCGATGCACTGCTCAAAAATCGGGTGGTCAACAAGTTTACCATGAAATACAAGACAGCCGACGTCTCAATGCAAGCTGCAGCGCCGAGCACTGACAATTTTAAGCTTAGTTCGGAGCTGGAGACACTTCTGAGCATAGCCCAGAAAATTGAAGATGACATGCTCCTTAATCGAGTTGGCGACATCCTTGGATCGAAACGTAGTAGCGAGGATCTGCAGAACGAATTGATGGAGCTACTGGGCTTTGAGAACTTCGAATTGGTTGGACAGCTGCTACAAGAACGCAGCAAAATTGCGCAGCAGTTGGAGCAGTACGCAACAAGATCGCGTCGCATTAAGCAAGTGAAGCAAAAGAGACAGCAGACATCAACCGCCTCTGAGAAGCGGCCGACGGTGGCTACTGCAGTTGTGGTGCAGTCAGCACAGGAAAAACAACTGGGCAAGCAGCAGCGCCGCGAAGAGAAGAAACTGCACAGAATCATGCGTAGCGTCAAAGATAATGAAGAAGATCATGAAGAAGTAGGTGGCGCAGTTGCTATTTCAGCACAACAGTTGCGAATGCAACATCAACGCAAGCTGCTCGAGGCAGCACAGCGCGAACCCCTGCTGCTTAATACCAAGGCAGTTAAGGCCGAACAATCAACCTATACGGCACCTATATACTATCCCTATGTGTTCGATAGCCAACGAGAAGCCAAGCAACATGCCGGCTTCATAGGCGGCAGTCGCATCGCGTTGCCCGAAAATGCTGTACGAATAGACAATAAACAATGGGAGGAGGTCAAGATACCAGCCAGCGAGCCGCCGCCACTTACAGTGGGCAATCAGCGCATTCAGATTTCCGAACTGGATGACATTGGCCAGATGGCATTTGCCAACTGCAAGGAGCTCAATCGCATACAATCCGTTGTTTATCCTGTGGCCTATCACAGCAATGAGAATATGCTGGTTTGTGCGCCAACTGGCGCGGGTAAAACAAATGTGGCGATGTTGTCCATTGTGCACACCATTCGTTGCCATTTGGAGCAGGGTGTCATCAATCGAGATCAATTCAAAATTGTCTACATAGCGCCTATGAAAGCGCTGGCCTCTGAAATGGTAGAGAACTTCTCCAAGCGCCTAAAATCACTGCAAATCAGCGTGCGGGAGCTGACCGGCGATATGCAGCTGACTAAAGCAGAGATGGCAGCGACTCAGATACTAGTCACCACGCCCGAAAAATGGGATGTTGTTACCAGAAAGGGTAAGTCAATCAATTAACTGAAAGCTATCTTTAATTAGTTAAAGAATTTCAGGCAGTGGCGATGTGGCGTTAATCAGTCTTGTCCAGCTGCTCATCATTGACGAAGTACATCTGTTACACGGTGAGCGTGGTCCCGTAGTAGAGGCATTAGTGGCGCGCACATTACGTCTGGTAGAGTCCTCGCAGTCTATGATACGCATCGTGGGCTTGTCCGCAACGCTTCCCAACTACATCGATGTGGCTCACTTTCTGCGCGTGAATCCCATGAAGGGTCTTTTCTACTTTGACTCGCGCTTCCGGCCTGTGCCCTTGGACACTAACTTTGTTGGCATCAAATCGGTTAAGCCTCTGCAGCAAATTGCTGACATGGATCAGTGCTGCTATCAGAAATGCGTGGAAATGGTCCAACAGGGGCATCAGGTGATGGTATTCGTCCACGCACGTAATGCTACGGTACGCACGGCGAATGTGATACGAGAGTTGGCGCAGCAGAACAACACCAGCGCGATGTTTCTACCAGCGGACAATAATGCACATGGCCTGGCCTGTCGATCGATACAGAGAAGCAGAAATAAACAGCTGGTAGAACTGTTTTCCTGTGGTCTAGCCATGCATCATGCCGGCATGCTACGGGCGGATCGGCAAATGGTGGAGAAATACTTTGTAGAAGGTCACATCTCAGTGCTTGTATGTACAGCCACCCTGGCCTGGGGTGTCAATCTTCCTGCCCATGCAGTCATAATACGTGGCACGGATATATACGATGCGAAACATGGCAGCTTTGTTGATCTGGGCATACTAGATGTGCTGCAGATCTTCGGACGCGCAGGCCGTCCACAATTTGATAAAAGCGGTGTGGGCACTATTATCACCAGCTACGACAAGCTGAATCATTATCTTTCCTTGCTGACCAATCAATTCCCCATCGAATCCAACTTTGTGCAATGTTTGGCGGATAATCTCAATGCCGAAATTGGTTTGGGCACCATTTCCAATGTGGAGGAGGCCATCGAGTGGCTTAGCTACACGTGAGTACCTCTCTCTCTTTAGTCCTTCTATAGTCATATTGTTTACAAATATTTCTCCTTTATAGTTACCTCTTTGTGCGCATGCGCATCAATCCACATGTCTATGGCATTGAGTACTCGGAGCTGCAAAAGGATCCAACGCTGGAGGCGCGCCGGCGCGCTTTAATTATGTCCGCATCGATGAGCTTGGATAAAGCCAAGATGATGCGCTTCAATCAGCGCACCATGGACATGAACATAACTGACCTCGGACGCACTGCCTCACATTTCTATATAAAATACGACACAGTGGAAACGTTCAATGAACTGATGAAGCCTTACATGAACGAATCAGAGCTGCTAGCCATGATGTCGCAAGCGCAAGAGTTTCAACAACTCAAAGTGCGCGACGACGAGCTTGAGGAACTGGACGAACTGCGCGAATACTACTGTAAATTAAAGGCGTTTGGAGGCAGCGAAAATGTTTGCGGCAAGGTATATATAAATATTTCTGTTTGTCCAATTCGCTTAACCTAATTCGTTTTTTTTTTTTTTTTCAGGTAAACATTTTAATACAAACATATCTGTCCAACGGCTATGTGAAGTCCTTCTCATTGAGCTCCGACATGTCTTACATTACCCAAAATGTTGGCAGAATTGCGCGTGCCCTGTTTTCCATTGTGTTAAGGCAAAATAATGCTACTTTGACGGGTCGCATGTTGCAGCTCTGCAAGATGTTTGAGCGCAGACAGTGGGACTTTGACAGCCATTTGCGTCAGTTCCCGGCCATCAATGCGGAGACCATTGACAAACTGGAACGTCGGGGCCTAAGTATTTACCGACTCAGAGAAATGGAGCAGCGTGAGCTGAAAGAATGGCTGCGCAGTGACCGATATGCGGAGCTGGTTATACGCTCAGCACGGGAGCTGCCTCTTCTGGAGGTGGAGGCCACTTTGCAGCCTATTACCCGCACCGTATTACGTATCTCTATAAATATCTGGCCGGATTTCACGTGGAACGATCGGGTGCATGGCAAGACGAGTCAAAGTTTTTGGCTTTGGATCGAGGATCCGGAGTCCAATTACATTTACCATTCGGAGCTGTTCCAAATAAGTCGCAAGTGCGTCTTTAGCGGTCAGTCACAACAGCTCGTTATGACCATTCCATTGAAGGAGCCATTGCCGCCCCAGTACTATATACGCGTCACCAGTGACAGCTGGCTGGGCAGCACCACCTGTGTGCCACTGTCCTTCCAGCATCTGGTGTTGCCGGAACACCATCCGCCACTGACAGAGCTGCTACCGTTGCGTCCACTACCAGTTGCCAGCCTGCAGAATGCGGTCTACCAATCGCTCTACAAATTCACCCACTTCAATCCCATACAGACGCAAATCTTTCACTGTCTGTACCACACGGATAACAATGTCTTGCTGGGCGCACCGACGGGCAGTGGCAAAACAATTGTCGCTGAAATTGCCATTTTCCGCGCGCTAAACCTGCAACCCAAGTGTAAGGTGGTGTACATAGCGCCACTTAAGGCGCTTGTCAAGGAACGCATCGCCGACTGGCAGTTGCGCTTCGAGCGTTCGTCGCTGGGCCTTAAAGTTGTGGAGCTTACAGGTGATGTTACTCCGGACATTCAAGCAATTCGCGAATCACAGCTGATTGTTACCACGCCGGAGAAATGGGATGGCATCAGTCGATCCTGGCAGACTCGCGAATATGTGCAGCATGTATCCTTGATCGTGATCGATGAAATCCATCTGCTGGGCGAAGATCGTGGTCCAGTTATCGAGGTCATTGTTTCCCGCACAAATTTCATTACCTCGCACACGGGCCGCTCCATACGCATTGTGGGCTTGTCAACGGCGCTAGCCAATGCTCAGGATTTGGCCAACTGGCTGGGCATTAAACGTGTTGGTCTCTACAATTTCAAGCCCTCAGTACGGCCGGTGCCGCTGCAGGTTCACATCAATGGTTTTCCTGGCAAGCACTATTGCCCGCGCATGGCCACAATGAACCGACCAACGTTCCAGGCCATACGCACATACTCCCCGTGCGAGCCGACCATAGTATTTGTGTCCTCGCGCCGACAGACACGTCTAACGGCGCTGGATTTGATCACTTTTGTCGCTGGCGATGAGAATCCCAAACAGTTTCTGCACATTGCCGAACATGAAATGGAGCTAATTCTGCAGAACATTCGCGATCAGAACTTGAAGTTTTGCCTGGCGTTTGGCATTGGACTTCATCATGCTGGCCTGCAGGAGCCGGATCGCAAGTGTGTGGAGGAGCTGTTTTTGAATCGTAAGATACAAGTTCTAGTGGCCACCGCCACGTTGGCTTGGGGTGTCAATCTGCCTGCACATCTGGTGGTAATCAAGGGCACCGAATACTTTGACGGCAAGGTAAAGAAATATGTGGACATGCCCATTACGGATGTGCTGCAAATGATGGGACGTGCTGGGCGGCCACAGTTCGACAACGAGGGAGTTGCTGTCGTTCTGGTGCATGATGAGAAGAAGAACTTTTACAAGAAGTTCCTCTACGATCCGTTCCCGGTCGAGTCCAGTTTATTGGGCGTGCTGCCCGAGCATATCAATGCTGAAATTGTAGCTGGAACAGTGCAGACCAAACAGGCCGCACTGGACTATCTAACGTGGACCTACTTTTTCCGGCGACTGCTGCGTAATCCATCGTACTATCAGCTGGAGGGCGTAGAGCCGGAGAATGTGAATGCCTTCATGTCTAGCCTGGTCGAACGGGTTGTCTACGAACTGGCGGGCGCTGCCTGCGTCGTCGAACGGGATGGACAACTGGTGCCCACGTTTCTGGGTCGCATCAGCTCCTTCTACTATCTGTCGTACCGCACAATGAAGCATTTCTTGAATGATTTACAACCGGACATGGACACCAAGCAGGTTCTCCTGGCCATTTCAGATTCCTATGAGTTTGACCAGCAGCCTGTGCGCCACAATGAAGACAAATATAACGAGGAATTGGCCGAGGTTCTTCGCTTCCGTCCGCCATCTGCCAGTTGGGATTCCCCCTATACGAAAACATTCCTGCTGTTGCAAGCTCACTTTTCTCGCCAGTCACTGCCCAATTCGGACTATCTGACAGACACCAAGTCGGCACTGGACAATGCGACGCGTGTCATGCAAGCCATGGTGGACTACACTGCGGAGCGTGGCTGGCTATCGACAAGTCTGGTTGTGCAGCAATTGATGCAGTGCGTCATCCAAGCACGCTGGTTCGATGCATGCGAGTTCCTCACGCTGCCCGGTGTGAACGAAGCCAACGTCGATGTATTTCTTAACATTCAGCACGATAATTACGACTATCTAACACTGCCCGTGCTCAAGGAGGTTTGCAGAAAAGATTACGAGGTGCTGGCAAAGCCGCTACGTGATGCATTCGAAGAACATGAAATTGAACAGATATATAAGGTAGAGTTTATATACGGCAATTCGATGGGTTTCTTAAAGATTAATTAAATTTTGTTTAGGTTATTCAAGGTTTGCCGGAAATCTCGCTGCAAATCTTTGTGGAGGGTCGCTATATGGATGAGGAGTACGCCAAACGAGCATTGTCAATTAGCGAAGACTCCGTCAACTGGATCCCCTTACATGCCAACGAGGACTATGTGCTGTGCGTTGATCTGCAGCGTCTGAATGTTGCTGCCGGGCAGCGTAGAAGTGGCGGACAAGGATACACCATATACAGTCCAAAGTATCCAAAGCCAAAGAATGAGGCTTGGTTCCTAACTCTCGGCTCGCAAGCGAACGATGAACTGCTGGCCATGAAACGTTTATCACTTCGAGGCATTCGCTCCTCCAATCGCATCTCCTTCCAGGCGACGCCACGTCGCGGCCGCTTGGTGCTCACGTTATATCTGATGTCCGATTGTCTGATCGGGTTTGATCAGCAATACGATCTGCATTTTGAAATTATTGATGCTAAGGCCTAAACACATACCATAGTCAAACATCATAGCCCGTTCCTTAACTGAAGGCATTTTAGATCATATTTATGGACTAAGTAGTTATATCAGCTGTGCTGTTTGTACTATATATATACATATATGCAATTGTAGTTGAACTTACATATATATTTATTGTGTTGATCCCCCGCATATTTATGACAAATGTCAAATATTTTTATATTTTCCGCCATTTAAGGCGGAATATTCATGTTAACTAACGTATTAAAGAGAGCAAACTGGTTTGAATTATGAATTTCAATATGTTTCTTACTTTTAATTAAATGTATATAGTCTTCTTGCAGGCGAGTTATCATTTAACATAACCTACCGTAAGTGGAAATGGCAAGAAGCGTTTATAAGTAACAAATACTCAATACATTTGTACCGTCTGATAGGCTTCAGTATATAATGGATTTAGCTGTTTTTAGCTCAGTATACTTATCTCTCAGTCTCTTCAAACAACGTTGCCTACTCGTTTGAAATAGCATAGTAATGTTATGAAATTGTAGAATTGTATAAATACCGGCTGCACTGAAACGATAGGAGTCAAACGGGTTTTGTATTGCGTCGCGTCGAGTTCTCCATTGATTATTGCAATGTTATCTATAATTTTGTTAGCCCTAACACTTTTGAACTTGGGCTGGTATTACTTGAAACACCATTATTCGTACTGGGAGAGGCACGGATTTCCGTATGATGAGAACATCAGTATTCCATTCGGTTGCCTCGGCAGCGTCTGGAGAAGAGAGAAGGCAATGGGCATGGCCATTTACGATGTGTATAAAAAGAGCAAGGAGAGAGTTCTCGGCACCTTTCTGCTCTTCCGACCGGCAGTTCTGATACGCGATGCTGAATTGGCACGTCGTGTGTTGGCTCAAGATTTTGCTAGCTTCCACGATCGTGGCGTCTATGTGGACGAGAAGAATGATCCACTGTCTGCGTCAATTTTTGCACTGCGTGGTCAGAGCTGGCGTTCCATGCGTCACAAGCTTTCACCTTGCTTCACCTCTGGCAAGCTGAAGGGCATGTACAGCACCTCCGAAGATATAGGCAACAAAATGGTGGACTATTTGCAGAATGAATTGGCCGACAATGGTAGCAAGGAGGTGGACCTAAAGGCGGTGCTACAAACCTATGCCATTGACATTATTGCCTCAGTTATATTCGGGTTGGACGTGAACAGTTATGAGCAGCCGAACAACAATTTCAAAACGGTGGTCACCGTTGCACGACGCAATACGCGCTTCAATGCTCTGTTTGGCATGATGTTATTCCTGGTGCCCTCGTAAGCCTCAACCAAAATGGAATTGTATTGTAGACTTACATAGACTTCTTTCAGTATCGCAAAGTTTCTGTTCCGCATTGGCCTCAAGAATCCTGTGGGACTGGCCATGTTGGCCATTGTGAAGGACACCATCGAATACCGGGAGCAGCACGGCATTGTGCGCAAGGACTTACTGCAGCTACTCATGCAGTTGAGGAACAAGGGCAGCATAGAAGATGACGACAACAAAAGCTGGAACATTCAAACCTCTGAGGATGGTGAGCTATCGAGAAATATCAGCTGCACTAATCAACTTACTTATGCAACTCTCAATTTCAGGTCAACTAAAGAGCATATCATTGGAGGCAATTACCGCCCAGGCCTTCATTTTCTACATAGCTGGGCAGGAGACGACGGCCACAACGGCAGCCTGTACCATCTTTGAGGTGGCTCAGTATCCAGAGCATTTAAAACGCCTGCAGGCCGAGGTAGATGAGACACTCAAGCAGAATGGTGGCATTATCAGCTACGATGTGCTAAACAAAATGGAGTTCCTGGAGCTATGTGTATTGGAAACGATGCGCAAGTATCCCGGTTTGCCTATGCTTAACCGTGAGTGTACGCAGGACTACAAAGTGCCGGACACGGACCATGTCATTAAGAAAGGCACGCCGGTGGTCATATCACTGCATGGCATCCATCACGATGCAGAATATTTCCCAGATCCTGAAAAATACGATCCCAATCGATTTGCCGATGATAGCAAAAACTATAATCCCATAGCCTACATGCCCTTCGGTGAGGGTCCCCGAATCTGCATTGCCCAGCGCATGGGACGCGTAAATGTGAAGCTGGCCATCGTCAAGATCCTACAGCACTTCAACATCGAGGTGATGAGCCGACGAGAGCTGGAGTTCGAAAACGCTGGCATTGGACTGATACCCAAGGACGGGGTGAAAGTGCGGCTCTCCAAGAAGAAGTCCAATTGAATAGAATTGTGAAACTTAAAATACCATGTCTATCAAATGCCCATTGCGATAGCGAATAAATAATTCACAAAAAAATTG
The DNA here is from genome assembly GCF_003285905.1 of Drosophila hydei. Classification (NCBI taxonomy): domain Eukaryota; kingdom Metazoa; phylum Arthropoda; class Insecta; order Diptera; family Drosophilidae; genus Drosophila; species Drosophila hydei. The sequence goes on along the minus strand of NW_022045830.1, from coordinate 7,926,373 downwards.
ATAGCAACTAAGTCACCTTATCGGGCGCACCAAATAATTAGCCTGATTATGGTATGAATAGAGCCAACACAATTTTAATAAATGCTTGCAATGTAATTTTATATCTCTAACCAAGCACATTTACGAATACATTATATATGTATATATATATATATGTGTATATATATATATATATTTATAGATAGATTATTTATTTACAAAACGATTTCATTTGTTTAAGTTGGGGTAATTATCTTTATCTGGCTGTGTCGTATTAGTTGTTGTCGCGCTGCTCCAACTGCTGTTGCTGTTGCTGCAGCTGCTGTTCGTTCTCGAGCATTTTCTGTTTGTTCTTCTGCCTGAAGATCTCCTTGCTGGCCTCCTTGATGGCCTCAAAGATCTTGGCCTGCGACATAATCTGCTTTTGCACATTCTCAACGGCGGGCTCTGCGTTGATGTCAATTAGATCGCTTAAGCCTTCCGATAGATATTCATTATTGTTGTAGGGCTTCTCCTCGAGCTCGTTGCGTTTGATAAGCGAAAATGGCGGATAGGAGGGATACGAGGTGCGTTTACGTCCACAGCCTAAACATGTGTACTTGAATATTAAAATTGCCTAGCATTTTATCCACTTTGTTTCGAATTACCTGTAAAAGCGTTGCAAAAGGGTCTTTTCTCATATTTCCATTGTATGACGCCGCTGAGCTTGTGCTGCCAAGAGAATGGAAAGTAGACTTCAAATAAAACTTACTACAGACATAAATCACTTAATCACTAATACTTCAATGCACAACTCAAACGTTCATAGCTTTAACTTCTGAAGATTTAACTTATTTAAGGCCTGATTATCTCAAAACTGCAATGTATCAATCTAGCACTCGTAAGACTTGATTATCTCAAAACGGCTCTCTATCATCAATCTATCTATCTATCAATCTATCTCTCTGAGCTCCATAACACGATCTTTCAAGGTCTAAAGACTTCATATCTTTAATTACTTTCATATCTTAAGACTTGAATCTGTTAAGATTTTAATCTATCAAGACCTCTCTTCAGATTTCAATCTCTCAAGACTTCATATTCTGCAAACTGGAATCTCTCGAGAGGTTAATCTCTCACGATTTCAATCTCTCCAGACTTTAATCTCTTTAGACTTTAATCTCTGAAGAGCTTAATCTCTCAAGATTTCAATCTCTTCAGACTTGAATCTCTATAGACTTTAATTTCTCGCCAAACTTCAAGGAGTACCTTAAAGCGACTTAAAGACCTCAACGATACACTTAACAATTTTATGACAATTTTATGTTGTTGTAGTTCAATAAAACTAAACATTAAAAATATAAAAATTCAACTACACTTAACATTTCATAGTTTTCATTTTATAGTCGTACACAAATTTTATTGCACTGCATTTACTCACATTCACTTCATTGTTTTCGGTTTCAAGCGAAGCGTTGGCTGTGCATAAGCATAACATTATGGCAGTTAGGTAAAAGCAAATCTCCACAGTGGCTCTCATTTTGATGCTGAGCACTTCGATTATTATTTTTCTAGATAATCCGTTTAGCGCCTGCACTGTTTAACGCTTCAGAAGCAATTGATGGTATTTTGCGTTAGCGGGCCTTGGTCAACATGTCGGCTACGCAATGTGAGACTTGTTCCTTTCAGGATACGACAGGACTGCCCGTGGCGCAGCGAATGTATTTTGGTTGGCAGTTAATAGCATTTTGTGTTTTCCCGACCTAACCCAGAGACCGCCCACTTGTCCTTAACGTATTCTTGAGGTTTTGACGTTTTGGCCTTAAGCTAAGTTTTCATAATGCTGTAAACTTAAAGAAGCTTACTTAGTAGCTTGATGTAACAATCAAAAATGGAAATTGGCTGAATATAAAATACATTCAGAGGAAATAGAGCTAACATCGAAAAGTATACCACAAATTTTGAGCAGTGTAACTGCAACGTTGCGAAGTTCTCCTGAGAGCACAAGAGAAATCTTTCTATTTTTAAAAAACGACACGAAAACCCACTCGCAAAGACATATATATATATAAACATATATGTATTCGAATACGAATACGAATACGTATACGCATACAATATAATCACCGGTTTTTTGTAGCTATGTATGCATTTATTTTCCGATAGTTTTCCTCACGCTTCTTCAGGAATTTTCGGCAAAAACAGCGGCAATTTCGAAACGATTCTCAGTGAATACGGAACGCGTGAAGACGGCTCCCAGCGGAATTTAATAAGAAAATATAAAAAAAATAATTACATAGACGGAAAATTGAAGGCGTATAAAAAGTATAAACAATCTATGTGAACTTTGTATAAACAAAAGCTCAATTCAAGCCAAAAGCGAGCAAAATATAAGTTAAGAGATATTTTTTTGTGGCACGCTTATATTGACTTCGAAACCGTTGGAATTTCTGTGTCATTTCTACTAAAATAGCATGTGAGTAATTAAGAGAAATACATAAATTATACAATTTAATTGGAAAAGCCTTACAAATGAGAGTTATTATAGGAAAATATCTGATACCAAAAGGAAATTGCATTTCACTCGCTTCGATTCTTTCTATATTCTTCCTTCGTACAATTTATTTCTATTTTTCGTGTCTATGCTAAGTAAAACACTAAAAATACCTCAGCTATTTTCAGTTTTCATCACTTTTACCGTCGCACATTGGCTTGACAACTTTCCAGTCCTGTTTCATGTCTTTTGCCCCCAATTTCATTTGATTTTATGTTGTTTATAATAAAAAGAAAATCGCCAAAATGAATGGTAATGTCGGAATTATAAACATTTCGGCACGAGTGACCATTAGCACTCATATCTGTTGAGCATTACAACATACATATATATATACATATACACATATCGTGTAGCAAGAATGAAGGTGTTCGTAAAAAAGAATTTGGTATTAAAAGAACATTTCTTGTTGTAGGAAATTGTGTCGAATGACGTTTGCCGCTGCAGTCAAGACTCTTTTTGTTTTGGCGTCGTCTTTGTATTTATAAATATGAAAATTTATTTAATTTAATTTTCTCACTCTACTATTTATAGCCGGACATGTCAGAGCCCGCAGCCCAACAACAGCCGTCACAGAATGGCAAAGAGCGTTCCAAGTCAACCGAGGAGAAAGAGATACCACGCGAACCGGCGCTGGTTTGCAAAGACATCAATGTAAGTATAGAAGACAATTCAAATATATCTAAATGGACTCTATAGTATGCGCTCTGAAGCTATAAACCCAAACGGCTGAAGTCATTTAATGAGCATGAACTCGTCTCATCTATTGCAGATAAAGACTGAACTCGAGTGCCTGGTCAAACTGTTGGATGGCAAAATTTCCAAAGAGGAGGAAGTAGCCATGGAGGAGCTGCATCAGTATTTGATTGAGGACGATGGCTCCTGGGCGTTGGGTGATAATTTTTTGGTATTTGTACAGCGTGTGCTGCGGGATGTTCAGTCCTTTTCGCCAGATACACGGATACATATGCTACGCACTTTGGCTTATGCGGCCCTTAAAGATGATGTGATCATAATACTGCACCAGGATCGCAGAGATCACACGCTAATGAATTTCGCACAGGATATTGACAAGCATACACCCGAGGAGCAGCAGGCGTGGGCCATGTTTGTAAGTCTCTCAACTCCAATCTTGAAATATATGAAAGTTATAGTAACTATTTCTTCGCTTGGCAGACTTGCAATCTTTTCGAGAATGTTGGTCCCTCCGAATGGCTGCTGTACATTTCGGAGTGGGAATACAATGGCCAGGCCATATCAAATATACGTGTCACCACCAAGGTGGCCGTGCACTGCATACTCTCCAACTGTCCGCAGCTGAAGAACATTGGCTCCATGATCCTGTACAATATCGCCATCAAGGAGGTGAAGACTGTGGTAGGCACTAGATGTGGTAATAGATACGCTTAGTTCAGCTCACTTCTGGCCTCATTTGTAAATAGGTTTTCGACGACGTTGCCGTGGAGCTGGCCATGGCCATACTGCAGTTCTTCCAAAGCAGTCCCAATGAAGACCAAATCTTTCGCACGCTGAAGGCGCTGGCACGTTTCCTTGAGGTATTGACCCACATTCGCATAGCATTTCTAGTGACAGCTGTCAACTCTTGTGTCATTTCTCATCGCTTCAGGTATCCCCGGACGTACAGATGATTATTCAAATGATTGGACCGCATCCAAAACAATTTGCTGGCAAAAGCGAACGCGTCGACGAGCTGATAAAGATAATTAGTCGCAAAGTGCCCGCCTAGGAGCACAAATAGTTCATAAAGACCACTATCATATAGACAAGCCCTACTTTATAACTTTATATACACACAATGTATTTAGACCTTTCAATTTTTTAAAGCATTTGCGCGACACAATAAACATTTCTATTCTTTACTAACTATTCGTCTCACATCATGCCATCGCCACAGCAGAGCTTCAGCAAGGGGAATCCGTTGCCGGCACTGGCGCGCAGCTGCAGCCAGTGCTTCTGATTGGAGACAAACATTTCGGATGGCAGCTGCGTATTCTGGGCACTGGCATCGTCTATGGAATCAAAGCAAGTGTCGGAGACTAACACCAATTGGAAACGAAGTCAAACACTCACTTGTCTTCTTGTCAAACCTTGGCGACTGCGTTATCGATATGATATCTTCTGGCTTGCGTAGAAGTATCTTGCCCACGCCCTTGCACATGCGCAGCACTTCGTGATTGCTCAGCTTGTCCAGCTGCTGCTCGTCCAGCAGAGCGCAGCCGAGTATCCACTCGCGCACATCGTCAAAGTCATTGAGCAGACGCAGAGCTCCATTGACACTGAAGCGTATGCGCTTCTTGTAGATGAAGTCCAGCCACGCCTCGCAGATCAGCTTCAGTATGAGCTTCAGTATGACTATGTCGTTGGTAGCGCGTATGGTGGGCAAAAAGATCTGATCCAACACGTAGCCGACATACAAGCTCTTCTCCTCATTGTTGTAGACGCTACGCTGCCAATGGCTAGCGTCCGGAAAGCAGAGCGTGAAGTTGGCCAAGCTAACTATGCGGCAGACCGCCGACAATATCTGAACACATTCATCGGTTGTTTTCTGGCGAATCGGACAAAGCAATTGTAAACGACAGTAGCTGAGAGCTAGGCACATACCTTAAGCAAGTCTATATTATTGGTGACCTCAGTGATTAGTTTTGTGCGCAGCGCGACGCACACTAGCATCAGTATATCGCTCAGATTGGCAGTGAGTTTGGGCAGTTTGAAGGAATTGAAGACATTCAGGCATTGTTTCACATCGTGCTCCAGTATTTGAAAGAAGCGATCCATTTTCCACTCGCAGCACAGCAGCTTCGCCTGCTCGGTGACCCACAGGCGCATCGAGTGCACCGAGTGATCTGAAAGAAAAGAGCTCTCCAAAGTCAAGCGCTTGCTTACCTTACCTTCCATCACACTTACCCAGCCTGTGTAGTATAGGTATTTGTTCAGCAACAGGCAGCAAACTCGAATTATTATGCGCATCCGTATTGGCAAAGTATTGATTGCTCAGGTTGACCAAGTTCGAAAAGACACTGATCCACACTGTACCAGTGGGCGTGCCTTGCTCCTGTAATGCAGGCAGTCGGCTTAAAGGTATTCACACTCGAGTTCTATGCGAACTTACATTCTTGGGAAAGTCCCGATACTGTTGGACGACTTGTTGGACCAAACGTTTCGGATTACTCGATGACACGAGCGCCAACCGAAAGAGCTGATCCCAAATGTTGTTGCACATAAAGCCAGTCAGAATCTCGCCAATGCCACGTAGCGTGGAGTAAACCGGTTCGGGTATATCTGTAAGAGGGCTCGAAAATCATGTATGTCTTCTCATATATTATTATTGTTCAATATAATCCTACCATTCACATTCTGATGATACAGCCAGCAGCGTATGGAATCAATATGGGTGAGATTATAGCAAGACATTGGCGTATCGATCCACCAGAGCAATATGTGATCCAATATGATGCCCACGTAGGACCAGAGCAAACGCAAGCCACGCACTATGTAGGCATTCATGTCCACCTCACCTGTCCTGCGACTATCTGCTTGACATCAAGCTTATTAAGGAAAATGAATAGCTATCTATCTATCAATCAGACATACCGAATATGGTTGGGCAGATTTCCGTTGCCTTGGCTATAAATTGTGCTAAAAAGAGGCACTCCTTCTGCAGGTAGCTCTCGGTATGCTTGCAGCGTAAACTCTGATTATCGTCAGCGTCTGTGTCGTTCGTAGCCGCTAGCTGCATGGATTTGTAGTCCTGAGCAGTATCAGAGTACTGTTGATAGTCGCCGGCAGCAAAGGAGATATTCAAGGTGCGCAGGATCTCCAAACTGGAAGAGGTGGACTCGTTGGTGTGCTGCTTTTGCTCCCGCCAGGCATCCTGCTCGCCCATGTTAAACAGTCCAAAAATCAAGTCCAATGCATTCTGCTCCACACGCGTTTGGGCCACATACTGTAAGGGAAAATCGCAACAATTCTGAAACTGGAGGGCTCGAGGAGCTTGACTACGGACCAACCTGCAGCACGAAGCCAAAGTCAATGTTTCTGAGGGACATTAGCAGAGCGGGATACATATTGCTGCACACATTGGCATGCATCTCCTCCTTGCACTTGCCACTCAATTTCGGCTCGGTCGCCTCATCCTCCACTGGTGCCTCCTGCTCCGGCTGCGTAGCTGGCCACTGCTTCGAGCACGTATTCACATTGCGGCACTTGTTGTACAGCTGAGTGATATGCAGTGCCCAGTTGAGCCACATCTCTGACTGCATCGACTTGCGCAGCAGCAGACACAGCTGCAAGAGACATACTTATAGATCGGCTAAAGTGGGCCAATGTTACCCACCGTTCGCTTGAGCACAAAAGTCAACTGGCAGAAGCGTCTGTCGTTCAGCTCCATGATCAGATTGAACTTGCGCATGAGCAGCGCATTGTAAGGACTGCGCTTGATCTTTTTCGAGAGCGACTGAAAATCTGCGTTTTTCGTTTCGTCCTTCAGGCTCCAGTAGAGCTCCACCACATGCTCGCACTCCTCCAAAATGGTATCCTAGCATTGGGCAGTCAAAAACAAACTGATTACCCACCTGGCTCAACTGTCTGACCAGCGCACTCACATGTTCGCTGAATATAGACGAATTAACATCGATCACAATCCGCTTGGTAATGCGTCGCAGCTCCAGGCCCAAATTGCCGATTTCCGCGAACGTGTGCATTGGCTGCGATTTGTTGCGGCAGTACCATTTTGGTGTCGTGCTCATTTTGGGAGTTACCCCGTCGCCGGGGGGATGAGCCAACCCAGTCGCACTCCTTGGCCAATCGCCTGCCCCTATCTCTAAATAGCTTTTTAATTATTGTGTCTCCCAGGCACGCATTCGTCGACCCTTCCTTATTCCAGTCTAAGTTTACCCCGAGTTATCAAATGCAAATTTTGCGACTGTTTAATCGATGCCAGGACGCGAGGCCGCATCGCCTAGCAACGCACGCATGTAATTCCATTTCCACAAGGCTGAATAGACCAATTGTATAGAGAAAATAACGCCCCACACCTAAGCGCTCTTTGCCAATCAAACATCATTGGCAGACTAACAGACAGACATTTGTCATTGTACCCTACACTCAGAAAGCAGAGCTCTTTGGAATGCGAGATGTAAACATGTACAATCGTTATTTAGGAATTGATATGGCCAAAATTGTATTGTATTTAAGAATCGAGTGTGTAGCCTCAATTTGGAGTATAATTTGTACAATAGACCAACCTTAGCAGTTGCTTAATAGACCTAGAAGCGTTCATATAATACAATAATCACGGCAAGTTTATTGATATATGTGTGGTTATAGATAGGTTTGATTTTATATATATATTTTAGTTTCGTTTTGTTTTGTTTTTCTTGAATAAATGTAAATATTCAACACATTCTTTTGCTTGTTTTCATAATTGTTTGTTTGTTTTTGTTATCATCTATGCTTATACTCTCGTTCTATACACATCAACATCTGGTTTTGTTTTGCTATCACATTGAATTGTTACATTTATAGTAGTAGTTGCTGCATGTTGCCTGCTTAAAATCTTTAAAACATGTTTTAAATTTCATCTGAAACATTTTAGGTATACATGTGTATCTGTGGGCTGTGTTTTGTGGATTGTATATTGTGTATTGCGTGTTGCGTGTTGCGTGTTAAGTGTTGCTGTGTCTGTGAGTCTCTCTCTCGGATGCGCACAGTTGAGGAGCACACATTTAAAAGTTTTAAACATTTTTTACTGAATATTAAACGAACTTCTATATCTCATAATCATCGTCACAATAATAATAAACGCGCGTTTTTTATACAAAATAAATCTTAAATTGCTTGCGATTTTCTATACACTATATTAGTGGATGTCGCTTAGTTCCTTGATTCATCTCTCTCTCTTTCTTTCACAATTCTCTTTTCTCCTTCTTAAATTTTCTTCGTTCCTTGTGTTTACGATACATTAATGAATTAAAAATATAGAAATAATATGTGTATACATAAAGGTATATATCTGCTTCTTCTGTTTCACGCATTGTAAAATATATGTATAACGTATATATTGTATATATATATATATATATATATAGATTTATATAGATTTTGTATGCACTTCGGCTATGTCTACGTCTAATCCTAACCACGCTTCGCTTAATTCTCTGTAGTAGTAGTTGTAGTAGTAGTAGTTGTAGTATCCTGCAGCTCTTCGAGAGTTGGAATATCGTCTTGTAGTTTCAGCACTTGCAACCTTGGGTTATAGTGCCCGGCTAAATAATATGTATCATTGTTATCATATATGGTTTGATATTGCTTCGAATCGGTGCCAAACTTGTCAAAGTAATTGACAAACGGCAGCACCTCGCACCGATGCGATATAGTCTGCACATCGTTCTCATCCTCATGTGGCGATTCAAATAGAGCACCCTGTCAGGATATAGCAACAAATATGAATATAACAATAAGATTTCAAATTTCAAATCGATTTTAGTTTACCGGATATTTCAATTTTGGACAGCCCGTGGTTTCCTCCGGATGATAGAACCACGCCACGCGCACCACTCTATTGCCAGCGGTGGTCTCCCACATGGACTCGATGCGTCCAATGTAGGGGCGATCTGGTCTACCCGTAGATAGAAATACTGCACAGTCCCCGACCTGCAATTCAAACGCAATTATTAATGCTTTTCTCGCTATGGGAGATATGTGACAGTTACCGTTATAGTCTCCTTGCCCCTTTTGATTGTTTTATAAAATTGCTTTCTGGCGCGTCCCTTGACGCCCGCCTTGCGATAGGCAGTGCCAAACCAACCCCACAGTTGCCGCTCCGGCAAAAAGGCTGCAATCTTGCTGCTGCCTTTGGAGTTGTTGTGCTCAACCAGTTCGTCGCCCTTGACCTAGGCCATGGAAAGGAAGTTACAACGTTAGAGCAGTCTGCATTGAGCGGCTTATAACTGTGCGTCTTACCTCATCGGATACTTCGGACATTAGATTGGATGTGGTCTCCTCTTCCATGTCCAATTGCTCCGCCTTTACTTTAACCTCGACTTTAACCCGTTGTATTACTGGTGCAAGAATTTCGGGTTCCTCTACAGCTGGCACAATTGCTGATTGCAGTTCCTCTGTCGTCGTCATATAATCCTGAACCGACTCGGCCTCTTCGTTGGCATTTTTGCGATGATGCTTCTTATGCTTCTTACGCTTCTTGTGCTTATGATGCTTGCGGCTGCCATCATCCTGACTGGCGGCATCCCCGGCCGCAGCCGCGTCAGCGCCGCCATTCTGAAAGTCATCCAACTCGCCAGACTGACCAATGCCATTCTGGGCTTTCGTTAACTTCTTTAGGCTTTTCTTCAGGCGCTTTTTCTCGCTGCGCTGTGTGAACAGCTCCATGGTGGCAGCCAGCGAGGTTGTATTATCGCTGCTCATGCTAAATCCATGATGGCTATGCGAATCATCGCCACTCGGCGCTCCCGTTTGCTCCTGTGCGGATCCAGCGCCACTGTCACAGCTGCGCAGTGCGCCACGCTTCTGTTTGCCTACAGAGTAAAGGGGATTATCGTAGTACTCTGTACCATGGGCGGGACGGGAACGGGGCGTAAACGAATCAAAGGAAAACGAAAACAACAGCCGTAAATAAAGAAGTCACAAAAGAGAGGACAGTAAATAGAGAATGAAACCTAATTCGCAAGTATTTAAAACAAATTGATCCTGCTACTTGTAGGATTATAATGCGGTGTTTAACACAGGTGAGTAGAGTTTTTAGATTTTTGGCTTCATTCTCCCATATAAAAGTAAATAGATGTGTGTGGTCTGCTCAACGCACCTGCAATGGGATAATTGCTGAGTAGTAGGCGAATGTTTTTCAAGCGGATCCTGCCGCTGTCACCATCGTCGAACTCCACGCTGACAAAGTCCTGCGGCGCTGCAGACAGCGCTGACGCGGCTGACGGAGCTGTTTCCTCGACTGGTTCTGATTCAATCGCACGACCAGGATAGAGGCAACGATACTGTTGGCTCCAATACGCGCATAGTCGAGTGCCAACCGGCACAGAATCCACGCTCTTGGGCGCCACTTCGAGAATCTGTGCAACGAATGATATTATTAGCTAAAGGTACTCTGGATTACTATTGATACTCACCGTATCCTTAAGTATGTCCTCGCGCGACATGACATGCGACTTGTTGCCGCGTTCGCCGTCCAAGGTTATGGCATACACATCTGGCGGACGCAACGGTTTCATCACTCCCGCATAGAACAGACCGCCCATGTCGGTTAGCACCCGTGTCTCATCGCGGTACAAATGATCAGTGGTCAGCTGGAGCTCGGCATCTGCGGCGCTAAACCGCCGCTTTGCCTCAGTAGCCGCTTGAGCATCAACTGCGCTCGCTTTCAGCTTGCGTTCCTTGCGCGATGCTGACTTTGTGCTGCTCGTGTGCGAGTGTTTGTGCGAGGAGCTGGAAGAACTGGACGAGGTAATTGGAGCGGCAGCAACTGCCGCATCTAAAGCACTGGGCTCGAGGCGCACAAACGACGATGTGCTCGGCGAGCAGCTGCTTGGCAAGGTACTGGGCTCCACCTGCGGCTGCTGCAACAGCGGCGGTGGCGGCGGAAACGAATGCGTCTTTTCCGGGAACCTCAAAAACGTTGACGCCTGCAGGTTGCCGCTTGAAAATTTCGGAAATTTATAATCGCGCAACGGTGAGGCAGTTCTGGTAAATAAAAACAAAATAAATTAGAAAACTGATTAAGCAACTCCTTAATAATAATAATAATAGGTTCGAAAATAAAATAGTTTTTCATATCAGAATTTAATGTTTGACTAATTCCTTCACTCGACAGCGTTAAGAGGGATTAATTCGTACTAAACCAGAGGCATGTGAGCTTGGCCTCTTGGGCTTTGAAGACGTCTTCTTTTACACGTTTTACAGATTTTGTCGCCACTTGTAATATGGCTAACAGAGACTTCCCCAAGGCCCCAACAATTGCCTAAGCTGAACTAAACTTACCCAAGAACTCCCGACAACGTTGAGCCGAGTGTTAGCTGTGGCTGATGCAGCGGCTGCTGCAGTGGTAGCGTCTGTTGTTGTTGTTGCTGCTGTTGCTGTTGCAGTTGCAACAGCTGCTTGGAGCACTTCTTCTTTTTCTTGTGCTTGGAAATCTCGTCGAGCTTGCGTTTCTTTTTGCGATATTGCCGTGTTATATCCGCCAGCCGCATGCGCATGCTATTGTCCATAATGCTAAAGACTTCATGGCCAAAGCGCTGCGCATAAGTGGGATCAATGGTCTGGAGCGCGCTGCGCAGCTCCGATTGCAACTCCTCACCCTGCAGCTGGGCAGCCTCGTCCTCAGGCGGCTGCTGCTGCTGTTGTCGACTAATGCTGTGACGGCGCTTCTTCTTACTCTTTTTGCTGCAGCGCGAGGATTTGCGACTCTCCCCGGACACTGAGTTCGACTTGGAATGTTTGTGCTTTTTGCGCTTGGCGGGCGTCAGCTCACCGACAGCTGCCGCAGCAAAGGACGTGGTGGGCAGCTCAATGCCCTGCATTGAGGGAAACGTTGGTGAGCTATGCAACACTTCCTGTGGAGGGCAACAATCAGACGGGTGTGGTGGCTGTGGCACACAACCATATGAGCTATTTGCATCGACGAGCGGTGAAGCTGCTCGAGGCGAAGGTGTGCGCGATGTCGGTGTGGCAAACAGACTGCTGCCCTGCACCTCCTCCTGCAATGCCAATGCGCAGAGCAGCTTCAAGCCGCCCAGCGGCTCCGATTGCGTTCGCTCTACATCCATCAACTGCTGCATTGGCGTTGACTCCACTGGCGGCACTGTCATCTGCGCTGGCGCGGACTCATGGTGCTCCACTGGCTCCTGTTTGACACGCAGCAATGGCGTGCTATTGGTACTGATGTTGGAGAGCAGCACCAGCCCGGTCAGATCCTCGGGTGCTGTCTGTTGTTGTTGATGTTGCTGTTGTTGCTGCTGTGGCACAGGCAGCTGCTCAATGGGCACTTCTGTCGGCTCGCTGACACTGAAACTGGCATTCGCACTGGCACTGATGATGTCACTGGGACTCGTTTGGGTATGGCACTCATTTGGTTGATTGGCTTGATTGTTGTGGGCATTGTGGGGCTCACTGGGTTTGGTCAGCTCGAGAGGCAGCTGTGACTCGCACACCTCCTGCGTCGCTTTGAGCGGGCACGAGGAGTTCTCATCCTCGCTGCACACCGGCGTATCTGTCTGTATGTTGACATCTTGCATCTGGGGCAGCAATGTGGCGGCGCCCAGACGCGGTGGCGTTTGCGGTGTTAGTGGTGCATGCAACTTATAGTTGAGCGCCGCCTCGTCACACGACGTGGGCGTATCGGCGACAATGCCAGCAGTGGCGCTTGCACTATGCATCGACAGATTTAGCAGCGCCGGCGTGGGCGTGCTTGGCGCCGTTTGGAAGAGTATTTGATGAGGCAATGGTTGGCTCAGCGGCGTTGCCGTTGGCTCCATGGTCGCCGATGTGGGCGGCGTTGGTAAACGCATTAGATTGAGAGCCTGTTGCTCATTGTCGCGTATCGCTTCCGGCAGCGGCAGCGGCAACGGCAACGGCTGCGCCATAGGATACTCTTCCAGCTTTAGGCCAGCTGGTGGCAACAACAACGAGCTCATGGCTAAGGGCTTGGGCGCCATCGACGTTGGCTGAGCTGCCAGGCTGAGAAATCGTGAGCTGCTGCTGGAACTTAAGCTGCTAAGGCTACTGCTGCTGGTGCTGCTCGTGACGCCAGCGCCGGCAGCAGCCAGACTCAGATTAATGGTGGAATTGGTCGTTGTGGTGCTGCTGGTCTGCTGATTGCTGTGCTGGCACAGAGTCGAGCTGCCCGTGGCGGTGGCCGCTGCGGCCAGATATAGCTGCAACGTAGATGCATACGGAGATGTTGCGCCCAATGTGGAATGGGCGCCCATCGAGGGGAAGATGAAGTTGGGCGATGGTTGCAGCGCAGCGGCTGCGGCGGCTGGCCCAGCACCGGGCGTTGGCTGTGGTATATAAGCTGATGGCCAGACGAAGGCCGCCGCCGCCGCCGCCTGCTGGAACGGATCTGTGGGCGTTAAGAGGGGAAAATTTGATATGCCTGCTGTGCATAGTCGAGTTTTTTTTGTTTGTTTTGTTCAGTATATTTTTTATGGATTTGGAGTTGGATTTGTTGTTGTGGTTGTTGGGAGGGCGGGAAGAAAAGCGGAGTTACAAAAGCATGAATTAGTTGTTGTCTTGAAATCAAGTTAACCTAGCTAGGATGCGACGATTCAAGCATTAGTGGCAAATGGCACAAGCGTCGCTTATGAAGCGTCATGAATACATATTTCGATATACAAATATATATATATATATATATATATATATATATATATATAGATATAGATATACACTCACACACATATATATTTATATATCTGTGTCATGCATGTTGTAAGAGCAGATGCATTGAAAGTTACTTAGTTGATGCAAATAGAGGGACTTACCAAGCGCTGCTGGTGCCGCTGGCAGCAGCACCACCTGACCGCGACTGGCCTCACGTGAGTATTGCAAGCCCACCGTGGCGGGCGACATGGAAATCACTGATTCAATGGGCAATGCATCTACAAACGCAAATAAAATTGAACAAATGCAATAATAAATAAATAAATATATAGAAGGAGGAGTAGCGAGTTGTGTTGGGCGGGCTAACTACTTAAGTGGCAGAAGGAAATTGAAACAAATAAAATACATTCAATTGCAAAGTAAAGGGAAAACTCACTTGGATATTGCCAGAAGGTGGAGGGCGCCCTATTAACGCCCGCGGCGCTCAGTGCCAGCTCCTCGGCGGTGGCTGTGCCCGTGGTCATCAAATCACCGTTTCCCGTGAAATACAGATTGCCGCAACTGGTGGCGCCTGCAGTTAGAGTTCGTATGAATAGACGATAAACGAATTATAATTTCAAATTTGTCAAATTCGCTTTTAGCTCAGCTTTTGATTTTGAGCTCGATTCCGCAAAACTTTTGCAACTCGACGAGTCAACGTTCAATTATTTAATAAACTTTTTGTTTCGCACCACAGCAGCTTTACATGCCACTCACATGTACATGTATGTGTGCCTGTGTGTGTGTGTGCGTGTATGTGCCAGCAAGTGTATTTGTGTGTGTGCTTGAGAGAGAAAGCTGTGTGTGTATACTTTAAATATTGCAATGTCCTTGAACTATGCATTTGGCGACCTACCCAACTCACACCCAATATTCAGAGACAGCCCAACAGCCAGCCTATCAAGCCACTGAGCCATCATCCCTTAGCCAAACACAGAATGTGAATAATTTTTATAGAAATTCGATTAAAGCGTACACGAAACACTAATTGCATTACATCAAGGGCTATTAAGGACCTCAGATTGATGTTCGACCTAGCGAATAGTAAAAGTGAAAACGGAGCTGTCTCAAAATGCAATTAGTGCCACACTTCCTTTTTTTTGGGACAACTACCCACCAGTAAATGCATATATATAAAGATCTATATATATATATGTATATAAATAGAATCCGTACAGCCGTTAGGGGGACTTTACCATATGGTCACATACTCAAACCACTTATGCGTATCATATTGCCTTCGCATTGGTCCTTGTTGATAGGAAAGCTCAGCGTGAGCATCCCTTGTTGCTTGCTGCTACTTATCCCAGCATCGCCTCCCACTTCCTCACGTTCTTTCGCTCTATGTGTTTGCTGCCCCCTCATTGTGCACCACCTTGCAGATTGCTGGACTTGCAAGAACAACAGTTTAAGCTCGCCTGCAGCCATCCAAAAGATGTGAACAACATTTTGAGCAGCAACCACCCACTGAAGAAGAAACGTTACCTATGAGTAATCCGTCTGGATTCGCGCTATCCAAAAGAAAAAAGAAACGACGCAATAGATACTCTATTTCATGTGCTTCCTCTATTGAAGTTTTCAATAAGTGTTTTTTTTTTTACATATATAAACCACTCGCCCACATCTCGTTGCACAGCAGGGCACCGCCTCGGGCGACAGGCACAAGTCAGAGGGCTGTCACAACAACGACGGCTATACAATCCACATCCGCTACCCCATCCGCATTTGTGGCCGTATCATATGATTTCTGCCCTTTCAATCGGCGTTCAGGGTGGAATTTATGTGGACTTCCTACCCCTAACTCACCAACGGAATTTTTAAATGTTTGCCGAAATCCTATTAGTGCCATAACTGAGCGCCGTCCACATCGTTCGGTTCGAGTCACACGCTCCTCGGCCGAGACACATAATTATGCCGCTAACGATGCCTCTGGGGACAGGCGAAGATTGCTGAACGGCTTAGCCAACCGTTCATTAGCAAGCACAAATCTGCGCCCTTCAATTCAATTAGAAGCTCCAACCCCATAATTCTTGAATCTTGATCGCATGCTTTTGCATTTCTTCTGTTTATATTTTGGCTTAAGAGTTTCTATTCTCAACAGGTTAAGACTTTAAGAGATTCAGGCAAGGCTTTTGAGAACCTAAAAATGTGTACCCAAAAAGGACTTTCCAATTCTAAGCTATTGTCATATTTTACTTTACGTAAAGACAACTCGATTTAAGTCGGCTTTAAGTCTAATGTAAGGATAAAAACGAAGAGGAATATTTTAACATTATTAAAAAACATATTTTTGAAGTTGTTTTTTATTTGCTATTTATGATTATTATATTACTCTTTATTTAATTTTTTTTATTTGCAATCAATAGATAATTTTAAAATGAATTTCGAGGCCGCTTATCTTCAATTTTACAATTCAACAAAAATATCATTCAATTCCATGTCACAGAAAATGGTCTATAAAGGGTTTCCCCTGTGTTATCTGAGGTGGGGTATTTAAAAATCAAGCGATAACCAAACAGAATATTTCAATATCACAGAAAGCCACGTTCCCTGCCGAGACATTGCTCCTGGTTACTAATTTTGTGAAACTACAAATCGAAAAAGTTATTCTAGTTCACACAGAAATATCTTCATTTCCTTATCTGCCTTAAGCAAGTGTCACAAAACAAAGTGAAAATCTAGCAGCTGCGGAAATAGCCACACAACAGTCTAGAGCATCAAAGTTCTGTACTAGCTGTAACTAGTAAAACTTACCCAGATCTGCGACCCGTATGCCGAAACAGTTCATGTCCTTGTTGAGTGGCTGCTGCAGCGGCAGAGTGGCGCCACTGTTAAGGGCGGCGCTGTTCGCCTCCTGTGGACGTTTGCGCGCCACTGCAATGCCAATGGGCACGGAATTGTCTAGATAACAAATACGATAATCAAATAAACTGGATTGCTATAAATTAAGTAGAAAGTTTACTTGTGCTGGATGTGGACTTTTCCAGATCAGACACCTTGGGCGAGGAGGCTTCAATTTTGACCAACGTTGTGAGTGTTGACGCAGACATGGTCTTTGAGGCCGATGCCGTTACGGATGATGAGGTAACACTGCCCAGGCCAAGGGAAGTGGATGCTGTCTGCAGATGATGCTGCTGCTGATGGTGTTGCTGCTGGTGGTGCTGCTGCTGTTGGTGTTGCTGCTGCTGGTGGCAATTGTTGGAGCTTATCTCAGACACCTGACAAGGCTCACGTTTTATCTGCACAAACGTATACGAGGACGAGTTGGTCTGCTGATGATGATGATGATGCTGCTGCTGCAATGGTAATGGCAGCGGCAACGGCAACGATGCACCACCAGCGCTCATATATTGCGCGTGTGCGGGCATAGCACCAAACGGTTCCAAATGCAGCGGATGTCCGCCAATAGTGCCCACTGTTGCTGCACCTCCACTGGCTGATGTCGTTGTGGAGGGCATTAGAAATGTTGTTGTCGCTGCGGTGGCAGCGCCAGCCGAGGAACTTAAAACATCCGCGCTGCTTGTTGCATTGAATGTGGCCATTTGTTGTTGATGATATTGGACGTGCTTTATTAAATTGGTAGAAACACTCTAAATTATTGCTACTGGGCTTAAGCCTGGGCTAAAGCTAATGCTGTTGCCAACTCTAGCGCTTGCGGCAAGGAACATTGCCGACGACTTGATGCGTCGCATATGCTTCACATACATGCACGCATATGTATGTACGAATATATATTTTTCTATAGCTACGTATATATTTATATACAGCTAAACATCCATTATCTGCGGCACACACGCACGCACGCACTCACACGAACACACTTACGTACAAACAGTCTACATTTTTACGTGTTTATATTTCTCACTCTTTGGTGCAACACTCAGCGGTCATTTGTTTGCATATTGTCAACTTTTATGCTATTTATTATAAATAAATGACATAATACACGCGCCACATACGTATGCAACTAGCAATATATACATACATATGCATATATAAATATATATATGTATATATATATGTACAAACTGGACCTGTGCTAGGTTCCCAGCGGCGACGGTGACGGCGACGGAGGTGGCGAAGGTGTGGAGGTGGAAGCGACCGATCCCTACTAACACAACCGTTTTTAGCTTTGTGTTATATCCGCTATAGAATTTCGCACTGCTAACCGCCTATAAAATGGCACGCATTAAACCGCGCGTTTTTCGCGAATTAGTAATCCCTGGAAAAAAGTCCACGGGAGACACAAAAAAAGCAACTTTTCAAGTTTTCACTATGTTTGGCAAGTGACAATCGTTTGCGATAGTTGCTATCATCGATATTGCCCACACTGTGACGATAGGTGTCTCGATATTTTATAGTTTCTACGATATATTGATTACCACAATCGGTGATAATGCAAACAAAAAATCGATAATGCATATAAATTGCGCGCGTTAAGCTGTCATTTTGAAAAATAAATTAAAAATAATGAAATTGTTTATTTTTTATTTAATAGTTATACAATGCTTATTGTTATGTCACGTATGATAATCATAGCTGCGTTAAATTACAATCTGTATAAATAATTGGGAGTTTCAACTAAAACTAAGTTTAATAAGTCTGTAATAAGCTACTTTAGCAAACATTATAAGTCATAACAGTTGCTGTTGGCGAACCTCTACATACAGCTAGAACTAACTCCATTCATAGGTAAATGCGTCTTAAATCTTTTGGCGTAGTTATGGAATTGCATTGCGGACAAAGCTTGCGCGCACCCAGCGTCTGCAGCCAGCACTGCTCACAGTGGACATGCCAGCAGGACACTGAGATGGCAGGATTCTTGTAGTCGTCAATGCAGATCAAGCATTTGAGTTTGCTCTGAGCCTGCTTCTCGTACATACGCAGGCGCGCCTTTAAGGACTCAATGATCTGCGACGATGTATTGTTGTTGGTGCTGTTGCTGCTACGCGATGTAGATGCCGCTGGTTCTTTCTGTTGTCCAGATGTGGATGGGGCCTGGCTGGCCTCATCATTCACCTCATCAGTCGTTTCGCGGGCATTGTTGCTTTTCGGTGTATCATTGGATGATATTAGACGACGTACATAACTGGTAACATCCGCTTCTGAGACACCGCCTTCTTCAGCATCCTCATTGGCTAGTGGAATGACGTCTGCTTCACCATATTGCGTCGGTCCATATATATGTGTATCATCCTCATCCACATTGACGTCGTCCTCATCATCGTTGTTTGTCTGCTGCGCACCGTTGTACTTGATGGTCTGTCCAAGATTCAACGCTGCATAACCGCCCTGGACGAGCGTCGATACGCGTATACGTTTCTGTCCAGCCCACTCGTATTCCTCGTACTCATCGCTGTCATCATCATCATCACTGGAATGCCGTTCTCCGTTGCGCCCACCGGCACGCAGGCACTGATGCACATGCTCTTGTATATCTGTCTGGGGGAAACTTTTGTTGCAGACGGGACAGCTGCAGGTGGTTTCGGCCGCCTGGCTAGACCCAGCAGTATCATCTGCTGCTGTTGCTGGTGGTTGAGTTGGTGGGGGTGGTGGAGGAGTGGGTCGCTTGCGGGTTCTTTGTCGCTGTCGTGCCTGTCGGTTGCGTTGTACACGCTGGAATACACTCCATGGTCTTCGTTGGCCACCACCCTCAGCAGTGGCAGCAGCCGATTGTGTTTGTGATGTTGTAGTTGTGGTGTTAGTGGTGGACGCAGGAGCTGAATTGTCAGCCGCCGCCGCTATCTGTGTCGACCGCAGCTGCATTCTGTGTAATCGGTCCATTTCAACTTGGCAATGATCGGCTACTTGGCTGCGTTTAATTTTCGCATCACAAGTGGGGCATATAACATCCTCCTCGCCATTGGCGAGATTAAAGTTTTCGGTGTTGGGCACAGTGTCGGTTGCCATGGCTAAAGAGCTTTCTTTATATATTTTGCAAGCAAAATAACGATTGGCCACCTGGGCGTGCGGCACTTAGTCAATGTACGCGTTGTTTATATTTTGTATTTTATTTGGATTTCGTTTAAAAACTCAGATTTAAAGTTAGTTTTCTACCAAACGAACTAAATAAAGTAAAACAACAAACGCGACGCCGATCTAGTGATGTAACTATTTTTTCGCATATCGATCAAGTATCGAGGCTGTCGCCACTATCGCAAAGCATAGCTTAAGCGACGTTGCCACCTAGTTAAAACCAATCACGACCTAAAAAATGCATAACGCGCAACACAAACATTTTAGTAATTGTCAACCCCTCTGCAAATAATTATTTTTATTATTTTGTTTATGTTTAATGTAAAAACGAAACTCAAACTTGATTAAAAATGTAAAATTCAATAGCTGAATGCCATACACAAAGTAAAATCGTAAGTTAGAGTTGCTACCACATCGATATACGCCATATTTTCGCAGCAGACAGCAGAGCAGAAAGTGAAAAGCAAAAACTGGGAAAACAGAATAGAGAAAATAGCAGTGCATTATTATTTTCCCACAACTGTGCCACTAACAAGGTTCTCCAAAACCGACTCTATTTGCTTGTGTGTGGGTGTGTGTTTGTGTGTGTAGATATTGTGTTATTTATTATTCAACAAAAGCAAGATGTCGGAATCATTAGAAACGCAACAGCAGCACGCGCCACAACAACAACAACATCAGCAGAGCAACATTGGCATCTATGGCAATAAAATGAATATCATACCCAATTACACGTTAAGTGGAATGAGCTCCTTTGATGCCGAATCTCTTCCTGATTATTCAGAGTTTGATTCCGAATCGGTTACTTTGGACTATTACAAGGAAAGGTATTTAGCAAACGACAACAACAACGACAGCGACAACAACAAGCAATATTTTTGTCTGCATTTTTGTTTTGATTCCGTTTCCCCCTTCGTACACTCGCCACAGTAGTTGTTGTTGTTATTGTCGATTTTCTGTGCCCCCATTTTATGTTCTCTTTCCTGTTTTGTTTGTTTTGTCTCCTTTGTTTTATATCATTATGCTACTCATATTAAATGCTGTTGATCCTGTTGCCAAGCCCAATGCTCTCATATATGTATGTGTGTATGCATATACAAATCTGCGTTTCTCTCGTGTTGTGTTTTCTAAAAATAGAGCAGACATCGCCTCTGTCTGGCCCCCGTCTGTGCAATAAAATCATAAAATTGGCAAGCATTTTTCTTTGTTTGTCTAGTATAAGACTAACCACCCGCTCATACCTACCGCCTATACCTCGCTCTCTACATATTTGCTTAGATGTCTGTTGATGAGCATCTACAGTGAAGGCAGCCTTCATCGAACACTCGAGGCTTAATCTTAAGATACTTCTGCTGCTTTTAGCAAACAGCCGTGATTCCATCTTTTCAATTATTAGAACTGTTATCAAAGATGTAGATGATTTCATTAAAAAAATGTCGACTTTTCTTTTTCACGATGACAAAACACCTGCACAGGTGCAATATTTGTTCAAGCTTTCACTAGTATCATATATGTAAGCGCTCGTGTCACCTTATGCATTATTAATGCAATGTGCATCGAGTTGTTTACAGTTTTACGACTGATACAGGTGCTTCCTTGACTTAGCTTGCCATCTGAGGACATTCGTCACTTCCCGTTTGTTGATGTCGATGCATTTGCACTTCTGTATTATATCTTTGTCATATATGGCATATATTCAATTTAAAATAAACAAGTAAGGTAGTACCGGCTAGGAGACACCCTTAAGAAAATTGGCTGTGGTTACGAAAAAGAAATCGCAAACGTATAATGCGTAAGGGAAATATAGGTCTATCATATTTCTATGAAATGCACAAAAATTTTTAATTGTTTAAAAAATTTTTAAATTTATTTTATTTTACTAATTTTTACATCCACCCTTTTTGCATTACAAAACAACATGTTATTAATTAGTTTATTCATAGTTTATGTATTTCATTAGCTAAATTGCAATATATAAAAGAATTAGAGTACTTGAGTCATGAGTGCCCGACTTTAAGATACCCTGAAGGCCGAATTAGATAGATACATAACATAGATGAAAACATGACAAACGAATAGGGCTAAGTCAACTTATGTATTGATCCTACCAAGCATCCTTTTCGCTTCTTAAGAAACGGGTTCAGTGTAATATAATATAAAAATGTGTTTAAAAACTCAAATCTTGTTGACGAGTGTCGTTTGACGAATTGAACAAAACAGACTTATTGAAGCGTTACAAAAAGAAAAGCGACGCTTGCTTGCTTGTTTGTGGCCTATTCCAAGTGGATTCTGGTGCTTTGGTCAATTTGTGGCAGGCCCCTCCCACCCATATAGGGGCTGGGCTGCGGCCTACTGAAATGCTTCAGTATGTTGTGTTTGCATGCTGCTGCTCCATATTGTATTGTTTTCTCAGCTGACTCGTATGCGCTTGAATGTATGTTTTCGCCTTTTGCATTGTTCTTATTTATTTTTAACTTTTTTTGTATGATATCAGCTACAATGGCACTAATCGGAAATGTTACCAATTCTATTTTTCCTCCATGCAAAACGTTTTAATAAATAAACAGATGTTGAAAAGGCAATCCGCAAGAAATTTAGATTGAAAAGCATTTGAACAGTTTATAACAGTCACTGTGCGCTAAGAATAATTAAAAATACAAAAAACAATAAGCGCCAATTGAAGCATTTTAATTGTTATATATACCAAGCCAGAGTTAATCGTTAATTCCCTCTATAAACTAACCAAACATATAAATAAATCGCTCCAATTCAGTATTTTACGTGGGCAAACGTTTTGCCTGATTAGATTTTAAGGTAAGTGAAGCTCATCTAAAAGATTTGTCATCATTTCGGAAATGTATATTTTTAGTGTTAAATATAGATTGTTTTGTTTTACATATATATAGTGTACTACGTCCTCAAGCGGACAAAATGGCGCCGACAACGACAATTGAAACCATAACAATCACACGACCCCTTAAGGTGAATGAAATTAAAATTCCCCCTTTAGAACAAGTTTCCTAAACAATCGAAACCGAACTTTTCAGGTGATTGCATTTATTTGCGGGGTCATCGTTGTGGTATTGATGATTATGGCCCTGGCATCCACAGATTGGCTAATGGCAGCCGGCTGGCGACAGGGTCTGTTTGTGCATTGCATCGAAGATGATTCAGCTTCGCCACTGCCATTTAATATTCAGGATCCACCAGGCTGCTACTGGACCCGTGACATTGGTATGGCTATGAAATGTTCTTCAATCATTTGCTAAAAACTACCTTTATATTTTTAAAGGCTACATCAAGGCAACCGCAGCGCTATGCATTATCACATTGATAACGGACGTCGTAGCCACAGTATTGACTGGACTGGGCCTAAAGACACAGAATCATAATCTTAAATACAAATTTTATCGAATAGCAGTGCTAGTAATGCTCGTCTCATGTACGTGTCGTCTTTTGTTTATAGAATTCTTATTTAGTTTATACTCACAATTCTTCCGTTTATCTCTCAATACAGTATTGGCCGTACTCTCTGCTCTGATTGTCTATCCAGTGTGCTTTGCAGGCGAACTCACAATGGGTAATCAATTAAACAGCAACTTTGAATATGCATAATTTACTGATTTATAATTTGTTTGTTTATGCAGCGAATCGACGCGTTTGGGAGTTTGGCTGGGCCTATGGCGTGGGCTGGGGCGCAGCAATATTCTTGTTTGGTGCAGTGGTTCTGTTGCTCTGTGACAAAGAATCGGAGGAGATCTACTATAAGGAGAGAAAAATTGTACATGAAAACCAAATGCGCGCCTAGGCAAGGCCGCACGACCTGCCTGACGTCGTTCTTTAGACATATAAGCATCTAGCAACCAATACACATTCACTCACACACATATACACACACACTCACAGACGTATATAAATTTAAAATTTGACTCGAGACTCAAAGACAAACAAACAAAATCAATCAAAATAGTAATTTTCGTCATAAACTTTTAGTTAGACTTCTGATGACGTCCATCACAAACAAATTGTAAGCCAAAAGAGAGAACCATAACGACTTCTTAATTCTTCCCATAGTACTGGGTATTAGTTAACTAAGACTTGTTTATATTTTATTTTTGTTTTTTTTTTTCATAAGTTTCTCCATGTCGAAAGTTAATCTTCAAATACACATATACAAAAATATTGTTATACCTACCAACCTACTTATCTATATAACAACACACATATATGAAAATACATATTCGCAAATATTATTAGTTTAACGAATTGTAATCAATTTTGAATCTTATTTTTGGCACTCATAAGACGAAAGCAAAACCAAATTGTACTTTTATGAATCAGTATATAAATATATATATGAACGAAAAAAATAATATTAGAAATTATCCAGATACATACAAGTCGTATACCTAGAAGACTATCATAGAAATTCATAGTTGACATGTAAACCTACCAGATATGTATGTATGTAACCTAACTGTAGTCGATCCCTCAAGCGCTCCACACCAAAAACGAAAAACAATTTTGATGATACGACAACCACGAATGATATATATGTGAATTATATTTTCAATATTTCTTTTAATTCTTTAAACGATTCTGTTGACGCTTTCTGATTAGCAACAAATGAGTTTGTTTAATTTTTATGCGTTGTGCGTCAGTGCCACCCATATATACCCAATGTACTCGAATATAAAATACAATATACTTATGTATTTAGACTTTACCTTTTGTATAATACTTAAACCGTCCCGTTTACCACTCGACTCACATTGAATATTATTTAAGTTAATATCGTATATACGCTATAATTTTAACCCAATCAATATGGCAGCTCTTGTAACCTCAGTTAAATATTTATTTCTTCATTCTAATTTATTATTGTATATTCTTTGTATTGTTTTCTATGCTCTACTTACATATCACAACCAATTCAAAAATAATAAACACGTCTTTGACAACTTCCGTTAAGATTTAACTATTTGATTTTTGGTTTGTTAAGCTAAGTCTTTGGCTTGTTAAACAACAAATATTTATTTATCAACCCGTTTTTATATCATCCATCTATCAATACATAATGTCACAAAACTTCATGTTCTTTTTTAGTTGCATTCGGATTTCGTTCTTCAAAAATGACATATTGACAACACGCAATCAAGAAAGAAACAATTTGACCGAGTTTTAGGTAAACGTAAATTACAACAATACAAAGATAAATACACATGCATTAACATTCATTATATAAAGAAGACATTGAACAAATCGTAGGCAGGAACGTGCGGTGAAAAGTGAAGCGAAAAATCGAGAGAAACAAGAACAATTATTAACGAGTATGAAATTAAAAATTATACCAAACAATTTTAACTAACTAAACTATATTTAAGTAAGGTTAAAGTATGCAACTATTATTTAACTTAACATATGTAACTAACGAAACAATTATATAACATAGTATACTCAAATGTGAACATTTATGAAACGTTACAATTTTTTATTGCAAAACAAATGCAAACGATTAGATATAAAATAACACGAAACATACATATATAAAGCGGAAAGAAACAAACTTTCAACAATTTATATGTATATATATACATATATATACATATATATAAATATTGAATCACTATCAATAAGTTTGATAAGTTCTCCGCTTGTGAATCATAAAAGCTTATTGATAGTGATTCAATATTTAATTCACTTAGCCACATATTTATATGATATTTATATAAATTATGTATTTGCCAATATTTACAGTTAAATTAACAATAACTTATGTTTGATACAGCGAAGGTGTCCGATCACCAAACCATCAATGCGAATGTTTTCTTTTATATGTAAATATTTTGGCCAACGATCTCTGTTCTCATCCACGAATTCAAATGTAAACGATGATGTTGATTTCAATTTGATATCTCAATCAATCATTAATCGCTATGCGTTCTGAGATGTTTATAAAAACTAGATTTAGTTCTCATTCCATAATCAAAATCTATTGAAGTATGTATGTAACAGCAAAATACATAACCCCCTATTTATAGGACATTCACAAAAATTGCATTTAATTGAAATTTTATTAATTATTTGTTAGAATATCTTTGACATGGTATCGTCTCTAAATGCTTAGATCTGCGTCAAACAATTTTTGTTCGTTAAAATATGACCTCAGGACTGTAACGAAACTTATTATATTGGGACGACTGCTCGGGTTAACATTCCAGCCCTCGGTTATCAATAGTTCCAATTCTTCGGGATATTCCATCGTGATTTCTTTCAAGTCCAGATGTTTACCTATAAATAAATAATCCCGTGAATTAGTTGCAGTTGGTAGGTAACATGTTAGCACGTACCTTTTTCCACTAGACTCAGGATTTCCCAAGAACTCTTAATGTCATCGTAGGGCCGTTTGCGTGACAGCATTTCCCACAAGATAACGGAACAGCTGAACACATCCGATGCCGGAGAAGGAAGCTGGTCGCCGGCAATCTGCAAATGAAATACCGTACATTATGAAAAACAACTAAGTGAAGGATCTAATATACTCGTTTGCACTTTATACATAGATCAGAAACTAGCCTCTGGTGCCATATAGGGAGCTGTGGTACGTATATTCGTGTTAGTGGTTGCCTCAGTGCGTACGGATCCAAAATCCGAAATCTTCAAAACACGTCGATGATCCGTTAGCAACATATTTGACGGCTTCAAATCACCATGAACCAACGGGTCAGAGCTCGAGTGAAGATAAGCAACGGCCTGGCAAAAAAAAAATAAAATATTACGTTTGATTGCAATCGACATATAAAAATGAGTCAATCTGAGTCTGAGTCACTCCTATATAGAGTCTACATATTTACCTCAAAGGCGTGGAGAGTCCAGTTGACAATATGATTTAATGTATATTCAGTCAATGGTGGGTTGTGCAAAAAACAATCCAGAGATCCGCCATCCGCAAACTCCACAAGTGAGTACAGACTATCGCTCCATGAATCACCAATCATCAAGAGAATGTTCGCATGCTTCACGTCTTTCAAATTTCTTAGCTCTCGTTCAACATTTTTCATTTCACCATAGGCATTGAATTTTTTAATTGCAATCGTTCGATTGTCGTACACTGCTTTAAAGACAACTCCATAAGTTCCGGTGCCGATTTTCTAAAAAGAAATTATTTGTAAATTTGGAATTTAAATTTAATTTTAACACTTACAACCAAATCCGTTATTTTATTAAAATCAATTGAACATTCATAATTATTCGCGTCCATGTTCCGCTTCAATCGGTGTGTTTTCTTGTACTGACTTCTGTACTTGGCACTTTATTTTTTCGCTTTGACACCACATTTAAATAAGAATGTAGAGTATAATGATTTTATGCAAACGCATGTCATGCGGACGTCATTAAACTTATATATACTTATAAATTTATTATCTCGATTCCCACAATCAATACAATCAACAAAAGTTAGTAACGCTTTTTTGTATAGAAAATGGTCAGACTGAATTTAAATGCCATGCGCTCAGAGTATCTCCTAGTCGGACACTCCGAAAAAACTATCTTATCACATTTTTATACCCTGATCCCATTAAAAATGGGAAATCAGCGTATAATGGTTTTGTGCAAATGTATGTAACAGGCAGAAGGAGGCGTGGCAGACCCCATAAAGTATATATGTATATTCTTGATCAGGACGACAAGCCGAGTCGATTGAGCCCTGTCCGTCTGTCTGTCTGTCCGTCTGTCCGTCTGTCCGTATGTGTGAACGCGTGGATCTCAGCATCTATAAGAGCTAGAGACTTGAAATTTTTTTTGTAGGTCCGTGTATAGCACGCGCAGGTCAAGTTTGTTTCAAATATTCGATAACTATTCGCATTTAATTGTTATCGAATAAAAACATTATTGAAATGCAGTAAATAAATTATATCTCGAACGTCTTAAGAGCTAGAGCCTCCAAATTTTGTATTTAGTCTTATGTATATTTTATGCAATTTTGATTTTTGTTGGATTTTGGATACCGGCTCCAAATTCCCCCAAATTCTTAGAATTTAAGTTTAGTTGGAACTAGGGCCATTATGTCAAGGCGTTTGCATCTCAACCAAGCCAATAGGATATATAGATCATATGCTGAAAATTTCATTAAAATCCATTAAGTAAAACAGAAGTTATTAAACAAAACGTTTGTCCAATTTGCAAAAGCACATGTCAGCAGCGCCACGCGCACGCATTTTTCCTATGCGTGTGCACACATACATTCAAATGCGTGCATTCTTTTCTATTCCAAGAATTGAAATTGCGATTGAATTGTGCTGAATTATTAGCTGCTACTTATGTTCAAATTTGCAACATCTCGCGAAGGAAGGGCAGTGGCTGCGTTGGTAGAGGCGCCGCTCGTATGCAGCTTGGTCCGGGTTCGAGACCAGTGAAGATGAAATGTTTTTTATTGTTCTATTTTTTTTTTTTAGTTATAAAGTGGCGGTGTTGGTAGAGTTTGTGCACGTTGCGCAAATAATCCGGGTTCGAATCCTGGTCTCGCAATGTTGATTTTTATTTGTTTTCTGTTTTTTTTTGAATACTCGATACAAACTACGGAAAATTTAAAAAAAACTCAGAGGACTGGGATCAGGGTATCTCCTAGTCGGGCACCCCGACTAGAGCTTTCTTACTTGTTTTTATATTTGTGTGAGTAAATAAAGCGGAACGTCTCTGATCTCATAAGGTATATATAGTACGCTCAAATGAGTAAACAATCAACCATATATGTATATATGTATATGTATTATATATCCACTTAGATATAGAGCACGTTTTAAAAAATTATAAGTCTTTATTGTATAGAAAAAGCAGCACTCGGCGACTCGGAGGTTGATACTGGAGTGCGGGTCATGTCGTTAATGTTATTTATTATTTATAAATACGTTTTCTTATTTAACATATTATTGTTATTATTGGAGCATTTATTTAGTATATATCTACATGTGGACATCTACAACTACATTGAATTCACAGCACAGCGCCACATCCTTAGTCTTTTTTGGCTATCAGGCCTTGCTTTTTCAGCTGTCGGAGTGCACATTTGGCAGCCGTACATTTGGCTATGCGGTAGTTGCGTCCGATGCCACGGAACGTACCCTTGCAGAAGACGTCAACAGTGACGCGAACGCGACGTCCGTCAGCCAGTTTCTCTGGCTTGCCAAATTTAGCTGTTTCCGGTTCCAGTTCGAGAAGCTCTCGTATGGGTGACTTTGGCACAGAATTGCTAAATTGCTCTATCTCTGGCTTCATCATATTGCTGAACACTTGCCACACCACATCTAGGGACATATTCGAGTCGAGAAATATGGCACCGGCAATGGATTCGAATACATCGCCCAATGCCTTGGGTACCTCAACATCCTCAGCATCATCGCACTCTTCCTCAGACAGCAAATAATACTGTAAATATATGTGAAATTATAGACGTAACCTGTTACAAATATTGATTTCACATTGAATCTTACCTCTTCGCTTATGCAGTGCCCGTTCTCCTGCTGAATGCGAACAAAACGATCAATGACGTCGTTAAGTCCGGGGGACAAATGGCGAAAATACTTATGAAAACCATGCCGCACAGCCAACGATGCAAATATGGTGTTGTTCACTAAAGCCGAACGTAGATCGGTCAAAGCGCCTGGCGAGTGTTGACGTGGGTCTTCATACAAATGCCTTGTTATCAGATAATCTAGAACGGCATCGCCCAGGAATTCGAGACGCTGATAACAGTCTGTCAGACGATTGGGCGTGTAACTGGCATGCGTCATGGCCTGCAGTAAGTAGGAACGATCCCTAAACGTATAGCCCAGGCTGACTTCGAAGTCCTCGAAGCCACTTAGCAGCTGCTCTAGCTCTCTATTAGCATTGGGTGCAAAATGCAGCAGCGGACTGCGCGGCGTCGGCCAATCACCATATACTGTAACCATGTTGTTGGCATCTGGCTTTGTGCTGCCCGGCGTGCGTTTCTCAACGTCTGCAGTAGACTGCTCCAGTTTATAAGGCAGCACCCGCACTCCCAGCCAGGCCATAAAGAGCAAAGCACCGCGCGGACCACACTCGATTAGATAAGCGCCAATTAACGCTTCCACACAATCAGCTATAGATTTGTCTGGTATGCTGTGCTGGGAGACTAGATTGTATGGAATGAAACAACTGAAGTCATTCGTCTCGTTCGAGTCGTCCAAATCCGCATTCTGTGTCAGCTGTTGGGAATCTATAGACTGGTCTACGTTGCTCCCAAGGCCCAAGGCTTCAGCTTTCTCACGGACCAGCTCGCAGATTTGCACGCTGCTTAAATTCTTTATATCCAGCAGGTCGGCCAGCTTCCAGTGGTGCGTTGGAATTTTAGCCTCAATCAGCGCCTTCTCTAGTTCTTTGGGTACATAATAGCAGGGCGGCAGCCAATTGTCATGCGGCTCGAATTTTGTGGCAATCATATATTCCCCCAGTCGCTTGCGTCGCCCCAATCGATACAGATTGAGATTGGCCACCTGTTTGGAGCGCAGATGGCTTAATTTGCCCTCGTGTACATTCTCATAGGTTATATACAGATATGTTGTAATGGCATACTTGAGGAATGAGTCACCAATCGTCTCCAGGCGCTCCAGATTTATGCCATCGTTGGCGTTTGACATTGTGAGTGCCTGCAAAATGATGCTGGGACTGGGTCCGGGATGTCCTACCAACTCCGGCTGCTGATCAAAACTAAAGCAGGCATCAGGCCTGCCTGATATAAGTCTCTCCGTCGCATGCGCATCACATTCGGTATTTGTTGTTAGTTCTTGCTGATACTCAAGTCTAATGTGCTTATTGTCCAAGCTCAGTCGGTGGTGATCGTTATAGTTGTCGAAACTATCGCCACAGCCTAATACGGTGTAGGTTTCCGCTTCATTCTGATGCAGCCAGCTAGCGTTTAGCTCTACCAGGTCAGCAAGCTGGAGCGTCTCCCGACTTTCGAGCATAGCCAAAATATCATCTTCCAGCACGTATGGCAACAGTTGCTTAAGCAGCTCCACCTGCAGCGTAGCTCCATCCTTGTCAAGTTTCATTATGTTATCTTCTGTGCGCTGTAGGATTAGTTCTTCGCCATGTGATACCAACATGCCGCAGCTCTCAATCTCTGATTTGAAGCGCCCAATGGACTGCTCGTAGTTAATACTGCTCCTGTGCTCTGTCTGCTCGAAGTTGTAACCAATGAGCATGTTCTTTGTCTGTTGGTATTGACGTTCGTTGGCATTGGTGGCTTGTATAATGGACAACTGTTTCTGGCGCTTTTCTAGCTCTTGGGCTGTTTCGATAGCTTCCGCCTCGTTCTTCGATGTGAACTCAATGCGGCCGGCGGCTATATCATCCGAATCATTGTCATCCGAGCTGTAGTGGTGAATCGGACCCACGTGATCATCATCATCGCTGCTGGAGCTAAGCGAATTGTCCGAATCGTAGTAAGCGTATTTGGATTTTCCCTCTACTTTTGCAGTATTATCCACGCCATTACTACCTCGCGGTTTGACTGTTCGCTGCTGTACTAACGCCGCTGACTGCTTAAAGCTGCTGGTATTGCTCACATCCCAGAACGTGGGTGAACCGTATCGTGTCTGTTGATCGCCTATAAATAAAATTCAATTTATTAACTGTTTGTTGGCGATTGAAAAATCTCAACTTACAGAACTTAACATTGGCTGGCAGCACTGGCAAAAAGTCCTCATCCTCCTCATCTTCATCGCCCTCTGAGTAGCTGGCTATGTCATCGGCCATGTCATTCGACCAAGTGCCAATCTCAATGAATTCTTCTGCACTACTTAATTGCTCTTCTCCTTCGATAACCTGCTCGTTAGCAGTCTTCGCTACCTTCCCCAGACTTGGCTCAACTACAGGCTCTTGAGCGGAGTCCTCTTCGGTTTCGTTGATTGCCTCTTTGCTGTCTGTTTTTTGTTTTGATTCGCGCGACTTTTTCAACACCTCTGAAAGGCTCCAGCCAAAATCTAGCATGGGCCACTCGAATTCCTCATCGTCAATTTGTTGTCGGCCCAGGCCTAGATCCGCAGAGACCTGCTTTCGAATATCGTCAGCCAACAGCAGCCCGTTGATGCGGTATAGGATGCAGGGCAAGCAAACTGCTGTGCGCCATAGGGATGCTGGAAACGGATGCACTGTGCACAGTTCCGGGACTAAAATCTGCTTCTGTTCAAGATTTTCTCGCTTTGCCCGTTTCGTTTCCTCCGAACTGGTGGGTAGAGCTACGCCTTTACGATTCACGTAACGAGGAGTTAGAAAATTCAGACGCGCACTCGTGTGATCCACATCTAGCAAAGGCTGTTCTGTATTCTGTATGGTGAGCCCATATTTAACTAGATAATAATGTTTAAAGGTGCGATAATGGTCGCCCGGAAAGCAGCTTAGCGGCGACAAGTGTGGACAGATTTCGGCTACATAGAAGTATTGCGGCTGATCCTGGTTTCGGTACCAGGGCATAACGACAGCATCCTGAAAACGCTGCGCCTCGAACTCTTGCGTTTGCCGTTGTTCATCTGGCACTGGTTGCGGCATCATGTTCCCAGTGGCTTGAATGAGCTCCAAAAACTGCCAATCAATAACCCGACTGTCTGGTGTCGACCTTATCGTTGGCACAATGAACACACAGTTTTCCGTGGAGTCTGGATCGAAGAGCATGAGGAACTTTTGCAGGCGCAGCACATTTGTAAACGTATAGTTAAGGAAGACATTGATGCAACTTATCTGCTCCTCAGTTAAGACAACACGATCCCGTGCCAGTTCCAGCGATACTTTCACCTCACCAGATCTTGTAAATATTGAGAATGCGCTCAGCTTTGGTATGCGCTTCAGTGTCAATATGCCGAAACCTTGCTGTGCCTCTTCTGGCGGATAAATTTTGCGACCGCGGGTGTTTTGCTCCTCGGGTATAGGACACTGCAGTGTTAACTGAATGAAATACAGATAGCAAGCAGCACCTACAACAGGACGGCAGTCACAAAACTCCGATGCAATTCGCTTATAATAGTATTGTCGCCGTTTTGTTGTGCCCGGCCGCGGCTCGTCGTTTTGTTGCACTATCTGCTCATCCTCTGGCTCCAAATCAAAGCACTCCCAGTCCGGTTCCAGTGCCCGAAAGCCTTCCTTACCGATGGGCTGCAGCTGATCATCCAGTTCACCAATTTTATGCAGCTGCACACAGGCCTGAAATGCGGCCAATCGTCGTGCCAGTGTCTGAGTGGGCATCGGCAGACCCTTAAATGGGAAAATAAATTGATTTCAAATATTAATCCTACTTTGAATACTCAAAACTATTAGGCACTTACAATAATATCATGCTTTAGTGGTGAATTGATAGGCAGGCGTAACGTATACTGATAAAGTGTGACGCCTTGGCGGACTACGCTCGCACAACGCCACAGAGCAGTTAGCTTGGTGAAGGTATCACTGGGCAGGCGGGCACAATATTTGTTGACCAGCGCTATGGCAGTACTTAAATCAACTGAGGCGCCGGTCGCCAAATGTGGCTTGGGCCTATAGGCGGCAAGGCAGCTGGTGAAGCGCTCTGCTTGTATCTGTTCCATCTCGGCGGGCTCCGTATTAGCGCATTTAGATAACAGCATCTAGGATAAATAAAGCGAGAACTCTTAGATTTGGTTTGCTGCCTCTTCATTAATTAATCCCCATTACCTGTTCGATTTCGCGATATTGTGCCATTCGATGCACTAGCACCTGCGTTGTACTTGTTAGTTTGTCTGCCGTAACCGGAACATTTACTTCCGTGTTTAAGTCAATATCTGGCATCGCGTGGAGCTCGCATTCGAAGCGTTGCTTGGGCCGACGCTCGGCACTTCTGTCACTGGGCGTGGTATTGGACAAGCTAATGGCATCGTCACTGGAATTGCCGGCATCTAGCACAGCGGGCACCTCATCGTGAATCTCCTGCAGTATTATATCACACATGGTGGGCGGTTGGTTGCTGAACACTTCTGGATTGAGTATTTTAACCGTTCCACGGGCTGTTCCAAAAGTATATGGATCGGACGCAAGCGAATTGGGCAGTGCAGAGTCATCTGAATCGCTATCTAACTCCTGGTCAACTTCCGCAGTATCATCGCTGTTCGTTGCACAAATAAATCGATGGCTCTGCTCATTGAGCTGTACTGCAACTTCAGTCGTCGCTTCAGTCGGATCATAAAGAGGTGCTACGAGCATAATGTGGTAAGCTGGTGCGGCTCGCGCACGTCCCTTGCACTGCACATAACTGCGGTAGGTAATAGGTGGATCCCAGCGTATTACAAGATTGCACTTAGGAACGTCAATGCCCTCCTCCAGCACTGAGGTGCCAATTAGCACATTGCAATCGTGCATTCGAAACCGTTTGAGCACGTCCTCTTGGCGCCTATGCTCCTGTTCAGCTTCTTTTGGCTCTGTCGTGGGATCAGCCACGCGATCCGTTGTATACTGGCAGCGTAGAAACTTGAGATCAGGATCACGTCGACTCAGCTCCGCCAACAGTTCAAATAGAACACGAGCCGTGTGATTTTGATTGCAATAGATAAGCGCACAGAGGGTCTCGCTGGCGTCATGCTGGTGTCGATTGTGCCGCCTTGTGTGTATCCGCCTTCTCGTGTGTTGCTGCCCATTAGATTTGGATTTTGCTGTGGGCGTTGGTTGATTCGTTGGAGTATCGTCTTCAGCGTTAGCTTTTGTTTGCGTCGCTACCTTCGGTTCGTTTTCTACTAATTGGACGAGTTGCTGAAGATTGTTAACTATGCTACGTGTTTCCACATTCTGTTCATCGAGCTGCTCAACTACTTGACACTTGGTTTTCAGTGCTTGAGAAAGTTTATTAAAATCCGCCTGATCCACTTGATGACGCATTTTGCGCAATCCCTCTGTTTGGGTGTGCGCTTCAGCTGGCTTAAAGGAGCGTAGCACACGCAACAGTCGCCGCACCTTGGGACTGGAGTACCGCTCAATAGTACCAAGTGCATCCTCGACCATTAGCTTTTGGAATGTTTGCTCGCACAGGGCATTTATTTCGATCAACGCTGTATTCACTAGGCAGAAAAGCAAATAGTGGCGTTCGTGTGGAGTTTTCACTTTAAGTTTCTCGTTGCGTTGGTAGAAATGAAGTGCAGCGCGTTGCGTACACCACGGTCCCATTTCATGGAGCACAGAAAGTAGAGCGTCCAGCACATTGAGCGGATCCAACTTAGGGTCGGGAATATCTGTAAAATTAATTTATAAATGTAATAAGAAAAAAAAGGAGCTTGAGGCTGTGATCATAATCAAATACCCTTTAGATCCTCCATGAATTGATCGGTGCCATAAATCTCGAAGGGATCATAGCGATGATCACTTAAGAACGACTTATGCGTAGTTAGAATATCGACTATCACACGGGACAAATGGTCCATTTCCAAGGGCGCACATTGCACAATATACTCAATTGGCTTGGCACAGTATCGCAGAACGGTGACAATGTCGCTGGCAGTTTCGATGCGACACAACATTTGCTGTTCCAATGTATCCAGCATTGCATTAAGTTCCTCCAGCTCACAGTTTGCACTATGCAAAGGACCAGCCATCCCCAATATTCGGGGACGATCGGAAGACTTTGCAGGCAGAATAAACTCCTCAAAAATGGGCAAAATGCTTCGATAGACAGCGCTGTCGTGACAATCCTCAAGCACAATCAGTTGAACGCTACTTAAAAGCAAATCTCCAGCTTGCAGCAGGCATAGAAAGGAAGTTGGTTTGTGTATACTGACATGGTAGTCGGTCCAGCAATGATCAGCAGGAATTTCCTGATTCGGCTGTTCCTGCCACACTTTGAGATCAGTCAGATGTGTGAGCATCGTGTAGATGGACGTGTTCTCAGCATCAATCTGGTTTGTCAGGTACACGCTCACTTTACCATTCCGGCGCCCTTGCCTGGACAGCTCCTGCAGCAACTTGAGTGCTATAAACTCTTTGGAGCTTCTATGGCCCAGGCAGATAATGGTGTTGCGCTCAAAGGCAGACGCCAGCAGCTCCACTTGGAAGTCCCGCGGAGTGAACACTGTGGTATGCAGGTTGTTATCGCACCAATGGAACGCCATAATGACATTTGTCTCCAACACTCCCGAGTCTGCTGCAGTTCCACTGCAATTGGAATTGGTGGGTAATCCACAATGTGGAAACGCCGGTTCGGATGCTTTTTTGCATCATCGATAAGTCGATTGGTGTAACTTGCCACTCGATGAATATTCACGATATATCGGTAAGCATTAACATTAACATTTGCACACGGCTAGTTAACAGTTTGGCGATCGATGTTGCTATACTAACATTTCATCACCTAACTCGAAGGAAGCCGGAGCAAAGCGGCAATTCGAAATAATCGAATTATTTATTTAAATTTTAAAATTAAAAATAAAACTTATGCGGCGTTCACAAGCGCCATCTATACGCAGAGCAGCCAAAAGGGGTGCCTCTGCTACTGAACTGGAACCTGCCAAAAACGTTGCTTCTCTGGAAATGCAATGGGGCACGTCTGGTGGTTACAAGGGATTTAGGCCACAAAAGTACAATGATGGAGAGAACCCTCTGAAAAATAAGAGGATTTTCCTGGTGCTATGGCGAAAACAGTCAAATAAAAAACATAAAACATGGACAGGCAATGGAACTCTCGAAGTGACTGCCACCAAGGCTACTCTAAAGGATGAAACAGGAAAGTTGATGGACGTTTTGACGTGTTTTAAGCAGGATACTATTCAAGAAGATGCCCTGCTAGAAATCGGCATGAGGGATGTTGAGATACAAGTGGAGCTCAGGACGGCCGATGAATGTATATCGCAACGGAGCGAAGAAATTGAAAACTGGTATCGCCAGCAAGAGGACTCGACCGGCATGGTGTCCGTTCTTAATGAAACCGTCCGCAAACTCCCGAGACCGATGAATATTCTGAAAAAGCCAAAACGATCATCGGAATTCAAATGCGATGTCGTCGTTGCAGCTGCTCCTCCCATCAAACTAAACGAATATATTTGCATGTTGGCACCAGCGGAACTTCAATGCCAGTCAATGCAGTTGCTTGCCGATTATTGTCAAGATTTGGAAATGGTAATGCATATTTGAACATTTTTGTAAAACAGAACTATATGTACGTAATATATTTTAGCAACAATTTTGTGGGACAGAAGACGTTTTTGAAATAGCTCAACAGATTTGCGATCATCCCGTGCTTCTAAGGCACATAGAACATCAACATGTTGTGTCGGAGGCATTGCTGCCCCACATGCCGCCCTGGCAGGAGATGGGTCTTTATGACTCCGCCAAATTCGAGTTTGTGCATTTAATGTTGGACAATTTGGTTATAGCGCAAGACGAGAGATGTGCCATTGTGGCAAACAGTCAGAGCTGCTTGGACATCATAATCGGTTACTGCCAAAGCTGGGATATATCATACGTCCAAATCGAAGACTCCTTTCAAGCAGACAGCTTCAATAGGGCCTGTTCGAACGGCGCCAAAGAGCCAAAGGTGGCTCTTTTATTGGCTAGCTATCTGTCACAAATGCACCTGGCTAGCTGCAAATACGTAATGCTCTACAATTTTAGTGCTCGATCGCAAATTAGGCATTTGTTGGCAGCGGACGCTCGAATTTACACGCTAATCACAGCTGGATGCTTTGAGGAGTGGCAGTTCCAACAGCATTTGGGACTTTTCAATGGCAGCGAATCATTAATGGATGCGCTTAAGCTGCGTGAGAATGTCACACATCAGTCGCAGGTGAGTAGGTGAGTTTTGAAAATTTTAAGAACTTTAGTTAAAGCTTGTATATTACAGATATTAGTGGATTGGGACCGATGGCAACCTCCATTTAGCGAAGAATTCTTACAGGTTTGCATATATCTCAATATCGAACTGTATACTATTTCATGAAACTTATTTTTTAGGAAGTATTTCTACTCATTGACTTACCAAGCTTAAAATACGTCTACAGCAAACAGCATGAAGGACGTTTGGCTAATCTCTTAGATTAAATCAATTTTTAAGTTTTGTATTACATTGTTTTTGTTCTACATCTTTGGTTAAGACAAGATGGTATATGTATATATAGATATAGATCTTGGCATAATTATTACATCGTAAGCTTTTGAACAGCGTCTAGGCGCAGTGAGTAGTTATTATCGACTTCATTGTAAATAACCTCATCGCAGTTGATAATGGCTCCAATAGCCAAATGTTTTTCAAGACGTGTCAATTGCTCCTCGGTTATATCAACGGGCATATCCAGCAGATCATATTCAGTAGTTAAGATAGGAAATGTGAATTGTGGCGGATATGGACGTATGTCGTTCACATGGATTGCTGCAATGTTGCCGTAGTCAATAAACAAGATGCTTGGATGACCATCGCCCACTAGTTCCATGCACACCCCTCGGCACCATTTGTCTTGGTATTTGGCAATACAAAGGTCATTCTTACTGAAAATAAAGTAATTTTAGTTCAAATAAATACTTCAGCAACAAAATTTGACGTACGACGCTGCAAAGAATTCACATTTGGCTATGGAATCGCCATAGAACTGCATATCACGCTGCATTTCAGTTATTTCGTATGCGTAATCCAGAATTGTGCAGTGAATGACACCAAATTTAATGAACGTGTTGTCCATGACAACCAGTTCGATATTCTTGCCTGTAGGCAAATGCACATGCTGCAGAAACTGAAATTAAAAAATAGATCAACAATGGAATCAACAGTTCATTTCATGTTTTCTTGTCTTACGTCTTCTTTACAGCCAATTTCTGAGATCGAGGGCTCCACTGGAGTTACAATTGTCTTAATCAATCGATTTAAGCTGCGATTAAGTTCACTTTCAATAAGAATGACGCGCTGCATGCCCTTGTCAGGGTCAAATTCACGCTCCGAGTACTTCAGCACAAATGTATACGTGTGGTCTAGCTCATATAGCATGCTGCGCAGATTGGGAGACATGAAGCGCCTGGGCACGCCGCGAAGCAGAACAGGCACAACATAGCGCGGCAAACCCGCCAAATAGTCACTGCACTCGTATAGTGTGTCAAGCGCTGTAACCTCTATATTGCCATAATCGACACACACCACATAAATGGCCTGCGGATTGTCGACATTCAGCACCATAGCCCGCACAGTCTGTATACTAGATTTGTGGATCACTATTTGACCACAATGTGGCAACCGCATCAGTTTGGGTGCCACTTTACCGCGGAACATCACATCTGACAGCACTTTATAGTAGGCAATCTCAGCTACAATTTCTGCTGAGCGCACGTATAAAACATTGCTTTGCTCAAAGGCAGAGATTTTAACGTTGGAACCAGAGGGTGGCAATTTTAGCTTTGTAAATTTGGAAATAATGGTATCGTCAATTACGGGCGGGCTGCCCTTGTTACAGCTCTCCTTGTGCACAGCGGCCAGCGCGTCGAAGCAGATAGTATTACAGAAGGGCATCTGACAGAATTTGCAACTGTTGTCCGTGTAGCATTTGCATGAAAAGCACTTCTTTGCCAGCTTCTCCAGCTGAAGCTCAAAATGGGTTGGCTTAGCTTCAAGCTGGTTTTTGGGGCTACATAGAATGAAAATGTATCAAAAGATAAGTAGTTGTTCTACATGCATTATACCTACGTAACTATTGAACGACCGGATCGAAAGTGTAGCACAGCTTGACCCTTTTCAATGGTCTCTTCCAAGTTATAGGCTCCATGTCGCTCCAGCATAAACTCATATTTAACATTCAAATAGCGAAAGTTCTCATCGTTGGCGGCCAACTGAGAGCTTTTATTACTATAGTCAGATTTGATAACAATGGGTGACTTAAAGAATTCCGGATGTTTTTTCTTGTTCGCCGATAGTTGAATCGTGCGAGATTCTAAGTTCACAGAATTTGGCTCACATGAAGATGGCGGCAGCTGAGCCACAGTTTTTACTTCGCTCTCTTTCAGCAGGGCGGTGTTAAATGAGTTACTTTGTTGTCCACGGCCATCAACGCAATGCACAATATTTGGAAACTGATGAATCTTAGTCCAGGCTGCCTCAAGAGATCTAAATTTGAGATAGAAAATAAGTCACTTCAAGCTCGAAAATAAAAAAATGTATGCTTTTCATAATCTATACCCAATATTATGAAAATAAACGTGAAACTCGCGTGGTACTGAGCGATATTCAATTTCATAGATAATGTCGCCAAAATAATTTCTCAACAAATTCTCCGTTATAAATTGATTTTTCTTTTTGATAACCAAATATGGATATTGTAATTGTTTTGTGAGCCGAGCGAGGTTATCATTATCTTTTGCTGGCGCTTCCATGACCTTTTCATATTTGTTTGAAGTCTCTTCAAAATAGTGCTGAGCTATGGGATTCCAATCTGACCAATCGTCTTTAATGTCAGCCATTATTTATTATATCAATAAGCAAAAGGAAATACGCAGTTCCAAAACTTGTACGCGCAATAAAAATTAAATATCCTCACTGACTTAAAATATCGATACAATTTCCGCTTAACAGTACTGTGCATAAATTAACATCGAGGCCAATTGAACAACAAACATGAAAAAACTGAGCAATCGAATAATCGTATTATGCGATTCATCGATATATTGTTTCACATCACAAGAGAACTCAACACATACACTTAAACGCCAAACGAAAACAAACAAAAACATAAATTTGTTTGCAATGGTAAAAAACGAACCCAATTTTGTTGTTGAACGCATCGTGGACAAACGAATCACATCTGATGGCAAAGTAGAATATTTTATTAAGTGGCGTGGCTATCCATCCGGCGACAATACCTGGGAGCCGGAGGAAAACTGCGATTGCCCTGCTCTCATACAAAAGTTCGAAGAGTCCCGAGCCAAATCTAAGAAACGCGGCGAAAAGAAACCAAAATGTGAGGAAATCCAAAAGCCGCGGGGCTATGAGCGTGGCTTGGAACTGGCAGAGATTATGGGTGCAACGGACGTAACGGGTGAAATCAAATACCTTGTTAGATGGCAATTTTGTGACGAGTTCGACTTAGTGTCAAGCAGCCAAGTAACCGAGAAAAATCCGGAAATGCTCATTGAATACTATCAGAAGATGGCTCCTTACACTGGCTACATCAATAAGCGTATGCAGGGCGTGCCCGAAGAGTTACGTGCAACAGCGGCGCAAACGGGCTATGCTGTCAGCAGTGCTCCTACGGATGCAGTCGAGCCATCCGTATGCAGTGTTGATTCCGAGCAGCTGCCGTCGGTAGCACCAAAACAAGTGTCACTTGATGTACCCGTACAGCAGGAAGATGCTGCAGATTCTGAAATGGACAATGTTGGTGTTTCCTATTCCATACCCGTACCGGGCGTGGGTAACATTGCTATTGATGTCCCAATGGTAGACAATTGATAGAGAAAGATTTACTTGACTAGAAATTAACGTACTTTTATAATTATATTATGAAAATTAAAACACAATTTCAATTAACTAATTAGATTCTTCGTCTAAATTAATAGCTCCCAGCTGTCCAGTGCGAAAGAAACTAATAAATTTGCGCGCAGCAGCCAATAAATTTGTCATCACTTCCACCTGACCATTGTATTGCTTGACACGATGAAACATAGCCTGTTGCTGAGCATATTCTGCCAGCACGGCGCTTATGTTGTCGCTGGGACCGGAGTGTAGACCCAACATTTTCACATACTCGTAGCGCTTGTGCTTGTTTAGCCAATACAGCAAATAGTCGGCAATCAGGTCCTCGCCAACGATATGATCTGGCAGGCAGCCAACTAAGGCCAGTTTCATGCCCATTTCATCATCTGTGATTGAGGGCTGCAGTATGCCGGGTGTATCAATCATATAAACCGGTGGCTGTTCCTGGATTTTGATGCGCTCACCGACGGACCGCGTAATACCGGCCTCGGCGCCAACGCGTGCCGCGCTGCGTTTTTTGAGATGTACATTTCGTAGAACATTGATGATGCTGCTCTTGCCGACATTGGGCACTCCAATTATCATTATATTGTGCTCGGAACTTTGTGCTCTATTGAATCGACTACTCTCCCCCACTAACTTGGTTGCCAATGGCAATATGTCTAATACACCGGTATTACGCTGATCCTTGCAATTTGTAAAGAGAATATTTTTCAGTTCTGGCTGATGAGTACGAAGCTGCTTGAGTATTCCACGTTGTTGCTTGCCGCCCAATAGATCGATCTTATTCAGTACTAATATATGAGGTTTCACGCCGTTGCCTATGGAAGTACATACATATTCGAATAATGTACAAGGAACAGTAATTTGATTTGCTCACCCGTAATGGTCTCAAAGAATTGTGAATTTCTGCCGGCTATAGGAATGCGCGCATCGTGTATTTCAACAATGCAATCGACGGAGCGTAGCTTTTGTTGTATTTGTCGCATGCCCTTGGTCATGTGGCCGGGAAACCAGTTGATGCGTTGGCTTCGACTTGGCAGACGAAATACAGTTCGAAAAGGATTCGCCAACGACATGTTTACGTTCTTAAAAGCAGCTGTTTGCTTGTGGCGTAACAGTTGCCCATTAAGCAATCGATATTAAATGTGCCAATATGTTATCGATAAGTACATTGCACTTTTGCGAACCATTACCTTACAGTTATTAAAATTATTTTTACACAATTAAGAAGACATTTGATTAATACAAGTTAATATGGTGACCAATTATAAAAGAAAAAACTAAAGAAATATTCTTCGACTTATTTTTAAATAATTGTATAACATCACAAAGGTGAACAGTAAGACAGCTCTTATCGTTTTTGTCAAAAGAAGTGATTCACTTGAAAAAGCTAACAAAACTAACTCTTGTCGGGAAATTTAAAATGAATTCTATAAATGTTGATGACTTAACCCTTGGTGAAGTATATTTTTATAAAAATATGTTTGTTTAAGGTTTAAAGGTTTAAACACTTATTTTTAGGTTATTGGGGAAGGAAATAACGGAAAAGTGTATAAAGCCAAATGGCACACAAAAGATGTCGCTGTGAAAAAGATTGACTATTATCCACAAAACTCCACCGAGGTTAAAGAACTTTCGCGTGCAAACCATGAGAATATCGTCTTTTTGCATGGTACAGCAATCAGCAATAACACTCTCTACCTGGTAATGGAATTAGTGGATGGAGGATCTCTAGAAGCATTGATATATTCCGAAAATCCGAAGTATGAGATAGCTCATGTCATAAATTGGGCTCTTCAGATCGCCAAGGTATATATAAATGAACTTATACACTTGCAAATAAAATAATATCAATCAATTATCTTTATTGATAGGGCATTGAATACATGCATAAAAAGAGACTGATTCACCGTGATCTTAAACCGTACCACATTCTGTTATGTGATAGGCATCGACATTTGAAGATTTGCGAATTTACGTACGCAAGATTTTTAAGTGAATCGATGACAAATAACATTGGCACTGCCGCCTATATGGCCCCAGAGGTTCCTATTCCAGCTATGACCACTTATAAAGAATTATGTTGATAATTATATGAATTATAGGTTTTCAACGATCAGGAGTATACCGAGAAATGTGACGTTTATAGCTTTGCGATAACTTTGTGGGAAATGTTATCACAGAAAAAGCCCTATGGGAAAAATAACTTACAAATATATGAGGCAGTTTTGAACGGTATTTACAAAATTCCTGCAACATTTATATCAAATATAATTAAATTTAAATTATTACGTTTTAGGCGAAAGGCCTTCCCTGGATGATATAAAATTTCCGTGCCCGCAGGAAATAAAACAATTATTGACCAACTGCTGGAGTGCAGATCCAAATGAACGTTACTCCATGACTGATATTATTGATGTGCTAAATAAATACCCTATTGTCGTTGAACAACTGAGCTTGTAAAAAGGTACGGGCTCAATACAACCATCAAATCTGATACTGATTATATTTTACCTATTTTGATTTAAGACTAAAATTTACCGATTGCTTTGTAATAAAATCACATCTCCGTTTTTGTACAAGTCAATTTATAACATTAGTTTTGAAATATGTTTGATTTATGTCTTGCACATAATATTTCCACAGTTTTCATATTTTCATAAAACAATACATTTGAAATACAATTACACTTATAAAATTGCAAAATGAGTAAAACTTCACTTGTATCAAAATTATGCGAAGAAGACTCCAGTAGCATTGATGTGGCATCCATATTTCCGAAAGCATTGCCAGAATTAATAGTGGGCCCCGTTTATGATGAATGTGGCTTTACGCTGAACGAAAGATTGGCTTTAAGGCAGGCTTGGAAGCTAATCAAGCCGTTCGAGCGTCGCTATGGAAAGGAAATTTACTTTGAGTAGGTCGAACAGCTCGCGTACTCAATACATATGAATTATAATATCGATTCCCTAGCTACCTTATGGAAAATTATAAAGTATTTAAAAATTTTCGGATTGACGGCAAGCTGGATATGCATCGTTTGCATGGGCATAGCTTAGCCTTCATGCGGTACTTAAACGTCGTAATCGAACAGAACGATCCGGTATTCTTCCAAAATATGCTCTTTGACAATCATAATATACACAGTCGATATAGGGTATCTCTAAAGCATATGAAGGTACGTAAGACAATTGAATTTGTGTTCAAATTTCGGATCATACTTTCCCGTTTACAGATGTTGCTGGAAGATCTTATTGAATATGTGCTGGAGAAGCTCAAAGATGTTAGCTCGGCCTCGTTGAGGAGCGGCTTTAACCGACTTTTGGAAAAGTTTCAGTTCGATATACCCGAAAAATCTAGTAGTATATTTATGTACGAGTCAAGCGGTGAATTGAATTACAATGATATTTAATAGATATACATGATTAAATCACTCATACGCCACAAAGAACCTCAATTGATTTTCGATTAAAAGCTCAATCCATCCGGGTTTTTACTGCGCGATCAATCTGCAAATGATCCAAGGTTTATACCTACATACGTTGCAAAGCAAAGCTGCAAA
The DNA here is from genome assembly GCF_003285905.1 of Drosophila hydei. Lineage (NCBI taxonomy): Eukaryota > Metazoa > Arthropoda > Insecta > Diptera > Drosophilidae > Drosophila > Drosophila hydei. The sequence continues at coordinate 7,881,463 of NW_022045830.1, read as the reverse complement.
GTCGCAGTCGACAGCGCAATCATAACGCTGACGTCGCTGCCACTGCTGCTGCCGCTACTACTAATGCTGCTGCTGCTTCTGCTATTGCTGCTGCTGCTATTGCTACTACTACTCAGGCGGCGGCGGCGGCGGCGGCGGCGGCTGCTACCTCTGCTGCTACTGCTGCTGCTGCTTTTGCTGCTACTGCTACTGCTGCTACTGCCGCAGTCGCCGTCGTGATATATATCAATTGACGAAGTAACGTCGCCATCGACGCTTTGCGCCAGTCTTGGCAGCATTTTCATTTAGCTCTGCTATGAAACGCGTTTCCTTTGAGAATTTCAGTTTTGTTTGTGCGCTCAGTGCACCCATCCACACGTATCGCTACTTAAAACGTTTGCCATTAAGTTTCAACTGGACAACAACAAATTTGCTTAAACAAATTGATAAGAAAATTATCAAAGGTTTTACAAAAAAAAAAACTCAAATTTAAATGACAAAATCTTGATTTTTTCTACTACTTCGTATACGTAATATATGCACTATGGTCGCGACCGACGATATTAAAAAGGTATGTGTTTATGCAAAGTCAAAAAGCGTTTATAATAAATACAGTGTTAAAGTCTTTAAATATACAAAATAAGGTAAAAAAAAGAATGTTTTTAGTTTTTAAATTCAAGTCTGGGTTACTCAAAAGTATGCTATGCTTAGCTCTGATAAATTGACTCGATGTATGAACTACATATTAAATAATATTTCATAAAATATAAATAATCTACAAGCTATAAGCTGATTTACTACCTATTAGCTGCTCCCACTTGGTTAGATAACTTATCTTGACCACGGCATCGAGATTCCTTAATCTAGTGCCGAAAAATTCAAAATGTTGTTTATAACGTTGAGTTATTAGATTTCATAAATTATTCAACGTCATACAAACCCATATTGAAATACCTTATAGTTCACCTTGACTACACGATCATTGCGCAATGAATTAGAACTTTACGTTTTTTTCAGCTCATAGTCGTAGAAGTACTAACAAATAACTACCCTACAATAAAATAACTAACCTAGCAATAAAAAAACACTCGAGTTTTGAATACGTGTTGGCACATAATTTTATTCAACAGGTTGGGTATGTTGTAGCTGCGCAGACCCTTGCTTAAGCAACTTTTATGACTCCCCAAAATGCTACCACTTAAGGAACAGAAGCACAATCAGAATGCCTAAGTTCACGTGTGAACTGACTGACTTTCGATTATGCCTGATTCTAGACCTTTGAGTATGACGACTAAGTGGATTGATTCGCACGCATTTGTCATTCGTAGTTTAGATGTGCCGATTTATCCTCCACTGATAACAGTAAAAAGAACGAAACATTGTTGTATTTTGTATGGAACTCTTGTCAAACATTTGCCAATAAAAAATTATTGTTTATTTTATCAACTCATATGCTTATACTCTGCAGAGCTTTCGCTCTGGACCCTATCGCTTGCTTGTTTATGTTTCCCGGACCGGACATTATTATCTTGCTTGTGCGAGCTGTCGAGTAATCTGCGAAGAACAATAATATTTACATGTTCATTTAGGTCCATATCGTGGGCAACGCATTTGCCATAAATAATGCATTTCACAAACTTATATCTCTATCTATAACTGAAAAGAGTATATTGGCTTTGTGCACTGTTCTACCAGCTGTCCTAATTGGTATAAGCTGTACTCGTACTCGTTGTGAATTTGTCAACTGAATTTATTAATTTTTGGTAACATAAACGAGTGGCTTATTGTTCAAAGATCAATTGAAATTGCCACTCTAGGCGTGGCAACAATATAACTTACAGTGCATACTCTAGCTTAGTCTTCAGCCTCTAATTACTAGCGCATACAAACATTCACACACACATAGACATTTATATTCCCAAATACTTATGCACACACACTTACTTATATACACCTACCTACAGACACACTTACACATATTGATTCAAATTTCATCTAGCAATAAAAAGTTGCTTTTGTTTTATTAGACAAATTCTAAGTGATTGTACACTTGCGTTCGATTATCTGGTACACACCTTCAGGTAGAACTGCAGCTGAATTTCTAATTGACGCTGTGCCCGCCAATGCAAATAGAAACGTATTTTTTTACGACATTTCTAATCGCACATTCGCCAGAGCCACCGAACGCTCATAAATTTGCAAGCAAGCCCTTCCTGAGCGCACGAGCGCTTACGACGACGACGAGCCTTCGTTGCGTCTTCGTGCGCAGCGCATGACACGAGGCGCATCGGCGCCAAGAGCACGGCCGCTGCCGATGCTGATGCCGACGATTGCACTTGACATTGGGCCATCGGCAAAGGGGAATCGGCAAAATGTAAACAGAGCAAAGCAAACATCGCAAAACTAATTAGCATGTGATGCGCCTCTTTTGCCTAGTGGTGGGTGGGTGTGTCTGTGTCTTTGCTCGGCAATTGCATATCCTCTCCCTCTCATACACTATCGCTCACTCGCTCCTTCTCTTACTGGCCCGACCTGTTGTTGTCATTATGGCGACAGGTTTATTTGGCATTTGAATTGCAATTGACGCCATTAAATGCAATTACGTTTGCATACTATAAATATTTTTTAATTAAACATTCCATTTTGATAACAACTGAAGTGCTCGTTTGCATTCCTAAAAGGATTTCCATTTAACACTTAAATACAAAAAAAAAGTATTGATTAATTAATTAAATCTTTGACAACTCGATAAATATTTCTGCTTTACATTTTTGGCATAGCTAATAAAACTATTTTTTATTTTTCATTTTCTGTTCTGCTGTTAAGCGGATCTGATCACAACAATTTCTAATTATACATGCGCATACGTATTTCCCACTATTAATACATATGTATCTATGTGTGTATATGAACTTGTAAGTATATCTATTTTGTATGTTTCTAAATGCTTTTACCTGACGCATTTGGTTGTCGTCGAATGCATTTTTGGCAAAAGCAACAGCAACGCAATTTTTTATAGACATTGCAGGAAGCGTTAGTTTGCTTGGACCAAGCGGCGTATGCGTAACATTTCTATGAGAATATGTTTATTATGAAATCGTTTGGTGTGTGTTGAGTCGCAGCTGCGACCATAATATTTATTATTTTAGACACGAATTTATGTCCGAGTGAAATTCTTAGCTGCTTTTACTTTTCTATTTTTTATATCTAAAAATTTGTATCTCGTTTTCATTATTTGGCACCTTTTTACACACATCGAACATATGCGATGCACTGTTCTATTGTGTCTGACGTCAAATTTCAAATCTTCTGCAATTAAATGCGCGTATTTTGCTGGCAAAACAATGCAAACTAACTTTTGGCTTGCAACAAATATGAAATACTCTCGAAAAAATTTCACATATTTTCAAAACTAATATAACATGTATTTCAAGAGAATATATATCTATTTATAGTACGTCTATTTATAGTATATTACCTAAAGAGATGAAATTATTATCAAAATAAAAGTCTAATGTCTAATCAAATGCCTCGAAGGTATCAACTTCTTCATTCATACAAAATAGATTCTATTTTTATGTGTCACAACTGAGCTCATTGAGCGTATATACCTCGGCCATTGCATCTCTAGAGTAGCAGCAAAAATAGAAGCCCCGCAAATATCTTAAGAAACGAGAAGAAAATACGCTTTTCGAAGAGTCGCCGAAACAGTCGTCTCCAACTGTGTTGGCCGCGCGGAACAAAACACTCGACTAAATTTAGCGAAAAATACATTTCTCTGCGTATAGCTATAGAAATGTTTTATTTTAAATGAAATTAATGAGCAAATATTAAAAGGGAATATATATTTAGCTAATATATAGAGAGATAACAATTTGAAGTGTATTCGGTTAGTCTTTGTGTTTATATAACGATATATTTGATTTCGGAAAAACCTGACAATGGACTCGGATAAAGTTGTGGGCGCCATGGCGCGCTGGTGGCAGGTAAAGGCCAAATCTTGTCTCTAATTCTGATTCTAATGCCAGAAATACTATAGCATTCATATGCACACACCTTCTTTTTTAAAAATAAACACACTCACACTCACACACACTTTCTCTTAGGTATTTATTAAAATTTTACGTTAGATTTTTTGACCTCCATTTGTTCTTTGCCCGGCAATCGGGAGTTTTTGAGAGCTTTCAGAAATAATATGCTACCATAGATACTCTACATTCTTCATCATACTGGCTTGATAAGGTTGCCCACCATGCTTGAGCTCCTCATCTTTTTGGCTCAGTTTGTGTCACGGCACGTGTTGGCGCATTCGAAAATACATTCACCTCAGCAGTCAATAGACGAAAATACTTAACGAGATTTCAATTTCTTTCCTTTAGACTGTTAGCCAAGAGGATAATGATGTCACGTCACACAATCCAATGCTCTACGATCCACTGGATGGCGTCGTGAAGACCTCAAAGACCCGCCAATATATTGCAGCTCTCATCAGTAAGAGTATAGGATCGAGTATTGATGATGATAATCTTAAAACTTTGCTCTATATTTTTACAGTTTGTCTGGGCGCCGTAGCTGCGGGCACAGCCTTGGCCTGGACCAGTCCCGTGCTGCCTCAAATCAGTGCTCCCGTGGTCACTAATAGCACGCTAGTGACCCCAACCAATGCCACTGGCAATGACACTAGTCCTATTTCTTTACCTATGCCACACGATGATCAACTACAGCTAACTGTCACTCAACGTAAGTTTTCTTTATAACGCTTATTTCTTATTACGGTGCATTGATCATCTCTTAATCGATAGCAATTTAATCTAAATCTATATACTCATAGACAAAAACAATATAGATAAAATAAATAAATTCTATAATCTACAAGACTAGACTAATTTCCATTTGATTACGCTCTCTTGCTCAAAACATTTATTTATCATAAACTTTACTCTTGAGCTTTTAAGATAAATAAATTTTAAAAAAATTAAATGAAGTACTTCATTTTGGGTCATACCACTTATTCTGCATTTTCTGAATTTTCTGTATGAAAAACCTTATCTTTAACCTTTTAATCAATTTTGCATTAAGTCTCTCAACAAATAGTCATATTGTTCACTGACATCAGTTGGAAATTAAGGGTCTAAGTGATTGAGCAGTGGTCATCAATAAGTCAATCATTTAGTCAGGCTAAACCGTCAGATCTGCAGATCAATGACAGTCGCTTCCCTCAGATATAGTTTACTTCCAGAAAACATGAAAATGTAAATTCTTAGTCTAGAGCCTCAATCATTCAATCAGTCAGTCAGTGCAAACAGTTTTACAGCGAATCCATGACAATAGTATAGTATAAAAGTATCTACATAGGATAGACTAGCTTCTCTCAGTATTTAGACTTTCCAATGCTGATTAAAGCACATCTTTGGCTGCTCATTGATCATCAATCGATCACTCAATTAGTCGGGGCAAACAGTCTTACACGTGTAGAATGATGATAATTGTTTTTTACGTTGTTTACTTGCAGAGACTTGGGTTAGTTCGCTACTGGCCATTGGCGCCTTCTTGGGCGCCCTGCCCACGGGCTATATAGCCGATGCAATTGGCAGACGTTACACGGCAATGGCGATGGATGTCCCGTTCATTTTGGCCTGGCTATCGATAAGCTTTGCCAACTCAGCCGGTTGGCTGTACTTTGGCCGCTTTCTAATTGGTAAGTTCTTTAACTCATCTAAAGATTGATTTCTATTTAAGTTACTTTCGACTTCCTTTAGGCATATCGACGGGCAGCTTCTGTGTGGTGGCGCCGATGTACATCTCAGAGATAGCTGAGACTAGCATTCGCGGCACGCTGGGCACTCTCTTCCAGCTGCTGCTCACCATGGGCATACTCTTCATTTATATTGTCGGCTCCATGGTCTCTTGGGTTACGCTTAGCATTATGTGCCTGTTCGTGCCGATTGCTCTGCTCGTGGGCATGATCTTTCTGCCTGAGACACCTGTCTATCTGCTGAAGAAGGTGAGCTCTTGCTCCACATGCTGCATGTCCATGCGATCTAATTGATTTGGGCTTCTGTTCGCAGGGTCGTCGTGCGGATGCAGCATTGTCCCTCAAGTGGCTGTGGGGTCGCTATTGCGACTCGCGCAGCGCCATTCAGGTCATACAAAACGATTTGGACCAGGCGGGCGCCGATGCCACGTTCTTGGACCTGTTCACCAATCGTGGCGCACGCAACGGACTCATCATCTCCATTTTGCTGATGTTCTTCCAGCAATTCTCGGGCATCAATGCGGTCATATTCTATACGGAGTCCATATTCAAGTCGGCTGGCAGCAGTCTGGATGCCTCTATTTGCTCCATCATTGTGGGCGTGGTGCAGGTGATCATGACGCTGACCTCATCGCTACTCATTGAACGGGCTGGCCGCAAGATATTGCTGCTCTTCAGCAGCACCGTGATGACCATTTGCCTGGCCATATTGGGCGCCTACTTTGACATGAAGGAGAGCGGCAAGGATGTCTCGCATATCGGCTGGCTGCCGTTGCTGTGCATGGTGCTGTTCATCATTACCTTTTCGGTGGGCTACGGACCCATTCCATGGCTGATGATGGGCGAGCTCTTCATGCCCGATGTCCGAGCCACCGCTGTGGCGCTCACGGTCATGGCCAACTGGCTGTGCGTGTTTGTGGTGACCAAATGCTTCGGCATCATGATAACGGATTGGGGCTCGGACATAACTTTCTGGTTCTTTGCCAGCTGCATGGCGTTGGCCACAGTTTACGTGGCCATAGCGGTGGTCGAAACGAAGGGCAGAAGCTCCAGTCAAATACAAACCTGGCTCAGCGGACATTAAAACCGATTTCTGTGAGAATCTAGAGGGCAAAAGCCATATTACGCATACGCCGTGTGCCAACTCCTTAGCACATAGGCAGCCAATGCCAAGAGACGGGTCTGGCTCATATTGCGCATACGCCGTATGCCACGCAAAATGTACAACATTTATCCATATGGTTTCTCTTCTGAAGTGTAGTTCAATTATTTTCTAAGTACTCAGCCAGTAGTTGTCAACTCAAAGAGATTCGCTTAGCTTTTTATGTACTCTATTCTATATAAATATATTTATATATAAATATATATGTGTGTGTTTTAGGTGTGCGGCTGTAAAGACATGTGCTTATATTTATTTACATATTTAAATATATATGATGTGTCTGTGTATGTATGTATTATTTTTAATCAAGCACCTCAAGTGTGTTGTAATGCACATGCAGCTAGGCTGCATTGGCCCCAATCGATAACCCAACGCGCGCTTTTGATGGGCTGCTTTTGGCGCCTGCTGCAACGGCAACGCCCCTTTGAATCTGGAGCCGCTAATCAGCAGCGGCTGTCATAACAAACCCGATGAGTTTTTTCCTTGCTGGACACGCCCACAATTGGCGCCGTTTACAATCGCAAAGCGATGCCCGCTGGCCTTGCACTTGGCCTTCGTTCGTTTGGCAAGGTCTTCAATTGATAGATAGATAGATAGATCGACGCACCGACGCAAATTGATTCGATGCCAGGTAGCGTCAATTGCAGCCGTTGTTCTTGTTGTTGTTTTCAATTGCTTCAACATTTTCTTTTTTGTCGTATGCAAATATTTAATTACCTTTTTTCGTTCCTGTTGAATCAGGAAACACTATTTGGGAGCCCCCTTTACCTGGCCAGAGCGTCTGTTTGTTCACACAGGTGTAACAGGTTGTTGCCACTGGTGTTGTTGTTGGCAATAAGTGTGCCTGTAATTCCATTTGAGCCAATAATAAATCATCTACAGATAACGGCTCATTGGATATCATATTTATATGGCTGGGCATGTAAAATGTTGTCTGTGTGTCTGGCAAATAGATTGATTTATTTATTCAGCACTCGACACTTGCAAATATACATAACTAATAAACTAGGTACATATTTGCCAAAATAACTTATATCTACAAGTCTAGCAAGCTGCTCTGTCAACAGCAAACCTGACCTAACTCACGCCGAACAACAAATATTGACATTTGTTTGTAAAGTTGTGGCGAAATAAATTGAAATGTAAAAAGTATTTGGCGTAGCTAGAAAGCTAAGAATATCAGATCAAATTATGATACATGTGTAGAAATGTAATTTCGCAAAAATTGCTATAGAAAATATAGAAAATGTTTGGAAAATGCTGTGCAAAATTTATGGCATTTTCCATAATTCTTGGAAAATTTTGGGAATATTGTGAAGTCTATCTACTTGAATTTTATTTTCCAGTATCCTAAAAATATGTACGAAAAATAAAATATATACATATTGAAATTGAAAGTAGTAATGTAAAGCAGTTCTTACCAACTCGTATTTCGACTCATCCTTCTATGCGATTCTCATAGCTTCCACATGATTTTTAATTAAATATTATAGCAACAAAATATTATTTATTATTTATATTACTTGAATTTCAGTTTCGAAAATCCATCCATGCAAAGTATTAAGACTTACTTAAACTTAGTTAAAACTTACTGTAGAAAACACATAAAAGATCACTCAAAGTAGCTTAAAAATCGGTTAAAGTTTTCACGATAAAAATAATATAATAATAATATAATTAAAATATATTTAATATATATATAAATAGATTGAAACTCTCTTTCTTTAATAACAAATTTATATTGAATACTGTCGCTCTATGTGATTCTCATATGTACAAGCAAAGCCCAGCAGGCAGCCTGTGCAATCCCTAGCAGCATTGAAAGTGATTCCTAAAGACTTAATTCATTATAATGATTTATGAATTGGCATAATTCCCTTACACAAAAGCGCATCAGCTTCATTGTGCTGTTACTTTACTCTAATGAATCACTCCTTGGCGAGTCAATGTGCCGCATTCACAGCAAAGTTGAGTTCAATTGATCGACAACACAGCAGCGCACTCCACTGAGATGGGAAACCAGTTTAGAAACTCACAAGACAAAATGCGATTGGCTTCCTTTCCGAAAATGTATACAAATGCAGTAGCAAAGTGCGCCTCCTGACAAAATTAATATATAAATAAATGTATTTTATAATCGATTGGATTAAATTCTGTTTTGCTTCGTGCCTTATGCGATTCCGGGAGGAATCGCGCGCCGCGGCGATGACGCAAATAAATTGCCATTTAAAGAAGCACATCAAATTAAACATACTGATTGCCTACATCGGCGACATTTTAATTAGTCGGCGCATTTTTAAGGCACGCACGTTCATAATACTTAAGATCCGTGCGAGTCTCGTTGGGAAATTTAACTGTAGCGCGACGTCGACTAAATAAGTCAATCCCCCTAGCCAATTGTACGCTGCATATTAATTAACTTCCTCAAGCTGTTTGGCTTACGCTAGTTCTGTTACCCGGTAGAGGGTATCAAAAAGCTGGGATCACTTATGTTACGTGTAGACTGACATTTTGAGTATATATAAAGGCCTTATCTGTATCAATTCTCGCGTTAGAGCAATGACTTGTCTCTCTGCATATCCGTCTTAAGGTCAGAGGGGCTCATCATGATATCGCTTTCTATATGTAATTAAGATTATGATGATAAAATTTTGATACCTTATAACGAATATCCAAAATACATATATATATATATATATATATATATATATGTGATATCACGATAAACCTTCTGTTTTATGTCAACTATATATTTTTGATCTCTATCAGCTCTCTCCATCCATACAGTTATGATTTACCTCTCAAAGGCTATCAAAATTGAATCATGTTATGTGTGTTCTGAGAAGACTGCGATTTAGCTTACGTATATATAGTATAGCATATATAGTCTGTATATGTATGATCTGTATGATCTGTATATCAATGTTAATATAGTGTTGACCTGTCTCTGTGCTTTAGTTAAAAGACTAATTTAGAATCAAACGGAAGTTATTCGAAGCTATTGTCAAGCACAAAGTTTATCAAGTCAGCAGACTGATCTGACCACTTATAGAACTGTCACAATTTCTTGTATGAAAAGCTTATTGCAGATAAATGTCGACTGCAAGTTGGACTGCAATATAAATATATAGTTCTGTAATGAACACTCGGATATCTTATGCTAATAACAGTAATTATATGTTGGGACCTAAAGAAACACTCAATCAAATATAAGCCCAAATATCTGAGGAGGGTATTCAGATTGCGACCTACCCATTATTTTTTTGGCGCGACGTAAAAGATAAATCAAAAATGTTTCCATCAAAGTGTGCGGAACTAAGTCTATACAACATAAATTGAAATTCTGAAACAGTTTCAATTTGTTGTTTATCTACACAATTATAATTTGCCATTTGGCGTATCTAAATTTTAGTATTGACAATTCACAGGGCACAAAAGGCACTATGATAAAAAAAGTAGAATAATTTCAAGCGCAGCTCAGTTCAACGATCGTCCAGCTCTACGCTAATACGATATAATATATATTTAATGGCTATAGTCACTGTAGTGTGTGAACGTATATGCATACACACTGTCCACTGTGTGCTTTTTATCTTACTCGCACTGACTACAGCTAAGCCCGAACTATAGATTCTCGGCTCAATATATTTTACATATAAAGTGAACCCGCGCCATCGTCGCAAAGCTGCCATTCGGTTTCCGACAACGACTGACAACAGTTCTCTACGATCTTAAGTGCTGCAGTGATAAAAAAAAAAGTGCAGTCTTTCCCAATTTGAACTAGGGAACTAGAAAACTAAACTCTCGAGCTTTCAATTAGTTATTTAAATTTAATTAAAAAAGTTAACATAAAACATATTTTTATTAAGTGCTGCGAGTTAATTAATTTTGTTTTAGCAAAATGGGTGAGTGAACTATATAACTACTATAAAGCCTATTAAGTCTAAATGTGAATTATACAAATTAATTTAAAAATGTGTACACTGTGTAGTTAAGTTAGAAGAGTATATTAGTTTTGTGCAGAGTTCGTGTTACTATCACTTCTTTGAGGTTAAAGATTTGGAGATTGGAATTTATGCTCATTTATAGTCCTAAATTCCTTATCCTTTTGGATATACCCTTTAAAGCATAAAGTGTTATCGAAGTCATTATATATATATATATATATATATATATATATATTCACATATATATCACTGCCTGATAAGAATATTAAACTCTTTATGGCTATAGCTTGCTTTAAGCTGTAGCTTAGTTGCAGTCAATTTTCCAATTTTCAAGTGGAATCACGTTGAGCTCTTCTCTATTTCTAGTATAGTTTAAGCGAGTATTATGCAGTCGCAAACGCCCTTTCGACCTTGCAACTTGTTTATTATTTGAGTAGTTATCAAACACATTTAAATTCATTAAGTACTCTGTGTGAATTCGTTGGTTCCAACAAATCGAAACCCCTCTAAACATTATTATCAGGCTTCATGGTAATCGACAAGCTATCATCGAGTATAGCGCTTTAGTTTTCATTGGGGCCATGATCAAGTGCTCAACATGGCCAACAGTTTTCATTTGTCGTCGTAGCAGGTAGTCATTTATTTAGTGACTTTACAGCTCCACAGGACGATTCCCTTGAGCTCTATTCAAATTTTATCCTTTTCTTTATAATTTGTGAGTATAAACTGATTAGCGTAGGAAACAATAACAGTTCCATAGTTAAATACGGGTTTATAAATTATATTATACAAAAAGAAGAAATATCATACAGTTTGCAACTAGAATAAAACAAATTTTATATAATATTTTTTTTGAGTTTAGTTAAAAAATTTTAAAAAAATGTTTGTAAAATGTACAGCATTTTTTAATGTAGATTTTAGTTATATTCTGTGTTGAAAAATATATTTTTTTAAATATATAATATATTTCAAGATATGCAAAAAATCATTTTCCTTGCAGATTTTGCAATTTAAAAAAATATGAATATTTTTAAATTATAAAGTCATTTAAGAGCGCATTTGCAGCTTAGAAAATATTTGAAATCAAATTTTATTTGTTAAATTATTTTTTTTTAATTAACAATTTCAGTTAATCATATGTTACGAACTATATTTTAGGTTTTTAATTTATTGCTCGTTTATGAACTCAGCTTAAATTTATTGTGAATATATTCAGTTATATATATATATTTCAGTTAATCATATGTTACGAACTATATTTTAGGTTTTTAATTTATTGCTCGTTTATGAACTCAGCTAAAATTTATTAAGAATATATTGTTGATAAATATATCCAAATTGAAGAGTTCGCTTGTGCAGCCTCTTCCCTGGGAGCCTTTGCAGCTTCTGACGTCACAGTCGCCTGTTAATTGTTATTCGAAAGTTGCCAACACGCGACACTCGACTTTATCTATACAAATGCTATATATGTGTATAACTATATAGTATATATATGTATATATATATAATAAATGCAACCACATGTTTCATTTTTTTGTCTGCCGCCCTCTCACATATTGAATTTTAGCAATGAATGTCTACAGATATTATTGATTAAAGTCGAATTTTGTGACACGCGCAACTGAGTTGTCCGAGAGTGGCCCATATGTTGGCTAATCAAGACGTTTGGACGACTACTTGCTTCCCAATTTGTGTCAATGTGCCACAGCTGATATGGCTATAGTATATAAATATATATGCTATATATATTATGTTGTAATCATGTAGACGTCTATCAAATTATTTAGGGCTAATTATATATCTGCTAATTATATAAGTCAATTAAATATGCCTCGACTAGCAGATGCCCTGGACTATGGGCATTATCTATATATATATATATATATATATATATAAGTTAACACATAACATTTAATATAGGGTATTTCATAAGTTTATAATCAACCCTCGCTATCGCGTGTTTCGTAAGTTAAGAAACAGCCCTCGCAATTGCGACACTGCATACTTTGTATCAGCGCGCTATAACTGCAATGGTCAGCGGCGGTAACCAGATACTTTTGTTTACTGCAAGAGTTTCCGTTATTGCCTAAGATTGCTGAGTCGGCTTGCCGACCATGACATTGTGGTGTGATGCGAGTTTTGGCTTAGCTTAAGTGAAATATTCTATGTAGCTAAAAATCAGTTTTGCATTGAAGTTTGAAGAATAAACCCGCACTACTCCGGCACACCGCCGTAATCAAATTGTTATATTTCTGATCATTGCTGAGCCACAAGGCCAGTTAATAGAAAAGGGGGTGAAGTCAAACCCTCCAACATAATCATCATAAGAAGATTATAATTACCCGACCAACGCTGGACCTGCCACCGACGCCTAGCTCATCGCTGGACCAGCAACTTATTGATTAAGACTATAAATACCCGATCAACGCTGGACCTGCCACCGACGCCTAGTTCATCGCTGGACCAGCAACATATTAATTGGCGCCCAACGTAAAAAAAAAAAAAAAAAAAAAAAAAAAAAAAAAAAAAAAAAAAAAAAAAAATTTTTTTTTTTGGAATTTAAATCATGTAAGTGGATACTCCAGCCAACATTTTTTTTCAAACACAAAATTTCTTAAATTTACTTTATAAAAAATTTGTTAGTACTAGTGAGTATTTCGTATTGCAACAGATTAGATTATAATAATCAGAACCAAGTTTCTGAAATACGTGAGAGTGGCTGCTCTGAGAATTTAGGCTGATAAAAATACTTAGTGTTACTTTCTATGTGTCTAATTCGACCCATCTTTTGACGGCCCGTTTAATTTTTCGCGGCCACTGGCCTGCGCATGCCACGGTTCAGCCAATATAGAAGCCCTCGCGAGCAATCTAGCGACTCAGATTCCGACTGTGACACTCGTATCAGAGTTCCGTCTACAAGACTTATACCGGCAGTTCCTCCACCATCAGATAGAATGGATCCAGATCAGCTTAGGGAAGTAGTAAGAACGGCCATCAGCAATGCCTTAGCCGAACAGGCCGCTGCAAACCAGCAGAGGGAGCAAGCATTGACTCAAAGAATTAATGAGTTAGCTAAACAAATAGCAGCAACAAGCTTTGCCACCCCACAAGTAGTAGCATATTCTGCTATAGAAATTAGAAACGATATTCACTGTGACGAGCCGCTAGATGCCGTCAAGTGCTTACCTGAGTTCGCAGGAGCACAGGAATCTTATGTATCTTGGAGGCAGGCAGCATTAGCCGCTTACGAGATCTTCAGACCACATAATGGCAGTTCTCGTCATTATCAGGCTGTCATCATTATAAGAAGCAAGATTAGGGGCCCCGCAGACGCGGTGCTGGCCTCATTTGGTACTGTACTGAATTTTGATGCGATAATAAATCGCCTAGATTTCACATACAGTGACAAGAGACCAATTCATGTCATTGAACAGGAATTAGGTACCTTGAGGCAAGGTGGCCTGTCCCTGCTTCAATATTACGATGAGGTGGAGAAGAAACTCGCTCTTCTCACTAACAAAGTTAACATGTCATATGAGCCGGCTTTAGCAAAGGGCCTATGTGAAAAATTCCGCGACGATGCGTTGCGTGTGTTCATATCGGGTCTCAAGCGCAGTCTTACAGACGTGCTCTTTGCAGCAAAGCCCAGAGATTTGCCTTCAGCACTAGCTCTCGCACAAGAAGTCGAGTCAAACCATGAAAGGTACGCATTCGCGGCTAACTTCGCAAAAAGTCTAGAAGACAAAGAGCGCAAGCCGCATGCAAAAGCACAGGGTCACCAACAGGAGAGGCATTCGCAACAAGCCGAAACACAAGCTAGCGGTACAAAGAATCCGCACTTTAGCAAGCAAAGCAGGGCCCCAGTGCAGTCTGACCAACGAAGCAGCAGGCAGCACAATAATAATGGCGCACCGGTGCCCATGGAGGTCGATCCTTCCTTCTCAAGGGTCTTGCAGCCCACTCAGGCCCCTGCTTACGCGAATAGGAAGCACCCCGCATCTGACCGCACAAGCGGTCAGAGGAATCAGCAGAGGCTGAATCACGTCACACAAGACGTGGGACAGGGGGCAGAGGCGTATGCTGATGCCGCCTCTAGCGCAGCGGCACAAATCAATGACGATAGTTATGACTCTGAAGCCCTCAATTTTTTAGGAGCAAATCCCTGCTACCCGTCATCAGACGAAGAGTAGCAGGGACTGACATGCGATTCCTCATAGACACGGGCGCGGCCAAGAATTTCATTCGGCCACACGAGGGGTTGAAAGGCGTCCGCTCGGTAGAGTCCCCCTTTAAAATTCATTCCATTCACGGCGAGACACAAATCACACACAAATGCTTTGTTTCAATGTTTGGGTTAAAGGCAACCTTTTTTATTCTGCCGGACTTATCAACTTTTGATGGGATTGTAGGCCTTGACCTGCTAAAGCAGGCAGCTGCTTCGCTTTGTCTAGCTTCAGGACAACTTAAGTGGGGTACGGAGGTCGAACAAATCACCTTCCACACGTGCAAAAATGTAAATTTCACGAATGTAGACTGTGCAGAGGCATCCCCTTTAGCTAGAAGTTCTTTTTTGAAAATGCTAAAAGCTAGACAAAAGGCCTTTGCGGACCCAGACGAGGCGTTGCCGTATAACACATCAGTCGTGGCTACCATTAGGACCACAGATGAGCAACCGATCTATGCCAAGCTTTACCCATATCCAATGGGAGCAGCTGATTTCGTTAACAAAGAAATCAAAGATCTGCTAAAAAATGATATAATTCAAAAGTCCGTCTCTCCCTACAATAACCCAATATGGGTAGTAGACAAGAAGGGTACTGATGAAGCAGGCAATAGGAAAATGAGGTTGGTAATGGACTTTCGTAAACTTAACGAAAGAACCGTGCCTGACAAATACCCTATACCAAATATATCAATGATATTGGGGAATTTGGGAAGAGCCAAATTCTTTTCAACATTAGACCTCAAGTCTGGATATCACCAGATCATACTCGCTGAACGCGACCGTGAAAAAACCGCTTTCTCTGTGAACGGGGGGAAATACGAGTTCAAAAGACTCCCCTTTGGATTAAAGAATGCAGCAAGCATCTTCCAAAGAACCATCGACGACATACTGCGAGAGCAGATTGGCAAATTCTGCTATGTTTATGTCGATGACGTAATCATCTTTTCAGAAGATGAGGAATCCCACATTAAACACGTGGATTGGGTCCTAAAAAGCTTATTTGAAGCAAACATGAGGGTCTCCGTCGAAAAATCACGTTTTTTTAAGAAAAGCGTGAACTTTCTTGGTTTCATAGTCACCAGCACTGGCGCCACGACGGATCCCGAAAAGGTTAGGGCAATACAAGAGTATCCAGAACCTAAAACACTGTTCGAGGTCAGATCATTTCTAGGCCTCGCAAGTTATTACAGATGTTTCATTAGGGACTTCGCCGCTATAGCAAGACCCATCTCGAATATCTTGAAGGGTGAAAATGGAACAGTCAGTAAACATAGGTCCAGAAATATAAAAGTTCAATTCTCTGAAGTGCAGCAAAGGGCGTTTCAGAAATTGCGCGATATTTTGTCATCCGAGAATGTAATGCTTAGGTACCCCGATTTTAAGAAGCCATTCGATCTAACGACCGATGCTTCGGCTCACGGCATAGGTGCAGTTTTGTCACAAGAGGGTCGTCCTATAACAATGATTTCAAGAACATTGAAGGACAGCGAGGTTAACTATGCAACAAATGAGAGAGAGTTATTGGCCATCGTATGGTCACTTGCCAAGTTAAGGCACTATTTGTATGGGGTGAAAGACATTAATGTCTTCACTGACCATCAACCCTTGACCTTCGCAGTTTCGGAATCCAATCCAAATGCGAAGATCAAAAGGTGGAAAGCGCGCATTGACGAGTCTAATGCACGTATCTTCTATAAACCTGGCAAGGACAATCTGGTTGCGGATGCCTTGTCAAGACAACAGCTCAACGCTGTAAATGAACAAGAGATTGAGTCCTGCGCAGCAACGATCCACAGTGAGGTATCACTTACCAACACCATCGAGACAACAGATAAGCCCTTGAACTGTTTTCAAAACCAAATAGTTATAGAAGAGGCGCGTTTCCCCTTAAAACGAAGTTTTATTCTTTTTGGAAATAAGAAACGCCACTTGGTCAACTATACTTGCGTCGAATCGCTGCTAGACGAGCTCGAAGATGTAGTTTCACCCAAATGCGTGAATGCTCTCCACTGTAATTTACACACGCTTGCAATGATACAAGATACATTGGTTCGAAGATACCCGGCCACAAAGTTCTGGCACTGCAAAAATCGCGTAGTGGACGTATTGGCAGTTGGAGAAAGAAGGGAAATTCTCACGGCCGAACATAATAGGGCCCATAGGGCTGCACAAGAGAATATTAAGCAGGTACTCTCGGAGTACTACTTTCCAAAGATGGCAAAAATAGCCAATGAGATAGTACTAAATTGCAAAACATGTGCTAGGGCTAAATACGATAGACACCCCAAAAAACAAGAGATTGGGGAAACTCCGATACCCTCACATGTAGGAGAGATGTTACACATAGACATTTTCTCCACTGACAGGAAATACTTTCTCACTTGCATCGACAAGTTCTCTAAGTTTGCTATTGTCCAACCGGTCCCTTCAAGAACCATCGTGGATCTGAAGCCAGCGTTAATGCAGCTGATGAATTTTTATCCAAAAGCCAGATCCATCTACTGTGACAATGAACCGTCATTGAACTCAGAGACCATCGTGACTATGCTCGCAAACAACTATGGGGTCAGCATTTCAAATGCACCACCATTGCATAGCATCTCGAATGGACAGGTTGAGCGCTTTCACAGCACTCTCTTGGAGCTAGCCAGATGCCTAAAGATCGATAAGGGCATAAGTGACACGGTAGAAGTCATTTTACTGGCTACAACTGAGTACAATAAGTCGATCCATTCGGTCATCGACCAGAGACCAGTTGATGTGGTTCAGGCTCAACCAGATGAGCCACAAGAGAAAATACAAGAAAAGATCAGAAACGCTCAGATGACGCTTAGAGCTAGGGAGAACGCAAATCGGCAGAATAGGGTCTTTGACGTTGGTGACAAAGTTTTGGTCAAGTCCAACCGACGACTCGGAAACAAACTCACACCTTTATGTGATGAGAAGGCCGTGGATGCAGACCTGGGGACCGAGGTCCTCATTAGAGGGAGGGTGGTCCACAAGGACAACCTAAGATGACTCTTGTTTTTTTTTATTTTTAAGCCACTAGGCAAACTTGTATAAGTTAGATATAGTTTTTCAATTTACTTTTAGCCACTTGGCATAGTTTTTATTTTTGGTGGTGGGCAAACCTTTTAAAAAAAAAAAGGTTGCTAAAAAGAAAGGAAACAACCTTATTTCACAGGTTGGGATCCATAGTACTCCTTTTCTTATCAGTGGCTTCGGCACATGTCACCGACTACTCGCGTGCCAAGTACATTCCCATCATCGACGGCGAAATCTTGATATGGGAAGAATACGCCTACGTTAGGCACTCGGCAAACCTCTCAGAATACGTGCGAATTGTGGAAGAAACGGTCAAATTAATTGACATGTTCCCGCTATCCCACATGAAAAAACTTCTGAGTGTGGACACGGTACATCTACAAGACCTATTGGAGGCGTTAGGCACGCATCATAGAGTCGCCAGAAGTTTAGATTTCCTAGGGTCCATACTGAAGGTTGTGGCGGGTACACCTGATGCCAGGGATTTAGAGCAGACTAGATTTACTGAAAGGCAGCTAGTAAATGCCAACAATAGACAGATAGAAATAAACACTAGAGTTCAAGACCAGCTTAACCAGTTGACATTCACTGTCAATAAGATTCTCAAGATAGCCAAAAACTCACAAGTTGACACTAGCCATTTATTCGAGACACTATTGTCTAGAAATAGAATGCTGGTAATGGAGTTGCAAAATTTAATGCTTGCTATTACTCTTGCAAAGGCTAACATTGTTAGCCCAAACATTTTGGACCACTCAGATTTGAAATCAATTTGGCTAGAGGAACCCACCAACACTCCCATAGGAGATCTTATGTCCGTTGCGTCCGTAAAAGTCCTTCAATCCACTAACACTATACATTTTATAATTAAATTCCCAAAGATTAAACAAGCTTGCAGAAAAATTACGATTTATCCTGTCATTCACAAGAATTTCATATTGCGATTGCCTGACAACGTCATAGCCGAATGCGATGGAAAAACCCACACACTGCAGAGTTGCACCGCTTCACCTGGAGCCACCTTTTGTCGTCTGGCATTAGAGAGTTCATGTGCCAAAGAGCTCCATGCAGGTGGCACGGCACACTGTGAAATCCAGCCGAGCAACCTGGAAATAATCACCCACGTAGATGATGGAATCATCATTCTTAACGACGGGTTCGCAAGGATCCAGGTGGATAACGGCACTGAAATCCAAGTACACGGCACGCATCTCATTACGTTCGGGGACCGAGTCGCGATCAACGGGACTCTGTTTTACAACCACAACAACGTACGCAATAGAGTCCCGGGCATTGCCAACTCTCCCTTGCTGAACATCACTGCCAGCCAAGATGTCCTCAGCCTCCCTTATCTTCATCGTTTAAATGAACGTAATTTGGAGGAGATACAGCAATTCAAGAAAGACGCCGGAACTGATCAAGCTTATCGTGTGGCATTCATCATTGGAGCTATATGCTGTGCTTTAATCTACATTGGCCTCACCCTTTGGCGGTTCATCGACGCAAGGAAGTCTGCGAAGCAATTACGAGAAGTCGTCGCCGGAATTGGGTCGGCCGAGGGCGGCCTTACACTTGAAGGGGGAGTAGTTAACACATAACATTTAATATAGGGTATTTCATAAGTTTATAATCAACCCTCGCTATCGCGTGTTTCGTAAGTTAAGAAACAGCCCTCGCAATTGCGACACTGCATACTTTGTATCAGCGCGCTATAACTGCAATGGTCAGCGGCGGTAACCAGATACTTTTGTTTACTGCAAGAGTTTCCGTTATTGCCTAAGATTGCTGAGTCGGCTTGCCGACCATGACATTGTGGTGTGATGCGAGTTTTGGCTTAGCTTAAGTGAAATATTCTATGTAGCTAAAAATCAGTTTTGCATTGAAGTTTGAAGAATAAACCCGCACTACTCCGGCACACCGCCGTAATCAAATTGTTATATTTCTGATCATTGCTGAGCCACAAGGCCAGTTAATAGAAAAGGGGGTGAAGTCAAACCCTCCAACATAATCATCATAAGAAGATTATAATTACCCGACCAACGCTGGACCTGCCACCGACGCCTAGCTCATCGCTGGACCAGCAACTTATTGATTAAGACTATAAATACCCGATCAACGCTGGACCTGCCACCGACGCCTAGTTCATCGCTGGACCAGCAACATATTAATTTATACATATGGAAAATTACTTATTAAATAACTTTAGCTCTAGCTATGCAATCTTCATGAAATTTTGAGAACATAAATATGACATCTCAATATGCATGCAAAGACGTCACCTGTGTTTGTTATCAAAATTAAAAGCAACTCGAAAGAGGGAGCAGGAAACATTACTTGGAAAATATTGATTTAAGGGTAAAAATAAAGAAGTGGAAGTAATAAAATATTGATAAGGGTAATGGAAGTATTAGTATTATAATAAATATTTTTATAGCAAAGATTAACTTGAAATTCAAACTATTATTTAAACAGTATTAAAACTAAAAACACAACGATTTCTGACTGAAATAACAACTAACAACTAAGAGATTCTGACTAAGCAAAGCTGAGTTGGTAGACTTATCTCAACTTGCATCTAGCTCATTGTTACCAGCGTCTAATCGTCTGCAGAAACCTTTTTTTGGAATATTAAAATCAGTTTTGTTGTTAGATTGATTACTATAAAGGAAGTCAGTAGAAATCAGTATTCAAACCTCGAAAGCTAACCACGACCAAGACTATGTGTTACTCCTATTAAGGCTATCAAATTTCTTTGAAGTTAAGAGCAAAAGGCGCTTGGAATATATCGAAAAACTTGATATTGCTATATATTTCTATTAAATTAATATTCTAGTATATATAATCTCTAGTAAGTATTTAGAAAGTTACCCATAGAGTGGGTCTGCCTGCTTCAAGGTCTGCCTACATTTCTCTATGCAAATTCAAATTAGCTAAATCCTGACTTGGCAGAGTTTTTCCTGAAATAACCAGTTAAGAGTGTGAACGTTAGATAATCTGTGCACATATCTACCGAAAGTGCCCAAGTATCTATGCACGTACGTCTATTACCTAAGCCAATTAAGTGTTTTTGATGACAAAATCAAGTCAACAGCTTCGTAACAAATATGATTTGTTATTTTTATTTTTTTTTTTTGCTAGCGAGTGCAGCGTAAACAATTAACGGAAATTACTAAAAAATTACGTGGACTAGGAATATTTGATTCTTGTTAGGCCCACATTACCTGGCATAGGTAGCTTTAGCTGTAGCTGTAGATGTGCGCATGTATTTGTGTGTTACAGGTGCCCTCATCGAACTGGCGACTTAAGGCTGAAGTGGGTCGAGCTGAGCAAACAAATTGAGATTGGATGAGAAGCGCTGCCTTATCGCCTGGGTCGGTTCAAGTGCAAAATGCACACAAGTGGCGCAACAACACAAAATTCTGTACAAAATGACAGTTCAGCCGTAGTCGCAGTTGGCTGCATCGATCCGAGAACAGAGCAGCACAGCACAGAGCATACAAACGTAACGATGATTGAGTACTAGATGATGTGCAGGGGTTTTCTGATAAGATAATGCACTTTTACATTCGCCTCACACACACACACGCATCATCGATTGTATATTGACTTAAGGTCCCCAAAATACGAAGAAAACCTTTAAATTCATGCGACTCGCTGTGCGCTTCAGCATTTCGAGTCTCAGTTTTAAGGCTTACGGTTGACAAGTCTTATTTTCATTACGATTCTATATATATATATATATATATATATTTATTATATATATCGAGTGCATTCTTGTTAAGCTTCCATGTAAGGATTATTCAGAAAGTGAAATGAGTGTTTCAAAGCTTGCCTTTAGACAAAAATATATATATAAATAATAAATAATAAATATATATATGATTAATATATAATATATTTGGTGTCAATTGTAGGACAGAAAATAATACTAATAATAATAATAATATTAATAATCATTAGTAGCTTTGTTCAGCGTGCAATTAAAATGATTTGTAATTTGTGGCAAGGGCTCATTAAATGTTAAAGTCACTTATATCGCAGCAGAGCTGAAATCATTTGTATTTTTATAGAAAAAAATTAGCTTTTTGCTTTTTGGCTTTGTCCAATGGAAACACGTTAATTAAATACGTTTTAAAACGAAACCTAAACAATAACTAGGCAAAAAATGATTTCCGTAAATATATGTAATTTATTTGTTCACGCGGCGTATACGCAATGGATTGAGTCCGTTTTAATGTGTGAACTCTTGACCCCTTGCAGCTGCTACACGTGAGCAAGCCAGATGCCAACAATGAGTAATCAGCTGGGCGAGAAACGGCAACAGTCCTACACAGAAGTAAGCTCCTTCCAGATGAGCGACGGCTTAGCACACAACATGGAACCGGTGAAGACGAGTCGCATCTTTCTGGCTGCTGTGGCAGGTGAGTTGACTGCAGTCATGGCTTCTTCAACATATGAGAGACTCAAGTTGAATCCCATTTGAATAGCCAATTTATCCGCCTTTGGGATAGGCATCTGCCTGGGCTGGACATCGCCCATTGGACCAAAGCTTAAGAGTCCAGATACCTCGGACTCGCCTCTGGACAGACCCATAAGCTCTGACGAAGATGCGTGGATATCTTCGCTAATCGCAATTGGCGCCTTGGTGGCACCCTTCTTGGCTGGTCCAATGGCGGATCGGGTCGGACGCAAGTGGGTGCTGCTCACCAGCAACGTTTTCTTCTTGCTCGCCTTTGCGCTCAACATGGTGGCCTCCGAGGTCTGGATCTTGTACTTGTCTCGTGTGGTTCAGGGATTCGGCGTTGGCTTTGTCATCACCGTACAGCCAATGTACGTGGGTGAGATTTCCACAGACAATGTACGCGGTGCCACCGGCTCACTGATGCAGCTCTTCATTGTTTGTGAGTAGCCAGACTACGATGTTTCCCGAGACAGGATTAACTCTTTCTGCTGGTCTTTTCTTCTGTTAAGGTGGCATTTTGTATGCCTATGCCATTGGCCCGTTTGTATCCTACCAGGCGCTGCAGTGGTGCTGCATTGTGGTGCCCATCATCTCAGATGCGGTGTTCTTCTTCATGCCCGAGAGTCCCTACTATTTGGCCGGTAAGGGCCGCAAGACAGCTGCTCTGCGCTCGCTGCAGTTTCTGCGTGGACAGAGCGCTGAGGGTGTGCACGACGAGATGGCGATGATACAGGCCAATGTCGAGGAGTCCATGGCCAACAAGGGCACAATGCTCGATCTCGTCAAGGTGTACAGCAATCGCAAGGCGCTGCTCATATGCGCCGGCCTCATCAGCTTCCAGCAGCTATCGGGCATCAATGCGGTGCTCTTCAACAGCCAGTCGATCTTTGCCAGCGCCAAAACCGGTCTGGATCCGGCCATTGCCACCATAATTATTGGCTGCGTCCAGGTTGGCGCATCCGGTCTGACGCCCCTCGTTGTGGATCGCATGGGCAAGAAACTGCTTCTGATCATGTCGGCCAGTGTGATGAGCATCGGTCTGGCGGCCTTAGGTGGCTTCTTCTACATGCAGTTGGTCGTGGGGGATATTTCCAATGTGATTTGGCTGCCAGTGCCCGCATTAATCATCTACATTGTCGTCTACTGCGTGGGCTTCGGTCCATTGCCATGGGCCGTGCTCGGTGAAATGTTTCCGGCGAATGTTAAATCATCGGCCTCCTCTGTGGTGGCCAGCACCTGTTGGATTCTCGGCTTCCTGGTCGCGCGCTATTATCCGGCTCTGGATGCACTTGGGTCCCACTATGCATTCTGGTTCTTTTCCGGATGCTGCATGCTAGCATTATTTTTTGTCTTATTCTTCGTGATAGAGACTAAGGGCATGAGTTTGAAGGAGATTCAGATTCGTCTCGGCGAAAAGTAGAACTAGATTTAATCGTGATGTACAGATTGTGTAGTAGAGCCTTGCTGATCCTATAAGCTTAAGTTGTATACGCAAGTATTTCTTTATCTATTTATAAGAATATTGTTAATTTTTTATACACTAACATTCACTAAAATAAATTTCTATAAGATTTGCATAAACTTATGTTTATTTCATTGATAGGGGAAAGTGGTAGATGGAGAAAGAACTGTGAGAATGATAAAGAGTTATGGAGAGTGAGGGAGAAAGCGTGTCTTCGAGAGATAGAGAGAGTGCGAGAGTGAGCGGCCGACACAAAGAATTAAGAATTTAAGTAAATTTAAATGCTTACATATTTTATGTATACAAATGATAATTATATATTAAAATTTATATTTTCCATTTAGCCTTCACACCTTTAAAATACGTCAAATTTAAGGTTTCAAACATCCCGCGTATTTACCATAACATAAAGCTAAGTAACGTATCAAAGTTTTATATTTACCAGCAACAGTCCATCAACGCACTCTTTTCGATAAGTGCTGTTATTGTTACGCGCATATCGGTAAAACAAGAAATATCGCTAAAAAGAGTATATCGATAGACCGACATGCTTCAGCCCTGGATTTTGTTGCTCTTGTGTTTTTCGTATGCTTTTGCAGCGACTTTCGTCAGTTTCATTGCAACTCTTGGACGTGTAGGGTGTGTCGCGCGGGCATTTTTGTGTGGTAATTTGTTGTGTCAGCGCGTAGCGTAGCTGTGTTTAGAGCTTCTATGCAAGTGTGTGTATATGAGTGGCACTGTCTGTGCAAAACAACGTAGAGTGTTAAATAAATTAAATTAACGACAAACAATTGAAACGCAAACATAAGCAAAATAAGTTAATTTAATAGTATTTTATATATCAGACACAGCATACGCGTAATCAAAAAACCAAATGCCAAAAAAGAGCTAGCACCGACAACCGAAGACAAGACACACACACACACTAAAACACAAATATCAATGCCGTTATAAATGTTTTTTTCACATGCAAATAAAGGTATCAGCTTTTGTTTACACTTAAGCGCGCCGGGAGTGCGTACGGCTCTGTGTGTGTGAGTGTGTGAGTGTGTGCGTGCGTTTGCACAAGTGCTTGCAGTTATTGCTGTTGTTATTGTTGTTGTTGTAGCTGAGTGTTTGTGAACTGCTGCGCTGCATCCTGCTTTTAATGCACATCCAATTGGCAGACACAGCGTCAAACGATGCTAGCAACATTTAAGACCATCTCCTCCACGGCCTTACCACCCCATCAGAGCCGCTGACACGGGAAGTGGAAGTGATGTCATCGCATTTGCCTGCCGCTGCAGTCGACAAGAAAAAACTTTACTATAAACGCCGACATTCTACAAATATAGGAGCAACAACCAAATAGCCGCATAGCATAGCACAGCCTTATTCCAATTGCTCCGGATTCTAAAGAGAACGCGTGGAAAATGCCTCGGCTGCTTTCCCATTTACATTTACAGTTGCAACGGCCGCCACAGCTGCTGCTGTTGTTGTTGTTGTGTGTGTTGTTCAACATATGCTTGCAACACGTCGTTGTCGTCACAGCTGACAACTTGGAGTCAAAAGGTGAGTCCGCCGTCTGCCTAAGGGAACTTCCTCTAAACCATTGACTTTCCCTTTGGAAATATCTTGGCAAAATATGTAGACAGACCTAATTTATATACAGTTTTGCACAAAGAAGGAACAAAATGAGAGAAAAAAAACCAGTTAGCAATCAAGTTCAGAGAGCTTGCGCACAGTGGGGCAAGCTTCGTGAGCAACTAAAGCTAATCAAAATGTGAAGCTTTACATTTCATAAAACAGCTTTAACTGTGCAGTAAAAAGAACCTTTGATGATATTAAAAAAAGTATAAAGATCATAAATTTTTACGGGCTCAATTATTACTTAAGAAGCTCATTAATATGTTCTTTACGATATTAACCAATGTCTGGCCGCTTTTCTTGGGGCTTTAATAACCTTCAGCTTGTAAAACCAGATTTCCTGTTTAGATCTTCTTTTTGTTTACTGATTGATAAGACAACGTGAGCGAGGATTGTTAAGATGTGATTCATAAGTGAATCAAAATAAATATTCACAAATTTTCATAAGTAAAATACAATTTGTAGTGAATAAATAAAACTGGAAATTAAAAACTTTTTTTTAAAGATTTATATGCTTTTGCATTTTTGATTTATCTAAATTTTATTAAATAAATTTATTATTGTTTTATTTATTTATTGAATTAAATTAACTAACAAATGTATTTAATTATTTATTAATTATATAATAATAATAATATAATAATATAATATAATAATAATATATTACTGAGTGCTTGAATTCATTTATCAAGCTGTTTTTCGTATACCAAAATTTTAGAATTTGACTTAATCATAAATTATTATTTACAAAAAGTAAATACTTAATTTTCAATAAATAAATAAATGAACTTTTTTATGGCAATGAATACATTTTAAACAATAAATATTCAAAAAACTATTAATACAATAAAAAGTTTTCAACGCAGTTTTTCTTTTGTATTTAAAAACTACAAAGTTCTCTGAAGTTCACCAAAAAGTTTTCAAAACTTTGTTTTTTTTTATTTCGAAAAGCCAAAATAAAGTTCTCAGAAGAGGTCAAGCTAAATAAAACAAAAAGTTAAAAGTGTTAAAATCCAAATTTATTTCATAAAAGTTTAAACTTTCAACTTTGTTTGCCGAAACGGAAATAAATCTAAGAGCTGAAATTTGCTTAGATTTAATTGTTTTCTAACTTGTTTAGGCTCTCAATTTGTTTGTAGAGTATTTGGTAGTCGTGCACTTTCCAAGCTTTCAACTACCTTAACTACTTCTGTTGCCCTTTGTCAGTTTTGCACGTGCACGTTCAGGTCTCTCGCTTGGCCTTTGTCATCGTCTCCATCTGTGGCTGGGGTCTTGTGTCTCTTGGAGCACTTGTGTCTCACTCGGCTTCACTTTTCAGCTATCTGCAAGAGTAGTTTTTTTGTCAACCTTTTGTCTATTGTAGCATGTCTTATCTGTGTGTGTGTGTTTGCCGTTTAGTGTCTAAATGTTGATTTTATCAAAAGCGCCAGCTTTATCAAAATCTCACGTAGTCACTCAGATATGAAGGCGCTAGCTTCACGCGTTTAGATTGTTTCTCTTTTTTTGCCAAATAAGGTTTCTCCACATGTTTTACTTTTTGCTTTTAAATGTAAATTTTGTTTAATACCTTCACTCACTTAGTCGACCAAACAGCAAAAAATCGATACAAATATATATATATATATATATATATATATATATATTCTGGTTGAATTGCGTGCTACTTTTACTCTCATTGTTTTCGATTTATCTTGATTTACTTATTTTTTGCACAAATTAAATGCCTAAACTTTCTTTTATTTATTTTTTGGTTGTGCTTTGCCTGATTGCATTTTGCGGCCACTGTACTTATCTATTTTTTGTTGCTCTCTATATCAGTTATATGGAAACATATTCCCAATATGGTCGCCCTCATAAGGTCAGCGCGCCTTAAATGCCAATTGGTGCTTTTGCGAATTCATTTTGGCCAACGTCAATGTGAGTTGGGGCCAACTCTTTTTTGGTAACGCGTTGCTAGCTTAGCTTTTGCCATTTTTATTATTTATACACAACAATGACACAATCAAGCTGTCAGTGAGGTAATGGTAATTACATATAAGTGTATAGCAACAAGTTTTGAACGCACAGTTAATACCTGCGGCCAATTACCTGCTAAATAATTGCAAAAGTGTATAGAATTTTTATCAGCCGAGGACTGCCGAAGATTCAATGCTCTAGCAGACAGAGAAATTTCAGATTAAAACTTATTAAAAGATAGGCTTTTGCTTCATAATAGAATAATCATGGGAAAAACTAGTTAAAGCTTGATTGAATCTTAAAAGTTTTGTATTATGAACCCAGCCAGACAACTTCTTCCAAAAATACTCAGTCTTGGTCTGAAAATTGCAATATTAACGTGAGGCAAATAAATCTATCTTAATACGAAAAACCATCTATCGAATATATCTAAAAATTATCATTATAATACATTCATAAAGTCGATGTCCATCAATGTTAGCCCCAGCTCATGTTTATCTTAAAAAAATATCAAACTAATTACTAAGCAAGGAAATTTAGCTCTTTTGGTTGTTGTTGAACTTCTTCCCGTTTGGCAGCAGCAAATTTAGCAAATTGTCCATTTCCTTGAGCTCTTTTATCTCCCGGGCATCTGTGCATCTTTTGTGTGTGTTTTTCTTTCAATTCTAATTAGCCGTTGTCTGTCTAATTACGAGCGCAGAATACAATTTGCTACAATCTCAATTGAGTTTAGGTGGAACGGAGCTCGGCTTAGGCACGTTCTTTGAATGGCCAACGCCCGAAATCCACTTGAAAGACGCAATTTATGCAAATGTCAACAAATGTGAAGAGGTCCGAGTGGAGTTGGATCACGTTGGAATATGCATGCTCAGGCTTCCGTTTGAGTGCCGCTCTCCAAGATGTTGCCACAGAGTGCGTGTATCCATTTAAATTCTTTTGACCTGACTCAATCAAGTCAAGCTTGAAGACTGCCATGCTCAAGAGCTGTGCGTAAATGTAAATGTAAATGTAAATGTTACAGCCGTAAATTGAGTTGATTTTCAATTAAGCTACGATGGAGACGACGAACAACGATGATGATGATGATGATGATGATGGGGTTGAGGTTGCTGTTGATGATGACCACTCGAGTTGATGAATCAAATTACTAGAGTGGAATTATAGATGTGTCGTTCTCTTGTAGTACAGTAGTCTAACGCTACATGAAACTCTTCAAATTTGAGGAAGATACTCTGTTTTGAAATCGTGTTTGTGTGCAATAAAAACCTTAGCTTAACTAATTGAGATTACGAAGTTATTATACTTCAAAGAGCTGAGTTTAATATTATCAAATTTGAATAAAAGAGAAGTTGGTATCAAGAAATTTAAATAAAACAATACTTATATTTATGTGATCTCAACAACTACCATCGCTTCAATAAACGTGTTTATAAGATCTTATCTACAGCTTATGAAGTCAGTAATTTTTTTCTCACGTCTGTTGCTTGTTTATAAACTTTTCTCAACAAATGCAACCTATAAAGCAAATTACTAAAAAAAAAGTTTATCTCAATTTCTGTCACTTCTGTCTGATTGCCGAGTGATCACTGTACGTACAAATTGCATTTAAGGTGGCAGACAACGTGTCAGTAAATGCGCTCAGCTCAGGTTTGTTGGGCTCCCACGACCAGGCGTACCAGGCCGGGACCACAAAGACAATGACGCATATTAATGAATATTTGGTCGAGTCGCTGCTTCGAGCTGCTTTGTATTAATAATAGTCAAAGCTTGCCACATGAGCTGGCAAGCCGTTCCATGCGGCATATGTGGCACAGTGTGGCAGGCCCCTTTTGTATAGGTGTTTCCAGGGCGCGTTGTAGCTTGTGTAGGTGGCATTGTTGCCAGCGCAAATTATCACGGTTTCTGCATTACAAATTGAATAATTTAAATGGAAATCAATAAAAGTAATCTGAGTTTTGTTGCTGTCTTTGTTATATAATTGTTGCACTCGAGAGTCAGGTTTAACTCTTGACTGCGGCACGTGTGGCTAAATAATGGCTAAGGGTTGCTGCAGCCAACGCATTCGCCTGGATTATGGCCAAATGAATGCGTGACACATGCGAAGAAGTGCAACAGAATCATATAAATGAAGTTCTTCGGGGTGTATTCGCCACGATTATTTGTGACTCTATTCCTCGAGCAGGGTGGATGCGTACCACAGCTGGCAGACAATGGTAAACTCTCATTGCCGGCGGATTAGTCACCAGACAGCGACTGAAGGGGAACTGTTTGAACTAGCCAGGAAATTAAAGTTTATGGCTTTGGCTAACTTAAAGTAGCTGTGCCTCGTTTTATTACTAGCAAAAGCTATAAAGAAACACTTTAATGAAATATTATATTTCTTAGTTATAAAGACTTGTTGAGAGACCTGTGGGGCATAAGAGTTGATACGGTTATATCTCAGAATATTCTTAAGATTAGAAGTACTTTTTTAAAGATTCTTTCATTGAGGCAGGTTATTCTAGTGAAATAAAAGGCTTGACTGTTAAACATATATAGTATAGTTTAAATAATCACATCATCTTTGTCTTACACTCGACTTCTATTTCTATTTCATACACAAAGCACTCGAATGCATTGTTTATGTTATGTTGTGAGGCATGCTGAGAGTCGTCTGTGTTGCTGAGGCTTTCTTCAGTCAGACTCTTAGCCAGGGAGGTAATCAAAACAAGGAAATGCTCGCAACTCTGCAGACAACCATTGACAATGCAGCGCCTTGATTGAGAAATTCCAAACGGAGGTGCGCATGATGATTAATCAAAAAAAAAGTGAAAAACAAAAACATAATAAAAAGTGTAGACGGAGCAGCAAAAGTAGAAAAATAAATAAGTGAAACGTGGGGACCTAATGGAAATGAGCAGCAAATGCATAAACAATGTTGCTCGTTGCGAAGATGCCCTGTAAAATAAGAAAAAGAAACGAAATATATATGTGAAGAGAAAAGAAAATGTTAAGCAATAATTGAGCTCAGATAAGTGTAACTGATCAATAAATCGATATTGATCAGTTATCGATATTATGAAACCGGCTTTGAAGCATAAAAATTTAAAAACTGAATCACTTTTTATCAGATCAATTAATAGATACTTATCAATGTAATTAAACAATTAAAAAACTCAATCATTTTATTTAACAAAAATGCAACTGATATATATTTATTGATATACTGATAGACCGCTTCATAAAATATATCAATCACAGGTGTAAAGACTTTAAAGACTTTACACTGACCGAAATGTAACTGAATGATATTTATCGATACTTAAGCTTAACCAATTGAGATAGCTTAATCACTTCACAATCTTTACTAGCCCTCAGACATTTTTAATTAATTACAGGGTATATTAATGCTCTGCCTGACGCTTGTTCGGTCTGCTTAATTTATGCTTTCAGCTATCCGAATTGTGCATATAGCTTGCCTAATGTCTTCCATCTGACTGGCATGAACAATGATGCTAAGTACAATAAATGTGCTAGCTACATGCAGACATACATACACACATACACACATACACACATATCTATATTTGCAACGGAAATGCGACAACACGCTAGACTGGCCAAGCGAGTAGCTCTGCCGTGCAAGGGCTTGGCCAATATTCATACCTATATTCGGACAGTGGTTTAACTGAATGCATGAATCATTTGCAAAATGTTGCAATTTCATGTTGAACAGGAAAACTTCACAATTGAGTAAAAAAAATAGTAAAATTTTTGACATCGAATCAGTCATGCAATCAGCTTTGCTGCTCTTTCACTGATGGCTAGGCAAACGTGTGTTAGTGTGTGCGTAGGTGTGTGCTTATTTTGAAAACTAAACAAAATAATAACAACAACAACGGCAACAGAAATTAATGCTACGACATCCACCGTATGATGTCGCCATCGACGAGGTTCACTGAACTGCAACACTCGACAAATTTTCTGTTTACGTCCCGTACAATTTTTGTTTTTATTTGATTTAATTTTTTTAAATTTCTTACACAATTTAAAATACTTTTTAAAAGCTTGTGTTAACTTAAATATCTTGTCAAATCACTCACACAAAATATTGTTAAGCAATTAACGTAATTATCGAATTAATCAATTGGATTTAAGATTTAAAATTTACTTGGAATAAGATAGTTAAATAGGAATAAGATAGTTAATGAGTTTCAATTAAGAATATCTTAAATATTTTGTAACTTTATTTCAGCTCCTCTTGGTTGTTATTGACTTACTTTAAGATATATGTGGAAATATTAAAACATTTTTACGATAGCTTAAAAACTCATTAACCTAAGTTCAGTAGTTGTGCAACTTGTCGTAAATACTTACGAGCCCAGCTCAATGAGTGGCCTTACGCAAGCTCTTCTTCAGCTATCTAAGAAACCACTAAAAATAATGCATTCACAACCAGTAATGCTTAGGAAAACGACGTTGGAGAGCGCCAAGTGCTAATTGAATTAACACTCCAACTCTAATATTTATGTATTTCTATTTATATCACGCTCTCTTCGATCTCTCACTCTCTCTCTTTTCGTATTTCTTTTTATTGTATTCTTAGTTTGTCAAATTCTCCCCCTTAAGTCTCTCTATCTTAGACTCGCAAACTTTATCCTTCTTTTTCTGCATCTTTCTCTATGCCTTTCTTACTCTCTCACACATTCTTTGTCTCTCTTCTCATTATCGAGCGAGAAAAAAGAGCTAAAAGGGCCTGCTTCTCTCTCGATATTTTATTGCTTCTCACTCTCTATCTCTCTATTTTTCCCTCTTTCTCTGACTCTCAGTTTCTCCTATCATACTCTCACTATCCCTCTTTATCTTTCTTCCCTACCTCTCTCACACAGTCCCGCTGTTGCTTTTGCACTTCCTTTTTCGAGCAACATTCTTAAACGTTCCATATAAGTGACCTCAAATAGCCTAAATAGCCAAATATGCATAGAGAAATGTGCAGGCATTAAGTATATTTTCTAAGAGCTTAAAAGATTCTACTTATAGAGAGATATCTAGCCATAAGTCACCAGCACTGATGCACTGCAGGGCAGAGATATTCAACGTTCTATATTTGTTTCTATTATTAACTGAACTACTTTGGGGATCTGCTAATGGGCGCTGCATCTGTGTGAGTGGATCTTAACTTTTTACGGGCAGCTTGTTGACCTGCTGCACACATACCCAGACACAGAGGCACGGCTGCATTTACCGGTTCTTGGGGGAGAGCTTCAAAGCATAGACCAGAAGTTCTCTTAGTTTATCTGAGGCATGAAACGCGCTACTCTGATAAGCAGACGCTCAGCTCTGCTCGCCTCAACTCTGTTCTGCTCTGCGCTACTTACGCAGCAAGCCAACGAACCGTAAAGTAGCCCGGACAGTGGCAGACAGACGGACGAAGCGTGTTGCGCCCAGTTTGCCGGCTGGGGCAAGATTAGAGCAAACGCTGGCGTCTCTGAGTGCGTTGCCATTGTTTGTTGCGTTAATTGATAAACATATAAAAAAACGAAAAACAAAGGCAAAGTCTCAGCTCCTCTGCTCTTGCTTTGCGTTTGTCTTTAATATAATTTTCATTTATTTTCTTCTTCTTCTTCTGCTCGTATTCTCTCTCATCTCATAAACGCATGGGTGCAGTATTCAGTGTTCAGTATTTAGATCAACTGCTTGATACGCTTGAATGTCTAAAGTGCTTTCGATCGAGTACGAAATCCCACAGGTTCGTGACTCAATGTGCACGTGGATGTTATGTTACCTAAGCGCATTTCGCACTCAGCTCTTAAATTGGCACGTTACTGAGTTTCGTTTCTCTTGGACACATTCATTAGCGCATATTAGTCGAATATTTTTGTAACTCTTATGTAATGGCCGAAAGAGAAATCTGTAATAACTTTTAAGCATGTGTACATTGTGAAGAGAAGCAATTAATTATCTGCTTTATATATTTGCAATTACTACTATCATGTTGTCTATAAACTATATATATTCCTAATCAATAATGAGTTTATCTTGCAAGTCTTATGCATCAAAGTCTCTTGTTATTTTATCATTTAGCAGGATATGCACAAAGAGCAAGTTCTCATATAAAAATGGCAAGGTTTTTCCAGGTATCTTGAGTTGGCTGAAACTAAAGAAAAATGGAAATTCGAAAGTTAAGCTACTTTAGTGCATGATTTCCATACGAAGAGTATATGAAATTCGGCTTGAATTTCTTGCTTTCTTCTTGCTTTTGTTTTCCTTTAAAGCAATCCTTAACTTTAGTTTATGTGCTCGAGACATATGGAAGCAGCGGATGTGACTTAAAATGCCAACTCACTAGGGAAGTTGATAAACAGAAAAGCTATTTACAATTTTATTGTGCACTGTAACGATATTTTATGGTTGCTTCCGTTAAAACCAAAATACTAAATAGTAATTATACTAATAAAATAATAAGTAAAAAATTTACTTATATTTTCAAACGAACTACAACAAAATATTGCCCGATTATAGATTCTGATTAGTTCAATTATTTATTAATCAGGTATTCAAATTAAATCAACGTAGTTGATTCATCATCTTAAACCGAACAAAGGTTAGGCTAAGTGTGTGGGTTGTGCGTTGCCATTGTTCGACTATTTCTATAGCCAACGACAACGTACTTTATTCGCACAGGTTAGGTCAGGTGAGCAGCTAAGCAGGTGATGCACTGAGTCAGCTGTATATAGCACTGAGTTATGACTCAGCCGACGTGTAATTGTTTTTATAGTTTAAAGCCATCTACTACATGTCGCTTAGAACTTACACGATTTAATTGGATCTAATTGCTTATAAAAATGTTCAATTATCCATTTCCAACGGAGCTGATAAAGCAAATGCCGCCTTCGCTTGATTCGCTCCAGTTCTGCACGAAAAGCTGCTACAATTCGCTAATTGCATTGCAATCTATGTCGGAAATTGCAGTTCGCAGTTCGCAGTTCGCAGATTGTATGTCGCCCACCGTTGTCGATAAGAAGCCAACTATCTATGCAGCCAGCCAGCCAGCCAGAGAACCCAATAAGAATCGAGTGACAAAATGCTTGATATGAAGAGCATTTACCCCCCTTTTGCTGTTTGTGCTTGCACATGAATATTTTTGATTGTTTGCTTGTTTGTTTGTTTGTCGTTTGCACGGCAGACAAACAGTCGCCTGATTGCTGCTCGAAATTGCATAAATATTTGACATGAGGTCGAGTTGAGAATTTGTGGGTAAGGCATTTCCTCGAGTGCTCTGACAGAGACTTTCCATTATGAGAAACGGAGCCAGTTGCGTAGTCAGCACGCTCATCCCAAATAAAACATCAACATTGAAAAATTCCAAGTAAATGTCAACTTATGAAAGTGATTGAGGCAAAGAATCTTATAAAATTCTTCCATTTACCAATTTAATTCCTTTTTTTCCACAAGTTGTTTACTATATAATCTATATTGCACTTCCTACCAGCCGTCATTTATTTGACTTAGTATTATTTGAGAAATAGATTAGATTAGATTAGCTATTTACTCTAAGTAAATGGTCTATATAATATTTGTTTATAATTCGAAATCGATTAGGAACTCCCTTTTGCTTGAAAAGTTAGTTGAAAATATTATTCTTCAGGTGGTACTTCACACTAGTTATCAGTTCTTTGACCAAGGTTGTGGCTAATAATATTAATTATATATAGTGATTAGATAAGTTTCAGATTTAAAATGCATAGGAACTTTAGTGCAGAGTGTCTAGAAAATGAAAGCCCTCTACACTTCCGCTACTTGGATGATAGCCCTCTGAATAAGTACTCGAATATATGTACATATATGTGTATATATTTATTTGGGACGAGCTTCCTGTCTACGTCAACAGTAAATAAGCTTAATATGATAAATTACCTCAAAAGATAATCACTTTAATTACACACTAGAACAACAAGGCATTAAGTATCTCACAGATACATTTATGTGCGTGTCTCTCAATTTAGCGATTGCTGAGTAGCTGAAACAAATGCAAGCTATGCGTTGTTGACAAATCAAATTCCAACGCACAGCCAAACATTGATAAGCAGAAAGAGTAAGAGGAAGAGAGAGAGAGAGTGAGGGAAAGAGAGATAGTGAGTCTGAAGGGGAGTATCTGACAGATACAGATGCAAATGAGCGCAACAGCACAAAATCTAATAAGCGGCAATCGACTTAAGTAGCAAATTGCTCAATCAAATTGGGTCAGGGGGCGTCGCTGCGTTGGTCCAATGCAAAGATTGGAAAAAACAAGCGACGACAATTGTATCTCAATCTTGAAAATCGTCAAATTGGCTGCTGACTGTACAATTAGCATGAAAAAGCTAATATTTCGTGGAATCTCAAAATGCTTATGAATCACTTTTTCTTTTTGCTGGCGAACTGGTCAAACCGGTGACCAGGCAGCAGCAGCAGCAGCAGCAGCAGCAGCATCGGCATCTTCATTAAGTCAATTTCAATTGCTATATATATAGACACATATAGAAGAAGAGTCTGTAGTAGTTGCGTTTATTTGTCTCAGTGCGCGATTAATTAACAAAAGACCTGAGGCTATAAGCTATAACCCAATTAGCTTCAATTAACTAGCATATATAGAATGTATCTATATATAAATATATATGTATAAATATCTAGATGTAGTTGGCACTTCGCCCACACAACTCAAGACACTTCCGTCTCGCATTTGGACCAGCTGCAAAATTTGAGACTGATCTTTGGAAATGTTTGCCGTGCTAAATGGCATTAGTCCAGCCCGAAAGACGCTTCATGCATGGCTTGATCGCTTTCATCACTAGCTTTGTCTGTCCGTCGTGCGTGGTAATCAAAAAGAAAGTCGTCGCATTGATTAATTCGATTTGGTGTGCATTAAATTTCACTTTTCTTTTTGCCACCCATTAGCAAGTACAAGAAATGTGCATTTCACAGACTTCAAAAACTGACCCACATTCGTTAACGATCAAGATCTATCTATATAATATATATACATAAATATATATTTAGAATATTGTATGCAGAGTCTCATTTGTTGACTCTGTTATGTATTTGGCATTGGCCATGCCTAGATTGCCAGGCCAGACCTTGGCATCCCGGCTTAATCGGCGCACAGCCCATCAATTTGTATAGATTAAGAGAGAGATGCTGCGGGCCCAAATTTCAGATAAGCACCAAGGCGCCTGGCTGTGGCACTGCAGCTGGCTGCATCCTTCAGTATGTCCAGTTCTGGGAATCCGAGTGTAATGCAATGCCCAAAGTTTTTTTTTTTTTTTAAGATTCTGTAGATATTCTGCACGCAAGTGCTGAGCACATAAATTATGTTTAGTTTAATATGTTAAATTTTGTGTGCCTTCAGCTGATGTCATGTGCCAGGATCGGGTTGAAAATTGTGTTTGCCCTCAGTCAGTTAGGGGCTGTCAGTGGCCTTGACAACTTGTGGGGCAACTTATTTACTTACACATATGAAGCATGATAAGTTGTGACACGACATGACCTGGCCCATTGTTGCATGCAGCAGAGCAGCAAACAAAAGGCGTGGCTCAAATTACACATGACACACAACACAACGAGCAGGCGGTAAGCAGCACAAGGAGAATTCTCAACGACTTTAGATAAGAAGAGCATGAATATGAAATACCCGCACTTTACGACCACTTCATGGGCATTTATATATATGTAATATATTTATATTAGATTCTATTTATAGTTACACATTGCTACAGAAATAAGTTCCTTATGTTGAGGTTTGAGTTACGCAGTTTTCTATATTTTCTCAGATATTTTTCACACTTTTTATATTGAGTTTTTATTCTATAATTTATAAGTTTTCAGTTATATTTATAAACTATTATATAACTACTAAATCTGTCCTAAATTGTAGAAATTTATTTTATGAAGTTTCTGACAGCGTTTAAGTAACTTAGAGTCGGGCATTCTAAGTCTAGACCGCCTGTTCTTCCTTCAAGGTGTGCTCTAGCCTGTTGACTAGCTAAAAGTGTTCAGGCTGAGGCGTGGCTGGCATTTAGATTTCAAATGTTTTTGGCATAAGAAATGCATTTGTATGCAAAAGCCGCCCCCAAACACGCTGCGCAGAAGAAGGCATCGTCAAGGAAACGACGAATATTATTAAATTTTTGCCCTGTCGCTCAGCTCCGCCCCATTCGCATCCTGCGCTCTTAATTTATTGTGTTTCCTGTTGTTGGGTACTCGCTGGAGGCTGCACAGGCAGGGAGAGAATTGAGTAGGGAATGAGCATGATGAAGGATGCGATGGCTTCTGTTGATGTAATAAACATTTGCTGCTTATTGTGGCTGGCCTTAGACGCAATTAGCGAGGGTCGCCCACAACGTCGCGTTTGTCAATTAACCAAGTTATGACAGCATGCGATATATATATATGTATATATAACTAAGTTAAGCTCTATATATGCACAGCTATATAGTCTGTACCGTTAAATGCGTTACTTTCGCATCTCGAAGTCAATTAAATTCGTTCAGTGAACCCGTACAAGTTGCCTTTTACGCCGTTCGGCTGGAAATGTTGGACTTGACGCCATAATTATGGCCAGCCATTCATAGCCAAGTGCAGCAAAAATCACGGCAATTAATTGCAATTTATTGTGTCCAGACCGCCCATTGAATGCAAAAATCTTCGGTTATATTGTCAAAATTGTGAATTGCGAATTGTGAAAGCAACAAATTGCACTTTGAGCATTTCATTGCTTTTGGCTGCCAATTTGCTGGCCAAATGCAGTTTATTGATTTCTGGCTTTTACAACAGCACAAACGAATTGCAAAATCATATTATGTCACATTTGGGCTGGTCAATAGGCATATTAATTAATAGCCACTTGTGCACCATTTCTATTGACTGACTTTATTGACGTTTCAGATTCACTATGTTTATTGATGGCTCGAATGTCAATATGATTTTTGGTATTGTATTATTAAACAAATATTGAATGTTATTATTGTTTGAGTGTAGGTGGAAACACTCGTGGCAAACCACACACCACAAACCATTCACAATAAGTCAATTAGAGCCATTGCCAAAGCCAAAACTTGTTATTTCAAATCTCTTTTCGTCTTAGCTACGAATTGTATCAATACAATTAGTCGAATTGTTGAGATGTACATAAAAATCAAAATCTGAAATCATAACTCGAAGAATTTGCTAGTTGGAGATATGTAATTTTCTATATAGATCAGTGTAAGATACTCAAGTATTAATTTTATTTCACTTTTTATGTATAATGGCTTAAACAGTGCCAGCACCTAAACTGTGGAAAATATGCCACGGCCTAAATAAGAGTAGCTATGATGTAGCCAGCATATCTTATTGATATTGAACTGTCAAGCGTGTCTCTCTTTAGTCATTCCCTAGTAGATGAGGATATCCAAGTCTATATATCAAGATTCTAGCTTCAAAAGCAGCGAAATACTTTCACACGAACAACAAAAAAAATATACACTTTCACTTTGGGATTAAAAAAAAAAAAAAAAAAACTTTGTGAATAAATTTATATATTGAACACAAAAGATACAGTAAAAATACTGCAAACCACAAAAATCAGTTTATTTTTGACAAAAAACTTTATTATAAATTTAACAAAAAAAATATTTCAAATTGTATGCTGCAAGTGAAACTCCTTGAACTTAGTTCAGTATAAATTTTATTATATTTATACTATATTATATAGTAAGCTTATAGTAAGAATTTCTCGTTTATCGATATTATAAAACATTTACATTACTCATGCCAAGCTAAACACAAGTTTTGGTTCATTAATAATAAACACAAGCAAAGTGTTTGTTCGCTTTAGTCAAGGTAACGAACTAACCACAATTACTTAATATATATATAAATTGTGGTCTGCGTGTGTGGGCATATAAAGAAAAAGTACAAAAAAACAACATCATTAAAATAAATTTGCTTTCATTTTGAGAACTTGTGTGCCTTAATCAAAAATTGTTTGCACTTTCAATTTGCGTAGCTAGACGCATATGCGTATCTGTAAGATACATTGTTGCTCGTCCGCTTAATTGGCAAAATTTGCAACAACAACGGGAGCAAAATGAACAACCACAAAATGAAACAACGACCTTGTTGTGGCTTTGACTTTGTCTGGGCGAGGCGAGGATCGAGCTCTGCCTGTTCAGCTGTAGAATGCTAAAGCCTAAACCATTTTTCCGCTTCGAGTATCGATTTCACTACAACAACCACAAGCTTCCAAGTCTGCATGTGTGTGTGAGTGTGTGTGTGTGTGTGTGTGTGTGTGTGTGTGTGTGTGTGTGTGTGTGTGTGTGTGTGTATTGAAAAACTAGTTGTGCTTAATTGCCAGCCAAGTGATGACAAGTGCGTCGGTTTGGCCATCTGTTGGCTGTCTCTTCACCAAGCGAGTCGAGCTCTCGACTTGCATGATTTATAGGAAAAGCGTGTTTCGGTCTGAGCTGCTGGGAAAGTTTTGATGCAGTCAATCCGCATGCCTATTGTCCCCAAAGTGCGGTTCAATGTCACAATGCATTAGAGAGCTAGACTTGCCTCACATTAATGGATTATTAATTGGTCGAGCGACCCAGACCAACGGAAATCCCTAACCCTTCGCAAGCAGCTTAGCTGTACTCAGTCTGTCTACATTTCATTTCGTTTCATTTCATGCTAATTATTATTGGCTTATCTTTGAAACTAATTCGAAATATTTCTTCTGTACTTTTCAGGTAAGCCACACGAGATGCTTCCTCTTTAAAGCACACGGCGTGAGTCACTCGAGCCATTTCCTGGCATTCATTATCATAACTGTGCCTAATCCTGACTATCTTTTGCAAATATTTTCGCATGCATGCAAAACTTTTCCTATTGTTCGCGAACTGGAGCGTCAAAATTGTGTCAGCTTTCGCTCTGAGCGAGCAGCGGAAGTAAAAGCAAACAGTCCTTATCAAATATAATCGCAGTTGTATTCTGTTGCCAAGCTCTTGGGCAAATAGTAGAACAAAGAACTATATTTTTGTGCCTTTAATAGATTCGTCATCCATTTTTTGGTTACTTGTTACTTGGTTAACTGCCCGTGTTTTGAGCCAAACAGCATATGGTAAATACACACTTGGCATACATTTTCGTCTGGCTAGTAGTGGCTAAAACTAAGCCAGTTAAATGCATAAAACTACGAAATACTCTAGAAATACTTTAGAAATTAGCTACGCAAAAGAAATTGACTCATGTTGGTATTCAATTTCTATTTATTTTAACTAAGTTAACTAATCTTTGTATATATTATTTAATTACTTTAATTACAAACAAGTATGAAAGCTGACCAATAATTGTCAACAAAACGTCAACAGAAAGTCACCTCTGAGAAGCTAGAACTGTGCTGGATATAGTAATTCTCGCTCCGCTGTGGATGTATTCAAAAACTCTTAATACTTTATCAAACATAACAAGCTTAGCCATGATGAAAGCCCCTTGTCACTGGTTTGGTATTCAGACAGGCAGCCTATAAACTCTTTTTCAACTCGTGAACGAGTGTATAAATGAAATATTTCGCTAACTTCTTATTCTATGTTAACTCTACAAGCTATTTAGCTTTTCAGCTACTTTTATATTCCAAGTTTTCAATGCATCTTGAAAACTTCAATTGTGCAAGTATTTCATTTGCGAAAGCAAAAAAATAAATCAATACCAAAAGTAGCAGCAGCAGTTCCTATTCAACGCACAGAACTAGTGTCAGCAAAATATTTCATTGGTCAGCTTTTTGAAGTGGGGAAAGTGTGAAGTAAAGGGTTTGGCCTTGTGCAAATTGAGATTCAGATACAGATACATCTACAGCTCCAGCTACAGCTACGCATTGCTGCGGGGTCTTTGACTTTGGCTGTAATACTTTCAAGGCTTGCCAAAAATGTGTTGGCCCAAAAGCGACAAGTCGACCAAAAATGGTCAAGGCAACTACCACTATGATTTAATGGCCAACAGTCATCGCCGAGGCATATTAATGAGCACTGGAAATGACTTGGCAAAGCGTAATTTATGCGTGTGGAGAATTCTAATTGAATTCAAACAAAAACTCTTTCTATTCTCCACTAAATTGTTGCCAAAGTTTTTCCAGCAATTGAGTGAAAAAATCGATAACTTTATCCTTTCAACTTTAGTCATAGATATGCAATTCCAAGTGGGGGCGTGACGCACATTGGATATGGTAATAAGTAATTAGTTATACCAGCAGCACAAACAAAGAACACGAAACTCTAGCAGCAAAGGGGGCGTGGCTGCGGGCGAACTACCAGTCGACAGAAAGGAAAACTGTCAAACATTGATTATTGATATGGAAACTCGCCAACTTTCAACGGCCTGGCCATATGTGCGCCACGTCCATAGTCAGCGCAGAGTACTGAGAAATCTGTATATATCCTTCGGCCTGGCTTCCGCTTTGCTTTCTTTCTTACATTTAGCGAACAATGAAAATCCCATGAGGCGAGTGCGTTTCTCAAGGATCGTTGACCACATAAAACGCCGTTATGGGCAACCACAATGCCCAGAGAACGCTAGTGCAACAAAGACACAAAGCTACACAAAGTAAAGTAGCGTCCAGATACATTCAGCATTCTTGCCACATGCACTTTATTTCCATTTTTGGCACAAACTGCAACTGGAATCGTTGGCAGCTCGCTTATAAACAGTATACATAGTCTGTATATACTTTTATATATATATTTGTGTGTGTGTGTTACCAATGCCACAAGGGCCAGGCTCGGACATTACCAAGAAACGAGCAATCAAGTCCAAAAATGGACGCAACAATGTTGATGCAACTTGCAACATGCAGCGCGCTTTGTGCGTAATGTTTATGCTATAATAATAAATTGCAAGTGAACGAACTCCAGACAAACAATTTGGCTCGACTCGAGCAAGTCGTGAACAGCTGCCAACATGCTTGCAACTTCATGTTAAATTTAGCCTGATGACAAAATAAATTTGTACACATTGAAGACAAAAGAAAATTGACAATGCTGCGGCTTACTCTTTGACTGGAAATTCACTTACAAAAAGCTTACTAAAACATATACGAAATGTTGTAATATTTTGCATTTTAATATAAATATTTTAAAATATATTTTTAAATTACAAATAGAATATCTATTAAGTACAAGGTGTTGGGTAGATGTCAGAATAATTTATCTTTTCTTATATGTATTCTTATAAATATCTCTACACTTGCTTACATTTATTCTACATTATTTTCCATTGTACACTTCCACTTATTTTTCTTTATATACTTCTTTATAATTGAAATTATATTTCGTGGAATTTCCATCAGTTTTTCTAAACCTCTTACTTGATCTTCCATGAACTTGATGCACTCGCTGATTCTGATTACTTCAATCTTGTGCTCCAAGGTCATGGATTATTGTTTATACATGGTAGAAAATTATATATTTATTTTCATTAAGTATGCATGTTTCTATATCTATCAAATATGTATAAGCATATGTCGTTGTCAAGCCAAGACTGAGCTTCTTTCAGCGTAGCTTAGAACAACTTTTACACCTTATTTTGGGATAATTCCAAGTGTTGTTGCCGACTACGCATTATTCATTTTTTGTGTATATTCCATACGAAATTGAAAATCGAAATAAATAATCTTTTAGTATTATGACGCAAGCGTTGCGACACTTATGGCACAACGACCTCTCTGTGTCTGCAACCCAATTCAAGTTTCATTTGCTACGGCGCCAGCTGTATAAATCATGCACTAAATCTGAAGACGGAACTGAATCTTGTCTCTATTGTACCAGAGAGAAAGAGAGAGGCAACGGGAGGCGACGACAGAGCCCGCAATGCAATTTACGCCGATTAAGATTTATTTCAGCAATCTGTCAGTCAGTCATTCAGTCAGCCAGTCAGTTGGTCAGTCAATCAGTTGCATTATAATAACGCAAATGTTGCCAGGCGCATATAAATTTGTTTACAGTTAATGCATTTCCTATATACTCAGATTCTGGAACAGCTGTCATAAACTACATGAATTATGTATGCGAAAAATGTCGCTGATTGAAATCAGTAATGCGACTTATAGAGAGGGAGATAAAGAACAAAAGGCTAAGGCGACATAGAAATTGCTGAATCTTCTGCTTGTGCATATAATATGATTCAGCTGATCAGCTCAATATATAGCTAATGCAGGTGGGTTGGCGTTTAGATGTGGCAACAAGTCCATAAACCACACGCTCGTTCTTGCCTTTGCCTTAAAAGTGTAAATGCAATTATGGCTAGCTTGGAGCTAACTTGTTGACCTTTTTGGCTCCGGCAGCCCACAAGTGAACACGCCTTTAATTGCCGTTGTTGTTCTTGTCTGCACTTTTTATATCAAATTGCGGTTTTATGACTTAATGGTGTTGGTGGTCCAAAGCTGTGATAATTAAAGTAAAGTA
The DNA here is from genome assembly GCF_003285905.1 of Drosophila hydei. Lineage (NCBI taxonomy): Eukaryota > Metazoa > Arthropoda > Insecta > Diptera > Drosophilidae > Drosophila > Drosophila hydei. Next base: position 7,837,411 of record NW_022045830.1, on the reverse strand, counting down.
GAAAACTAGTTTTAGTGCGTCTAGTCCGGGCCTTATCTATTAAAGAACTCAATATGTGGCATGTCAGGTTCATTTGCTTTGCTTTTATGTACGTCGGGGTAGATAAAGCGTAGACAAAGTAAACAAAGCAACTGGCAAGGGGGCGAGCAGGAGCTGTAAGTGCAGCTACACAGCTAGCCATATATCGATATATATATGTATATATATATAAAAAAACATAGATATTTAACTGATTGCACAGGTATCGTGGAGAGTATCAGACACAATGGCAAATGCTTAAAGCCGTTGCCAATGTTTGCTTTTTATCTATAGGCAACAGCAAAATGAAAAAGAGGTAAGAGCGTGGCAGTCGGGTATAACCAGCTGCATAATACACGCTTGCAGAACGTTCAAGTTTAAGCCGTGACATATTTATCTGAGTTCGTTAGGTGACATTTATTTTGTTTTCCAGAAACTCCTGTCACATTATGAGCGAGAATTAGAATGACGACGATGATAGACAGCAATGAGTTAGCGAGTTTGACCATATTGAGCGCTACCTGAGCCTAGGCTTAACTTGACAAACACTTCATAAAAACCAACCACAGCGGGTGTGAAAATTCACGGCTTAACTCACGTCTCTACCTGTGCCAGCTACAGGACACACACACACACACGCAGAGATCAAGGTGCACGCAGTGGGCGGTAGTTGACAGGCACTTGCCAAAATTCTCATTGTTAAGAATGTGCTAAGTGCCGAGCGCATTTGAAATGCCGACACTTAGCTGACCTTGCTGTCAAAAAACTTGACTAGTTGCAACTATTTAATGCAGGTCCTTGTGACTGAAGTGTCGCTGCGTGGGCTCCCGAACTACGCCCGATAGATAGGCCGAGCCAACAACCGACCAACCGACCGCCCGCCCGTTGCGCTCCACTCGAAACGAGCTGAAATTTTTTTTGCTGTTTTTCAATCTATTTGCTGTTGCCACCCGCTGTGGCTTTGTTGTTTGTCCCTGGCCGAGGCAGGTGCAGTCCAGCGTACCTGGCCAAACATACCTATGCATATGCCTTTTTGATTTTGCACAATGCCAATATCTAGCATTCATTCGGAGATAATACAGATGCAGCGATTCATAAATAATCTGTGATGATTTGTAGTTTTTCCATTGAACGCCGCACATTTGTTTAGGCCAACCAAATATCTGTGCATTGGCAATTGTTTACCTACTGAGAATAATGAGTTTTTGCAGGTATGCAATTACAGCCAACAGGAAGTTGCCTTTGAAATGCAGTGAACCACAGCAAAAGCAGACTTATTTTACTAAAGGGAAAAGTATTTCACATGTGAGTAATGTTAAAGAATGTTACTAAGGGATGCCTTGGACTTACCTTTATAGAGTTCATTGAAATCTACACTTGGAGAAAAATCAAGCTGCTCTTACTTGAAAGTTGTTGAGGCAAAATTTATTTATAACAGTTCCATTTCTGTTCTGCATCCACTGAAATCCATTTCTCTCATTGTATGTATTTATATATATATATATATATAGCAAAATATATATCTAATCTGTTAAGAAAATCCATTTTCCTAATAGAAAATCTTTTATTTATAACAAATTTTCAACAAATTTGAAATTAAATATGCAACAGTCCCCTTTCTAGACAGCGGCGTCGGCACAGTGGCGTACATAAAAATAAGGTCATGGCTGCAGCTTGTGCTGTATACGATTTATTTGAACTCTGCTTGCCGTTTGTAACGGTACCAGAGAAGGTGGGTGCCTCAGACGCCTCGGAGGCGCCTGTCAACAGCTACGGCTATTGATTTATACAAATTGTTGCATTCACCTAAAATACACAAAAAAGAACCAGAGAAGAGCATAATTTATGCTCAGCCTGCAACAGGCAACAAGCAACCGACTCCTCGAGGCAATTAATTTGCTCTGAGTGCAACAAAGGAAACTCGTAGAGTGCAGCTAAAATAATGCAGTTGCAGCAGACATGGACGTGGCTCTATATTTAGCCGCCTCTAATTGAAAGCAAATGCAAAAGGCCCTTCGTCTGGCCCATTGCATTTGCCCCACAAATAAACACAGCCAGAAGAGTGCCCACAGCGAAGTGGGAATATGCTTATTGCTGCACACACAAAAAAAGTAAACAAGAGTTTTTTAAAATTTTAACTACATATTTTTAAGAGAATTTTTTAGATTATTGTTTTATGAATTTGAATTTTTTAAAATAACAAAGAAATTTTATAAACTTCAAATTTCATTGCTTGAATTTGATGTTCATGCTTCATACCTCTCAGATTTTGTAGATCTACAATTTGCAATACAAATTTGCATTCTTTAGATACCTTTCATATTAGACAAAGCAGAATTTGATAAAGAAATTAATTTTTGCTTTTCAGTTCATTTGGATTTCCAGCAGATCATTTTTCCATCACCAATAACTTATGAACAAGATTAATAGATTTCGCTCAGTGTAGTGAGTCCCCCCTTTTGGCTGACACTTGCAAACAAAGCGCTGCCTGTTCTGTTCTATGCCTCATTTAAAACTGAAAACAGAAAAGAACTTGCAACATTTTGCAGCGCTTTTTCGTGGCACTCGTCTGGCTACATGCTGCGGCAACACTGTATTATGTTAGGGCCACGCCCACTGATCCCACGACTGGTTATGACACATTTATTACAGGCTGCTAATGAGCTAGTCTAACGAAGCTGGACAGCTGCCCTACCCTAACCCAGAACCCCATTGTGCCTGAGAATTGGACCACACGCGCTGACCTTTTGTGCTGTCTGATCATAATCTGGAGTTGAGCTGGAAATTGAAAGTCAATAGATGACGAACAAAACACTTTAAAGATCTCCTTCGTACAGGTGGAGCTACAGTTGACAGTCGACAACTCACACACACACAGAGTCAGAGAATCGCTGAGCCACTCCTTCAGTTGGGTTGAGTGCATTTCAGCTTAATGCCGGAAATCTGAGCGCCTCCGAAAAGCCCACAATTGTTTCAGCGATGCGGCTCAAGTGCTTTTCACGCCATTCAAACAAAGCGGCTTTTGTGGCTGAGGCCTCAAGCTGCTGTTGCTGCTGCTGGTGGTGGTGGTGGTGGTGGTGCAGGCCATAGCTGTAGCCACTGCCGCCACCACTACCACAGTACTAACAAATCGTGAGACGTGACGTCCTTTCATGGCCTGCGGGCGCGCTCTCGAGTTACAATTTGATTTCTGATTCTTTTTACTGGATGTCGTGTTGTTGGGGCTCTCGGCTGTTGTTGCTTCTGACTGCATCGTGTCTGCTGTTATTTATACAAGCAAGCCGTCTGCCAGCTTATAAATAATTCAGACAGCACCCCATCGTGTCCCACAGCAATAGTGCTGCAGCCCTTTGCGAGTCTGAACTTTGACAGTCTTTCCATCAATATCAATCAGCCCAGCCAAGCAGTTGTAACAATCTTGTCCAGCTTCAGGCCAGCTAAGCCCGTACTATCTATGTCTGCGACTTTTAATTGCATTTTCACCTGTGCTCCTTGATTAACGGCATCGAATTGAGCTCAAGAGAAACGTGAAAATCATGCAACATGCTGTGAAAAACCGCCAACACCACGCGCTGAAGAGGATGCCACAAGGCGATGCTATCTGTGCCACTTACAGCTTGCGTTTAACCCAAATTCAAGATGTTGTTTTGCAGTTATTGTTAGCGCTGTGTGCGGGTGTCAGCTGGGAGGGAGAAGTAGTAGCTGACAGTTGCTACGTTGCGTGGCTTGTTGCAATTGTGCTGCAACTGAATGTTGCATGAATTGGCTTGACTAAAGCTGCGCGATTTGCCAACTGAAAATGCAGGTGAAAGGCAATTTGTGCTACTGTCGACCAATTTGTTAGCGTTGAGCAGATAAGCACATAACACGATCTAACACGAGAGGCAGATTGAGTGAGATTGAATGAGATTGAATGAGATTTTAAGACTCGTTTTTATGGGTCCTAATAAGAGTGAATGCATCATTTCATGAGCATCAAAGATTATGATAATAGTATATATTCCTATATAAAATTAAGTTTGTAATAATTTAGCTTTAGAAAGGCACAAATAATATATAAGGAAGACAGATCTCTGAAGTTCATTTTTTAAATATATATAAATAACATAAATATATAGTTGCTTGAAAAATCAATATGAATCGAACTTTGCTTTCATTTAATATGAGAACTCTGCTTCAGAATTCTGTTCAGTGAGGCCTTTTGAATGTTCTTCAAATATTTATTGGTCAGCGCGGAATAATCTGTTGAATTTATAAGGCAGCTGCCGCATACCCTCTCTCTCAAAATAACATATGTTTTACTTCTGGCAACTCTCAGTGATTTTTAAAACTTTTAAAAATGGATTTGAGGCAGAGAAGTGACATTTTCAAATATATTAACTACATTTAAATATCCTAATGTTTTAAGTGCGTCAAAAATGTGTTATCTGTTACCTTTTTAAAGCTGCCTAGACCCTATCAGAGATGCAGCGTCCGATTTTATATACTGATTCAATATGTTTAAATAAGCTGGAGAAAAGTATAGTATAGTTCAGTAAAGCATAATGTTGTTTAGTCTAGCATATATTAGTTAAGCATAGTCTTGTCTAGTATCGCATAGTATAGTCTGAACCAAAATTATATTGACCTGTACCTGCAAGTCCTTATTATCTTATAAGTTGTTCTACCTTTATCAAACCCTTATGATAGCTAACTTACTCTTGCTTCAGCTGCATTTAAATTAAATACTTTATGCACAATCTCATATCCATAAATATTTATTTTATAAAATGGTTTATTTATATTGGCGATTGAATTAAAAATTGTTTAACTAAGAAGCTGCCCCCGATTGCCTGCTCCAGCAAATGCAAACAATTTAATTGAATTGTGATGTGCGATGCTCAGATGTGTTATGCCATAAAACATATACATAAGTATATATATATATATAAATATATATGTATAGACATACATATATGCATACATAAGAGTGTGTGTGTGTGTATGTACTTTCCTTGTTGTTTGATTTTTTTTTTTTTAATTTTTATTGCGTTGCGTTTCGCTGGGTTTCGGGTTTTGATAAAACGCTTGGCGTTGCCCTCAGCCAAAACAATTGAAAATGTTTCTTGATTATTCAATTATGCGCAGGCACAAAGTTGGAAAACTTCAAACTGAGTTTCGAGCAAACTGTGTACACAATGTAAATTTTGGAATATAGAAAATGTTGTGTGTCTTAAGACTTTGTCTGTTTCATTCCTTTTCGAATTCAACGTTGTCTTCGTCTTCGTCTTGTTTATCAATTAGGCACACATCAATTTTCGTTTTTCGAATATGTTCACGAGATGCATTCGTAATGCATTCGCCATATATCCGTGAGTCGTGTGGCCCTTTTCTACTCAGCAACTCCAACTGCAACGTCTCCCTCCACTGCCGTCTCTGGGCGCTAGGCCACTAATCTGTTTATGGAGCTTGGCAGCTTTTGGTGTAATATTTATGCCCTGCTTTAGAGGATTCTATTAATATTTTGATGCACTGCCGCGGCAGGGCCCCGCGTGCAACTTTACCGTGAAGTGTTACAAAATTTATAGAGCTCCGCTGCCGGCGACTTACCCCAAATGGAGCATTTCTAATTGAGTTAAACATTTTTTCGTTGGCATATCATAATTTTTCGAACATTTCAGCATTAATATTGAATGCCTTTGGCCATGATTAAGAAATGCTTTGCGCTCCCCTATTCCACTTACCCTCCAGCGCTCTCTCTCTGCTCCCCATCGCATTCACATTTTTCATCATTCAAATGGAAAATATTCAAATTGAAAGTCTTGTATTGAGTGCCATTTTAATTGGCCTTTCGTAACCATTCGGAATACAACTAGAGAATATATTTATATAAATGTGTATTTATATGGGCACAGTTTGTCAATTGGCTCAGCCATCAAATTCTCAATTTTGTCACCAGCTCAAGTATCACATCGTATTTTTTTAATGTCGATTTCAGAATAATATTCATTTTTTATGACAACGCGAGTTATAAATATAAATTTTATTTGCTGCTGTTGATTGTTATACGAGAGAGGGAGCGGGAGATTGAGATCGAGGAGCTTGACTCCATTCCTAGGCTCAGACAAGTGGCAAGTGATGGCTGCCGCGCTTCATGAGATTTGCATGTGAAATCAATTGAGATTCATCCGTTGATCTGCGGGCTGAGTGATAGTAAAAGTCACACTGATGCTTGTCCAATCATGTACAGGAAACACTGCTAGCGAGTTGTTGACACAAACCATCCTGCTGCATACAAATAATCCTGGGCATCATCATCATCATCATCATCATTCGTCGGCAACATCATTGACATCAAAGAGCGCGACGACACGAGTTCGTCAAAACGTCAAAAAGCGCGTCTAGGGCTCAGTTTTGCTTTTACTCGTTTGGATTTTTATATTTAGACCTTCAATTTCATCTACATGACCGGAGACGCTGATGGACGCGCGCCTAGACAACGCCTCGTTCTGGCCTTATAGACAGCTTCCTCACTCTCACTCTCCGCCTCTGTCTGTGACCCTGTTGCAACATATGTTTATGCCTTGAGCTCAGCTCGAAGCGCAGCATGTGATAATTTCCCGCTGTTTGCCTCTGATTGTGTGTCTGCGTGTGTGTTTGTTGTGTTCTAGTTTTAATGATTTTCCACTACAAAAGGTCCTTGTATCGCCTCCTGGCGCCGCTTGCTCGCCCTTAACTCTTGTGCTGCATTTACGACTTCTCATTTCGTATTCGCCATGTTGTTAACCCTTGTTGACAGATTTCATATAGTATGCATAGCGGCATTTCTATTTGGGTTTTATGACTGCATATGTTTGCAGGCTTTAACAGTGTTATCAAGCGTCGCTTATCAAATTGATAACACACTTTGCACCTATTTTAAAAGATACCACAAGCCACAACACACAGCAACTAGTCATCGAGCATTAAAATAATAAATCCTCAAAATAAAATGTTCCGTAAATCGAAAGAAAAACTATAATTAATTTACTTTGATCTCTGATATACTTGCTCATCGATAATATTTATGTGCAAATGCCTCCTATTTCTGACTAGCAAGAAGCTCATTAGTCTTTGCAGCTATCAATCACTCCAGTGTTTTGTTTGGGTTAATTAGTTTCTCAAGAGCCTACAACGTTTTTGGGATATCCCGAAGGGCAATTGTTGCATTTTGTCTGCAAGTCATTAACATTGCTCTTAAGACATTGATTGCTCACTGCCTTCAAGCATATGGGTCTACATAGATCTTTTACTAGTTTCATTCCCAAGAACACATTTTTTATATCAGGAATGAAATTACGCCAAACCAAACAAGCTGTTCGTGCCAAATGGACTTTCTAAACAATATGCGATATTTATTGGCGGAATTTGCAAAATTATCGAATTCCTTAAATACACATTCATTATTAATACAATAGAGCATGTGAAATATGGCCAGCATCGACAGATGTTAACAATTTGTTATTTAACTTCGGGGAAGATTACCTTAATTGTATACTTATATGTCAACTTATAGTTATACTTAAATGTATACTTATACTTAGCTTAAAGGCATACTCATACTTATACTTATGCTTATACTCATACTCATACTCAGACTCATACTCATACTCATACTTATACTTATACTTATACTTAAACTAATACTTATACTTATACTTATACTTATACTTATACTTATACTTATACTTATACTTATACTTATACTTATACTTATACTTATACTTATACTTATACTTATACTTATACTTATACTTATACTTATACTTATACTTATACTTATACTTATACTTATACTTATACTTATACTTATACTTATACTTATACTTATACTTATACTTATACTTATACTTATACTTATACGTATACTTATACTTATACTTATACTCATACTCATACTCATACTCATACTCATACTTATACTTATACTTATACTTATACTTATACTTATATTTATACTTATACTTATACTTATACTTATACTTATACTTATACTCATACTCATACTCATACTCATACTCATACCATACTCATACTCATACTCATACTTATACTTATACTTATACTTATACTTATACTTATACTTATACTTATACTTATACTTATACTTATACTTATACTTATACTTATACTTATACTTATACTTATACTTATACTTATACTTATACTTATACTTATACTTATACTTATACTTATACTTATACTTATACTTATACTTATACTTATACTTATACTTATACTTATACTTATACTTATACTTATACTTATACTTATACTTATACTTATACTTATACTTATACATATACTTATACTTATACTTATACTTATACTTATACTTATACTTATACTTATACTTATACTTATACTTATACTTATACTTACACGGATTCCATTACTCATTCTTATCCCTTTTTTAAGCGCGTTTCATACCATTTTAATAATATACAGCTCTTCAGAGACAAGACTTGAGTTATGTAAAATTGATTAGCCTTCGCTTGAGTACCGTTCATCATGGTCATGCTTAACAGTTCTTAATGCTGGCATCCTTAATGGCGTCTTGCACTGACAAGGCCAACAACAAAAAAGTACCTAAGAAGAGGCAAAATATCTGCTTATAAGCAAAAAGAATTCAATTTGCGAGCTCGTCGTGCATTGTGCGTTAAACGTTCCGTGTTATAAAAATATATTTAAAACAAGAACAAGTAAAACCCGATGGTCTGCGTCACATCGAAGCTTCATTACACTAGTCGAAATGTTTTTATAAAGCATATTGATTCCAATTCGCATGTATAAGAGATATATCAAAGGATGCGACAAATCCTTGTAGACATAACAGAAGATATATGCATATATATTTATATATATAGATTAGAAGAGAGAATTCATTCAGATTTTATAACTAGTAAACCCAATCGATATGGAATAATTCTTATAAAAATGCTCGTAATAAAGAGATAAAAAAGCACAATAATGATTTATGTCCCCATTTGCCAAGACTAAATATACTTCATGAGATCGTGTTAGTGCATTCCAAGGTTTATGATGTCAATAATAATACCATTTCGAAAGGGTATTAAAAATGTTGTTTTTAAATACATTTTGGGCGGCGTGTAAAACAAAAAGCCCTGACGCGTGTGACATTTGGAAAGCGTCTCTGACTTTGTGCATGTTGAGAAACCGTTGATGGTGATGCTGCGACATCTTGGCTGGCTCTCTCCAGAGGTCTGGACTTAGCAGCAGTGGCTAAAATTGAAAAATGTTTTCTTTTTTTGGAGTCCCCCAAATGCTGAGTCTTATTGTAATTTTTGTTTATTTTTTGTTTTCATTCTGCTGCCAAGTGAGAGGCCACTTGTGCGTGTGTGTAAGCCCACGCATGTGCGAAATGTCTTAAGATGTATCCGCAAGATACAAATGTCCAAAACGTACTGAAGCTAATGCTGATGCTGATGCTGATGCTGCTGCATGTCTGACAACTGCGCTGTCTGCTGGTCTGCATTAATTAGACATGTTTTCACGTTACAACAAAAGTTCTTTAACAATATATGTATATATATATATATATATAGATAGATATATATGTATTCTGTGTAGACCTAAATCTGTATCGCGCATACTTAATTTATGAACTTGCTAATTTTAGCGCTGCTCATGGCCACATATCACACATCAGTCATCAGACAGTTAGGCAGATGCTTGTCGAGTCGCTGCTGCTGCTCAGTCCTCGCTGCATATCCATCAGATGCTCACACATGTGCTTTGTACATTGTTGCATCTTATCGGGCATCTGTCCAGCTACGTTCGCTTGTGGGCTAGTAGTAAACACGTTAAATGATTATCAGACTGTTGGCATTTTTCTTTGCTTTTAATTATGGGCTCAAGTTGTCAGCATTTGCGCTTGAAACTTAAGCCCATTTAAGGCACCTTTCAGTCAGGGCCAGAGTGTTTCACTCACAGCGGATTTGTCATTGTCGTTGTCTCTATTGTTGTAGCGAACTGGGTGTGCCCCCTCCATATAGACCACAGATACATGCCCGACACAAATGTTGAACAATGTGTTTTTAGCCCAATTACAAATGTTTGACTGGTAATGATTTTTGGCATATTTATACTTACATTTTCTTTCTGTTTCTATCCATCTGCTTGCAGCACACATTGGTGACTATTTTCCTGCCCTTAATGAGTTTTCAACTCACACTGTGATACGCCCCCAAGTGCAACATGGACGCACTAAGCGCGCCCTGCAGAGCACTCTGGATGCAACGGTGAGTACGACTCGATGTTGGTTACAAATTATAATTACGAAAGCTAAACGGGCAGGGGTCAACTCACATAGCAGCGTGAAACGCCCAGCGACTATCTTTAATTCACCAGAAGATCCTAAGGTAAAATTAGAGAGCAAAGCACAGCTAAAAGCTCCACAAATGACTTAACAAATGCCAAAATAAGCGAAAGCCACAAAAAAGTGGAGAAATTTAGCTAAGCAAAAATGAAATGGGAGTAAGAGAGAAGCAGGGGAGAAGCAAGCTATAATCGAACAGATAAGCTAAGAATGAGAAGCTAAATAGCTAACAAAAGCATAATCAAAAGTTTGGAAGAGTAAATATCTAATTTAGGGGCAAAGTAAGAAGTAAAGAGAGAAGCCAAGCGAGAAGCAAAATAAGAAATAAAGTAAAATACAAAGAAGCAAAGATGAGAAGTAAAAAGTGAGTAGCAAAGTGAAAAGCAAAGCATGAAGAAAAGTAAAAAATAGAGTAAGATACAAAGTGAGAAGCAAAGAGAGAAGCAAAGAGTGAAGCAAAAGGAGAATCAAAGCCAATAGAAAAGCGAAAAGCAAAGTAGTAGCAGAGATGCAAAATGAGTAGCAAAATGAGAAGCAATGAGAGAATCAAAGCAAGAAGAAAAGTAAGAAATCAAGGGAGAAGCAAAGAGAGAAGCAAAGCGGGAAGCAAAGCGAGAAGCATAGTAAAGAACACAGTGAGAAGCAAAGTGAGGAGCAAAAATAAGTATCAAATTGAAAAGCAAAGGGAGAAGCAAAACAAGAACCAAAGTGAGAAACAAAGTGAGAAGCAAAGCGTGAAGCAAAGCCAAATCAAAGCGAGAAGCAAAGTGATGAACATAGTGAAGCTAAAAGCGAGGAGGTAGAAGAAAAGCGAGAAGCAAAGTAAGGAATAAAAGTTAGAAGCAAAGTGAGAAGCAAAGCGAGAAGCAACACAAGACGTAAAGAAGACTCAAAGACAGAGGACATCGAGAAGCTAAAGGCAAAGCAAAAAGCTGTTAATAGGATTACAACTAAAGCGTGTCTATATTCCACAGCTGATGGAGAGTTTTGGTAGAGTTTACGTAACTAGGTTTTCATAATTAAGCAATTTCGGCAGCCTTTTAAAATACCACAACATTGAGTGACCGTTGACACGAACTTAGCTCGTTGCACGACGCTTGTAATTAGCCCGGACTGATAAAATAAAAAAGCCTACTCGCCTAAGTGAATAAAAGTTAGCCGAACAGCCAACAAAATTAAGCAAAAATGTGAAGCGAATAATTTGACATGCCAGTGGCTGTGCGAGCCGCTGGCTGTGCGGGCCGCTGGGTGTGGCAGGCGCAACAGAAACAGAAACGAGAAAGAAAAACGGGAACCAGCTAACAAAACCCTTTTTAATTAGTTTCCACGAGCGACCAAAGGAACGGCCCGGCGCGCCATGGGGCGCAGAATTTTACACGTTCGCACCTAGAAATTGTTTGCGTGAGCGGCGCTTGGGCTTTGGCGTTGGCTGTGGCTTGGGCCTGTGTGTCCGCTTTTTGCGTGCGAGAGTTGTATTAAATGTAGAGCAGAGCATTGGAATATTGAAATCTCTTTAAAGCTTGCTTTAACCTTGCTATCTGCTCTTTCAGGATGGCCTGCACGCGCCGCAGTTAACACTGCTGTACACGCATCAAGGACAGCGCATCCAAATCGAACTGCAGCGCAACGATCGCCTACTGCCCGACGCCCACTTCCTGCGGTATCAGAACGCCAGCAATCGGGCGGATGGCGCCGCTGGCTACGTGGTGCGCAAGTTTACCAAGACTGACGTTGATTTATGTCATTATCAGGTGAGCAGGCACTGAAAGTTGTTGCTTTTACGGCATCTTTTTATCATGGAAACATTACGTGTAACCAACCAGGGATACATACGTGGCCAGCCGGACTCCAGTGTGGCACTCTCCACCTGCCACGGCGGCCTCAGTGGCGTCGTCTTCGATGGCCAGCATACGTATTTCATACACCCCCACAGCGAAGGCAGCGGACGGCTGCAGGATGACCACTATCTGCTCAGGTGAGTTGCAATCCAAACTAACTTGAACTTGAGCTTAGCTTTGGAAATTTAAATGAGCTTGAAGCAGCGTCGCTACATCATGATTTGAGGTCAAATTTGAGTTATTCGTTTATGTTTCCTTGCCTCGCATATCTCTCCTTATCCATCGCATTTATTGTGACACGTTCGGTTGAATGTACAAATATCACGCAGACATATCTAAGCAGACGGCGCTTATCCAAGCCCATATTTACACTGCTGTCCGTTGAGCTAGAGACTGGAGTCGGAGCTGGGGCAGTTACCTGCCTCAATGTTTGCCTTATTTGCGTTCAATAAATATGTGTTTTTATTGCCGCATGCCACGGCCAACTAAGGCTCACTTCCGTTATTAATTTTTAGCCACGGAAATATTAAATTACCAGCCTTTTCGGTTTATTTAGGCACGCCGACATGCTGCAACAGAATGCCACCTGTGGCTACGACAGCCACAAAGACAACTACGAAAGTTGGCCAAGCGAGGACCTGGAGCTGGGCGATGAGGAGGCGCAACCCACGGTGCCACAGCGCTTGGATGGCGGGGAATTTCAGCGCATGCTGAGGCGCAAGCGACGCCAAACGGATGAGAGTCAATTGATACGTGGCCCATACAATGCCAACAAATACTCCAGCTACGTCGAGCTGGTCATTGTGGTGGACAACAAAGTGTACAAGCATTTTGGCGAGAATGCCAAGCGAGTCCATCAGCATTGCAAGGATCTGGCCAACATTGTGAATGCCGTAAGTAGCCGCAAGATAATGTAGTTGTAAGCCACTAAACCACTAAACCACTGAACCACTGAACCCATCTGCAGCTCTATGTGCCGTTGAACATCTTCGTGGCGCTCGTGGGCGTCGTCATTTGGAATGAGTCGAACGAGATTGAGTTCTCCAGCGATGGCGATGTTACCTTACACAATTTCCTCAATTACCGCAGATCTAAGCTGGTGGTGGACCATCCCAACGATAATGCCCAGCTGCTGACCAAAGAGACGTTCAATGGCAGCGTTGTGGGCAAGGCGCTGAAGGGGCCCATTTGCACCTATGTGTTCTCTGGCGGCGTGAGCGTGCAGCATAGCCAGGTGCTGGCTGTGGTGGCCACAACCATGGCCCATGAGATGGGTCACAATTTTGGCATGGAGCATGATTCGAATGATTGCCATTGTCCCGACGAGAAGTGCGTGATGGCCTCATCCAGCTCGGCTGTGGTCCCAGTGCACTGGAGCAGCTGCAGCATCGATCAGCTGACCATCGCCTTCTCGCGCGGCATGAACTATTGCCTGAGGAATAAGCCCACTCGCCTCTTCGATTCGCCGCAGTGCGGCAACGGCTTCGTGGAACCCGGCGAGCAGTGCGATTGCGGCTTGCCCGCCCACTGCGAGAACAGCTGCTGCAATCCGGTCACCTGTATGTTGCACGCGAATGCATCCTGCGCCACCGGCGAGTGCTGCGACCTGAAGACCTGCCGACCCATGATGGCGGGCAGCACCTGCCGTCCGGCGGGCAACGAATGCGATTTACCCGAGTTCTGCACCGGCGAGTCGGAGTATTGCCCAACGGACGTGTTCCGTCGTGACACGGAGCCCTGTGATGGGAATCAGGCGTACTGCTTCTTGGGCTCTTGTCGCTCCCATACCAACCAATGCCGCATCCTGTGGGGGCCCACGGGCAACAACTCGGTGCACTGCTATGAGAAGAACTTGGAGGGCTCCCGCTTGGGCAACTGTGGCTACAATCTGCTCAACCAGACATTCGTCAAGTGCGCGCCACAGCACATACACTGCGGCATGCTGCACTGCAACCACCTGAACGAGCGTCTAGAGTTTGGCATGGAATCGGCAGCGGTGCTATCCCATTCCTTTATCAGTCACGATCGGAAAATTGTGGCCTGCCGCACGGCCCTGGTGGATCTTGGGCTGCAAACCATCGATCCCGGTCTGACGCCAAATGGCGCTAAGTGTGGCGACCAGAGCATGTGCGTCAATCAGCAGTGCCTGGCCTTGGATCGCGTGCGCAAGATGGGCATGGGCGCGCCCTGCCCGGAGAACTGCAACGACAACGGCGTCTGCAACAGCCGTGGCCACTGCCACTGCGATGTGGGCTTCGGTGGTGAGGCATGCAGCAAGGCCGGACACGGCGGCTCCGTAGACAGCGGCCCAGCCACAAATCCGAGCAGTAAGTATTCGCTGGGACGCGCACCTCAAAGAGATGCATCTCTCAATGCTCGGCTTCGCCTTTGTTACTTGCAGGTGCTCTCAGCCTTCAGCGCTTGCTGCTCATCCTGTTCTTCGTGGTGCTGCCGTTTTTAGCCTGCTTCTTTTTGATCTATCGATGTGCGATCCGGAACAAGAAGCTCTTCGCCAGCGGAAAACTAACCGATAATATGTATGTATCGACATCCACGTCCAGTAGCAATAGCAGCAAAAGAAACAGCAGCAGCGGCAAGAGCTGTGCCGCCGTTTCTTGCTGCTCCACAGCTAGTTCACCCACAGCCAATTGTACTACGTCTGCACCAGCAGCACCTACACAATCAATGCACGTCTCAGCACCACCACCACCACCACCACCGCCACACAATGTTAACACACAAACTACTAACACTGCAACAATTACTAATATACACGCCACACTGCCCCGTCTGAAGTCTAGCCCTGGCATACTCGCTGCAGTGCATCCGCCTGCCATGCCCAAGAGCCAGAGCCACTACGAGGTGCTGCATGCACCTCATGTGCGGCGCAAGCTTTCCAATGCACAAACTACTGCAGTGGCAGCCACTGTGCCACCGCCCGTGCCACCGCACAGCAGCAACAGCAGCAGCAACAGTAACAGTAATTCAATGCGACGCAAGCTGGACATCACGGCGCCGCGTCTGCATGCAACCACAAATCCTTTGGCGCTCACCGAGGGCGCCCAATACATAAAAAGCGAGCCCGCGAGGTGTGCCAAATACTAGCAATAATAACAATAATAACAACAATTCCAGCCACAATACCCAATACACTGTCCAGCAAACCACAAACTATATTAGCATGCTCGAGTCATGTGGCGTGATTCCTTCTTGATACTTCCATTTTCCTCCCATTTTCATTTGTGTGTGCTTAAACTATTTTTAGTTGATGTTTACTTTATTTAATTTGTATCATGTGTGTGCCTAATAAATGCTTGACTTTAATGCTAATTGTTGGTGTTGGATATGTTTGTTTGTTGTGCTATTAAATGTTTAAGATTTCATATACAACTAGAATTCGAACAGTTAACTAAAGTTTGATCTTAAAAAATAAGAGTCGAATTATTATTATTAAATTATTTAGCTGTGAATTTTAATTTATTTTATATTTAAAATGTGTAATTTGAGATATTAACTTAGTTAAGTATTTTTTTATTTTTAAATTAAAATTTTTATTTTTAAATATTTAAATTCACACATATTTATAAAAATGATTTAACTGTAAATTTATTTATTTTGTTCAATATTAATCCAAAATTTGTTGTTATAATTAATATTGAGATATGAAAATATTTTCAAATATTTTTAATTAGTTTTCAAAACTTCGTCAAATCATTCAAAAGAAATTCAAAATTTTTAAAAATTTTAGAATTTTTTTTTAAATGTTTTAAAAATATTTCAATATGCATCCAGACAAAATTGAAAAGTTTTGAACTATTAAAATACTCGTAAATAATTTTATTTTGTTATAATTTTCATATGTATGTCACATTAAGCATTTAAATATTATATAATTCCAGTATTTTTTAAAGATTTTCAAATAATTTAATTCTCTTATAAGACTAAACTCAAACTCCTAAAATCTAGTAATTTTCTTGTTATAACAGAAAGCTGTTAAGTTGCTGTTCACTGGGTATTTAACAGTATGTTAAGCTCTGCAATTAACAGCAACTTCAGCTGCTAATCAAATTGTATATGTTATATTTGAACAGTTTGTTAAACCACTGTTAAGTGCATGTTAACTGCGTGCGCATGTTATCTTATCTCTGTTAACTTTATTTAGCCTTGGTGTTGGTTCCTAATATTGCCTGCCTCTTTTGACCTTGCACTGATTTCTGTTGGTATGTAATACAAACACATTATTGCTATATTTATATAAATATATATCCATATATATCCAAACTTTTATGCAGCTCTATCTGCTCTGCTTTAGCCGCATACTAATTGCAGTGATTTGTCTTTGCAGCTTGAAAAGCGCCAGCGGTCACAAGCAGCCATCGACGCGCGTCAATCAAAATGGAGCTGGTCCGCCCGCAGGTGGGGCCAATGGATTACCCAAATCGACGCCCAGCAGCACCGACGACATGAACTCGGCGCTGCTGAAGTCGCCGAGCGATTCGAGCGATGCTGCCGCAGCTGGGAATGCGACGAGCATGTTTGGCAAATTCAAGGGATTCACTTTGCGTCCGCTGAACAATGCCAGCTCGCCGGCGAGCAACTACAGCGGACCGAATGTGGCCTTTGTGCAGCCGACGGTGCAGCAGGATAGCCATGGGGTGCCACAGCGAGTGGCACCGCCGCCACCGGCAGTTAAGCCATCGGAACAGAATGCAGCGAAGACGGCCCATACATTGCCGAGAGCAGCGCCTGCGCTGCCACCGCCGAACCCCGGCTCGACAGCACGTCCCATCATATCGAAACCCACGTTGGACTCCAGCACGCTGACCATGGTGCCTCTGAAAGGCGGCGATGATGATCTCTCGCCCACTCGATCGGCGCCCGCACCACCCGTGCCGCTGCACGCAGATCCCAAGCTGAACATCAAGCGCGACGGCACAATACGGCGCCTTGCCTCATTTCTGAAGAAGGACGAGAAGCCTCCACACAAAGAGAAGACGTACATTGATCGCGAACGATTGCGCAAAATGGAAATCTCGGCACCGATGCCAGTGCCGACGCCAGCGCCGTTGCCGCTGCAGGCAGAGTCCTCCAATTCGGACTCGGAGACAACACCGCGCGAGGAGGAGACCAAGAACTTAGTGAAGCGCACTCAGTCCATGCGATCGCCCACCAAGAAGACGCAGGTGCAGACATTTGGCTCGATGCGTTCGCCTCCCGGAGCAGCCCGGCCCAAGAGTTCAGTGAACGCTGCCAACGCCGCCGGCACACGACCCAAGTCCCCGCCACCACGCCCGCCTCCGGTGGCCAAGAAAACCAATTCAACCAGCTCGTCAGGCTATCAGCTGCCAGTGGCTACCGCCCAGACCACGACGGAGAATACCTACGATGACTGCGAGCTCGTGGAGTCGCCATCTACTCGCGCGTCCAGCGATGCCATCTACTCGGTCATTGACGAGATTCCTCCAGCTGCCCAGACCCTCAAGCGCAGTGAACTCGTAGCCAGCTTGGCCAGCAATGCAGGAGCAAACGGCGATATGGGTTTGCTGGGTGAGATTGTCAATGAGTTTGAGAAACTCAATGGCGGCGATTCCATCTACTCGGGCAAAGCATCAGCAGCTACAGCAGCAGCGGCAGTTGACGAGCCAGAAGCGCCACGTAGTCCCCAGCGTCCGGCACCGCCGAGGCCGGCGGGCAGCAACAGAAATAGCAGCTCAGCCAGTGCTGAGGAGAAGACAGCCGTTACGCCCACATATCTGCGTGCACCTCCCATCAATGCCCCAGTGGCGCGTGTGGCGCCAACACGCTCCGACATCTCACCATCACGCGCATTCTCGAGCTTCAAGCCAGCGCCAGCAAATGCAACCAGCAGCAGCAGCAAGTCAAGCAGTAACAGCGGCAGTAGTAACGCCAACAGAGCAGCTGCTGCGCAGCCGGCACGCATCAGCGGTGGAGCACGTCCCAAGTCATTTACGAAGACAGCTAAAGCACTGCCCAATGGCGTGGCAGTCGCACCCTCGGCCACCATACAGAAGCCCAAGCCGCTCTCGGCGAAGCCTTCGTTCAGCGGCGAATTGCCGAAGCGTCTGGCTGGCGCATCGTCTGCAACGGCAGCTGCCGCACCAACACCGCCCACAGTGAAGGCGTCAGCGAACATAGCGTCGCTAACGCAGCGATTCGAGCAGCGAAAGTAGTTTAGAGCGAATTATTAAAACCTATGACTTTATATATTGTAAGCTAGGTTAGGTACGATCAAATATCATTTTTGGCACTGATTATCGAAACAGTTGTTGATATTCATTCCTTTTTAGCTAACCCTCTAGCTAGGTCTAAGACGTTGCTTAATTTACGTGCTTTTTAGTATCTCAATGATGTTATTTTAAGCCTAATTTACGAAATCGTATTGATATGTAGTTATATTATATATGCGTACTCATTAAATTTAAATGTATGTAATATTGTTTATATATCTTTATATGCTGTTTGCTTTTGTAAATAAAAACCAAAGAAGTCCAATTGTCACAACAAAAAAGAAAAAAAAAATACGCAGCTAACTGAAAGCAAATACTCAATGCAAAATAGTCCATGGTACTCTTAAATATAATGTTATAATGTTGTACAGTTGTAAAGCGCACTTGCGATATTTCAAAACAAATAAAGAACTATTGATTCGATACTAATTACTATGATATTTGCTTGTGATAAAGCCTTTCATTTTAGTATTTAAATTATGTCCGTTAAATTGAGTTTATTGTTATGGAGCTGGGCAGCACTGTCAGTGGAAGCGAATTCGCCGCGCCTTACGCTGTCGAGTGGTGGTACGTCGATATTTATCAATATATAATTGCTTTCATACTTTAAACATCGAAATACTGTGATATCGAAAAGTTAAATTAAAAAATTAAAATGACCGCAAAAAAGGTAAACAATATTAATAATCCTTTAAGAACTTAATAAAATACCAAAACCTTGTGCGCAGAAACCATGGGTTAAGTCGGCATTCAGCCAGCTTAACATGACACCAAAAGCCAGTCCAGTTTCGGCGCCCTACAAACGCACAAGAAGCGGCAGGGCCACAACTTCTGCCAATGTAGGAACCGCAAATGTAGAATCCACTAACGTACGTAAACCACAAATTGTTGACTTGACCGTGAATGAGGATGATGAAGAAGTCAATGCAGCGACACCTATTGTGAGTGAGAACTGGATGGATTGCTTTGCGCCAAGCACTAGTGAAGACCTGGCTGTACATCCCAAGAAAGTTGGCGATGTGCGCAACTGGTTGCAGCACTGCGAGGCGATGCGAAAGAAGTATCCGGCCCAGATTTGTCTATTGACAGGACCAGCCGGCTGTGGTAAAACGGCCACGCTTCGTGTATTAGCCCAAGAACTTGGATACGAGCTGCAAGAATGGATCAATCCCACTGACTGTGAGGAAATCAATGCGCTGGGCGATCAACCCAGCGATGGAACCTATATGGGCTCACAGCTGGAGGCCTTTAAGAGCTTTCTATTGCGCGCCTCCCGCTACAAATCACTGCTGTCGGCGCAGAACAAGCGACTCTTGCTCGTTGAAGATTTTCCGAATGTATTGTTAAAAGATGCAGCAGCAACTTTTTCAGATTTGCTAGAGTGAGTGTTATGCAAGCAGTAGAAGAGCATACTCTATAACAAAAGCGTTATTTTCAGTGAATATATCAGCTATGGCAAGTCGCCGCTTGTCTTCATAGCAGCCGACAGCAAGTCACGTATGCTCAACATCAGCTACAAGTTGTTCACGGATCAACTAAAAGCAAAGCTGCGCATTGAACACATTAGCTTCAATTCGATAGCAGCGACTATTATGCAAAAGTCTATGAAACGCTTTACCACGCTAATGCAGCAACAGCAGCACAAGAGTCTGTACAAGTTGCCCACACAGACTGTCTTGGACTCGATTGTGGTGTGCGCCCAAGGCGACATTCGGAACGCGTTGATCAATCTACACTTTGGCTCACTAAAAGGTGCGCCAAGCATGGTTACCAAGCAGCTAAATGTCAACGCGCCAAGCAAGGGCCGCAAACGGAAAGCAACAAATACTTTGAAGTCCATTGGGCGGGACGAGTCAATAACTATGATGCATGCGCTGGGTCGCGTTTTCAATCCCAAATGTAAGGCATACAACAGAATAACATCTTATTATTGATATTAAACATGAATGAATCCTTTCGCTATTATAGATACTGAAGATAGGGACAAGTGTCTGCTGCATAATCCTGAGGATTTAGCTGAAGCTTTTAGCACAGAGCCAAGAAACTTTGTAAACTTTATACACGCCAACTACCTGCCGCATTTCCAGGACATTGCGAATGTGAATTCCGCGGTCAACGATCTAGGCGTAGCAGACATGCTGCTGCAAGAGTACCGCGACGAATCGCTCTCCTTGGTGAGCCTCACCATAGCCGTGCGTGGCTGCATGGTTGCCAATGTGGCGCCTGTCTCGGGCTGGATGCCTGTACGGGGGCCCAAACGTCTAACGATTGAACCACAGCTGACGCCAGCAGAGCAAAAGCTACTGGGCGTGGCGTATGCTGGCATTTCGAAACGGCTTTATGCCAGTGAATACAGCTCATTTATAAAAACCATAGCTGATAACACAAAGTAGGCAAATTGATAGATAGAATACATCAAATATAGTAGCAGTTTAGTATAGTGTCTTGAAATATTTAAACAAATAATTGAAATATTACAATTCAACGTTTTTATTCAGTTACAAATCGGGGTTATCTATATAAAATTTCAAAAATTTCCTCAATCTTATGCTCGACATTTTAAAAGCAATTTGGCGGTTTTTAATTTTTTTCATTCGGGTTTTGAAGCATTGATTATAGCACAAGCGTGATAAAACTACATAAAAAGCATTTTTGAGTTTCCATCAATTTGAAGTAACTTCAATTCAATTATTTTCTTCAAAGGTTATTTATATCAAGTTCTTATTCCAGGGTGTCTTTAATAAGCTTATACCTACAACTTAGGTGTTAAACGCTACTTAAACGTTAACGGAGTTTCGATAAATCATGCAACGTTTCTACCACAAGTATTAGATTAACTATTTACAGTTCGACAACTCCATTACATCCCCATACAACAATTTATTTGGATCCTTCGTCTTCGGCACCGTTATTCTTGGCATCCTCACTGGAGTTGTCATCCTCTTCCATGCGGTTAGCGTCTAGCAGAAGCAATTGCTCGTCCTCATTGGCATGACCGTTGAGCTGGGCATCAATCACTAATTGAGGCGAACGTGAATGGCTACGACTATGCCGATGGGCGCTGTGCTCTGCATGACCGTTGGCTATATTTAAGCCGGCGACGCCCCTTTCGTGGCCATCGCTGCTCGACGATGAGCTGGATGTCGTGCTAGATGTTGAGCTGCTGCTATCACTTTCGCTGTCCTCACTGGATGAGTCCATTGGCGTGGGCTCTTGGGGTTGCTGACGCGCCTCCAGATCGCAAACAGCACTGCCCGTTGGCGCTGTTGCCGAGGGAGGCGATGCCGCCGCTGCGATTCCAGCGGTTAAGGTAGGCGAGCGCGAGCGTATGAGGTGTGATCGTAGCACTAAAAGTTATATTTAATTTAGATATTTTGAATATAAATATAAATATCATTTTATTTTACTCACTTTGATTTTCGCGCGTTAAGTCACGAATCTTTTCCTCCAGAGCGCGAACCTTGGCACCAAACTCCTTTGATATGTTCTGTGCGTTAAGGCTCTGCTGACGCTGTCGCCCTTGATCTTTAGCGTATCGATCCTCTATTTGTAGGCACTCCTGTATGAGCTCCTGTTTGTTCATCGTTTCCAGCCGCTCAACTCGCGCACGTTCGTAAACGTTTGAGAATTCCTTGGACAGAAACAGTTCCTGATCCTCGGTCTGTAACCCAAAGCAATTGTCTTCAAAATCGTCCCTGGGTAACTCTGACATGTGCTCCTCCATCAGGAACCGATTCGTGTTGTATGGCACAAGCAGTGAACGTGAGCGAACGAGTTTGGTGCGGGCACCACTGCTGCAGCTAGCTGTTGCGCTGTTCACGTTTGCCGATGCAGCCACATCCATTTTCCAAGGCGGATATTGATTCTTCGTCTTCTTGGGCAATATTTTTGATTTCTTGCCTCGTCGATGCTTGCGCCTTTGTGTTGCGCCACTTTGAGAACTCTCTACAAAAACAAAAAATACATTGGTTTTAAATTTTTTTCTTTTTGAATAACCGCAGTCAATCGATTTCAATTTTGCAACTCTGACTATGAAAGCGATATCAGCAATTCTATCGATGTCTACTAATAAGATAGTCGCCATTGTCGCTTACATACGCACGAATGCAAATTTTGTTTGCACAGCTTTGCGCTCAATTTTTACCTGTTTTTGCAGCTTCGGCCATAAGAAATTCACACACAAAGCAGTTGATGCTCGATTACAGCACAAGTATAAGAAATTTCACGAACTAAACACTTGTTAAACTTAATTTGAGACCTTAGCTCAGAGCGAGAGCAGCGCGTATGAAGGAGGAATGGCTAAAAACAATGTAGACACCGATAAGTGTATCAAAACAAAATCGATATTCATGACTGCATATCGATGTGTCTCAGCCTTAATCGTAAAACTGCCTACACAATTTGAATTAGGTTTTGAGTCCCATTGAAAAAGAAATTTTGTTATGTTCCAAAGAAATGTTTATATCATTAGCCAAAATCATTACACAAGTCAACTATAAAACGCAATTTGTTATGCCTTGAGATTGCTATGTATCCAATCAATGTATGAGGCCACACGCGTATAGATATCTGGCCAGCCAGTACTTGGACATGGTACAGGGCCGAAGGACAACAGGCCGCCGAGAAGATAAACGTTATTCTTTAATAACATAAGTGGGCCGCCGGAGTTGCCGTGGCACTCATTGCTTTTGGCCGACCCACACAATTGGGAAGCCATAATATGTATATTCTGGGCGGCATATTGTCTCTGACAATTTTCGATCGATTCGATGATAACTTCACTCTTTTTTAAGCGCGAGCTGGACTTGGCCTGCCAACCGCCCACTTCTGTAACTAAATCCTCCAGCTCATCGGCACGCAATTGCTTGTTAGGCAAGCATATAGGCTGCACGTAGTTGTTGATCTGCGCAACATCCTTCAAGCGTATCATTGCAATGTCATTCGTTTGACTTCCGGCGTCCATGCTATAATTTTGGTGCACAATGATCTCTTCGACGAGCACATCCTGATAGGGAGGAGCACATTCCGTTTTCTCAGGCGCATGACTGACCTGACAATCGGGATTTGTCAACGTATCCCATTCGCCCAACCGTACTGCACGCACTCGCCAGCCTTCACTGCTTATCGCTGAACCAGACGCACAATGAGCCGCCGTAAGCACATAGCGTTCGCTGATCAGAACACCGCCACAAGCGTGAAGTTTCTCTTGACTTGCTGCGTAATTTGGGAAAAAGCAATTGATAAGAAATAATGTAGTTATAAATGTGATTTACTTACGTTTCGTGTATTCAATCAGCGCCAGCCACGGATACTCATTAATTTTTGCTTCCGTATCATTGGAGCGCTGCCATTTGACCCCGCCACATTCATGCGGCAGTAATGGATGTGTCAAAGCGCCCAAGCTATCTCTATTCGCTTGCCCTACGCCATCCATATCAAGTATTGGACAACACACCTAAACAAACACTTTAGTTTTGATTTCATTAAAGGTATAAACAACTTACGTTAACATTCCCATTTTGCTGTCGATTGCATTGATTGTCACGCAGGAGATTTCTATCCGACTGTGACACAGGTGTAACGGTGAGTATCCCCATAAAGTATTCGCAATCTCGTACAGGAATACATTGTCCCAAGACTCGTCCATTCCGGGTGAGCGACGAACAGTCTCCTTGCCGCTGGGCTACAGATACATCCCAGTGTTAAGTTCACAAAAGACTAGTTTTTCAGAATCTCCCATAATTACCTGCTGCTACGCTCAATGTCACCGAACAAACAACAACAACGGCTAATAACGTGCCTCGCACTAAATAAAATCCCATGGCTATGTAGCTAGACGCTTTCACAAAATCAGTCCGAGTGCTCGGAATGCTTAGAATACTTGTGTATATGCAGGTCGAACAGTTGAAGCTGAGCGCACTGAATGGCAGACGCCAATCAAGTTGGTGTTATGACTGAACAATCGAGTTGTGAGCCAAGCCGCTGTCTCCCACAGAGAGAGCGTGATTCCAGATAACATAAATCAAGCGGCTTCATATGTATGTCGAGCGACCGGCAGGGTGACCATAAAAACTTCGAATTTCAATTGCTTTATATTTAAAACTTTTAAAGATTGCATTTAGTTGTAACCGTTAATATCCGAGCAATATGAAATAAAATCGAAATTACTTACAAGAGGGATAAACGTAACCGTCGTCTGTCTGGTAACTGTGAACTAAGAACGAAATACTTGTGACAAACGGATGCGATCTGTTAAACCTGTGTTTTAAATTAACAGCAGCTGTTAAATTCAAATTTGCGATTCATTTACAGGTTTTCTCAGCAATTACCCACTAATAAATTCAAATGTGTATTCTTAAGCTTTTATTGAAGACACTTCGAGCCTTTTACACTCTAAAGTCACTGAAAGGCTTAAAAAAATTGTAATAAGATTAACTGAAAGTGTTTCAGCTCTGTTTAAACGGTCACTGTTAATAACAGTTCAGCAAAATGTTATCCATCTGCCGTTGTATATGTGTGTTAACATTTTTTACACGTATGCGCACACACGCTCAAAAAGTTCGCAGGCGCGTGAAAAAATTAAATTTAATAAAATATTCGCATTTAAATCGATGCCCAAGCAATCAAAACACAATAAAGTGTAACAATAAATATTTTCCTACAGCTAGGCAATCGTTTTGATTTGGCTATCAAGAGATTTCGAGTCGAAAATTGCTTTTGAAAGTGTGATTACGGTGCAAAGAAAAAATTTTCTGCAAAAAAATTCCCAGGTCTGTTTGCTGGCGTAATTGGCAATGTATCAGGTTGACTATGTGTGCGTGCGTGCGAGAGTGTTGGTGAATTTGTACAAGCCATGGTGCATGAGTTGGTGAGAGCGCTGAATAGCTGTGACTAGTGTGTATGTGTGAGCGCAAATGCAAACATGAGCAAAGAGCGCGGGAAAGCAAGCGTGTAGAGTTGTCGAGCTGTTGCCTAAAATTTAAAGATTGGGTGATTAAAGCAGCAATTAATCGTATAATTTATTAAAATTTTAAAACTAGGTTTTAAATATTTTCTGTAATGTAATTACATACGTTTCTAAATGTTTATATATAAAATGTTTACCAAAATATTGTGTAGCATATGCGGCAACCCTGTACTTGGGAGGGTACCTAAAAACAACAAAACCAAGTATACTGCGCGCGTCGCTGCGGCGCCAGTTTGACGTTTGACTCGTCATCAGACGGTTGGGTAAATTTTTTCTCTCAGTTGCTGCTGCCGCTGTGTGCTTGTTTATGTATGTATGTATGTGTTGTATATTTTGTGTGTGAGTGTGTAGGTCTGTGTTTGCACTGCTTGTGACGCATTCTTGTTTTGAGGCAAATCAACGCCAAAAACAAACTTTGAACGGCGTATATAGTAAAGAAAGAAAAGAATCGTTGATTATAAAGAAATACACGATAATTCAAAGATCATTTTGGTAATAGTGATAATTTAAATAAGCAGAAGCAAGTACAATCAACATACAAGGTAATAAGTGCAGCGATGGTGGTGTGCTGACTGCGCTGGTATGGGTGTGTCGCTCTCTGTTTAGCTGTGTGTGGAAGTGAAATAATGTGAAAGAAAAAGGAGGCATAAAAAAGGGCGACGTCGTCTCGGCTGAATATAAAGCAAAACGAATAAAAATGCCGGCAATGTCGAATTTCAAGTGCGCTATACATACGTATGTACATATGTGTTAAAAAAAACAAAGGGCAGTCGAAATGAAACAAGTGATAATGAAACAAGTGCAAAAACCAATATTGTGCTAAATAAATACATAAAGCATAGCTTCCAAAACACGTCTTTCCTTTAAGTGCCTCAAAGTTCGTTTACACGAGAATTTCTAATTTGTTTTGTTTTGTTGATTTGTTTATTATCGTCTAACAAAACAGTTGCAAAAGCTTTTTACATACGGGTGTGTATGCACTGATGTACCAAGCGGTGATAATTACGTTTCGCAACAATCATCATGACAATCATGATTAAGTGTGCGTGTGTGTGAGTTGCCAAAATATCGCGTTAAGACCATGAAATAAAACTTGCGCGAGCAAGACAGAGACAGCGTTTTCTGTAACGGCACTCATAGGTGCCGCAAAATACAGTTGTGCCTTTGTATGTGTCTGCGAGTGTTTATTACATACTCATACCTGTGCAGTTACATTTTGGAATACATGTGCAAGAGTGTTTTTCAGCTGACGCTAGCTCTCGCAGCCATAAAAACAACAACAACAAATAAAGAAAGAAAAATAAAATAGTGTAAAATAATGAAGCATATGTTGAAAACTGAAGTGGGAAGTAACGGGCACAGCCCACACACTGACAGACTCAGGCTGTGCCTGTTGGCGCTCTTCGCTTTGCTTACATCTGCCGTTTGGCACAGCCTCGTTGCGGTCGTCATCAGCAACAGAAATATATATATATATATGCAGACATACATAAGTACTCACGTTTATTTTGTGCTTTTTCTTTTACACTTTTAGCCTTCAGTTTCCGGTTATGAAGGAAACAAACGGGTTCGGGTTTCCTGCACTTGCAATAACTATATATATGTACGCGTGTGTGTGTTCTGTGTGCATTTCATTGTAGTATGTGCGTCAATAACCACAACGTGACTATGCGACGGATGCTGTTTCCATTCCAGCTCGTCCCTAGAGTTGCGTCGTTTCCCTCAGAATAAGTTCAATTGAACGGGTCATTGAAACAAACAAACTGATTCTATTCATTGGTGTGTGTATCAAATCAACCAAGTTATTAAATTGCTTATAAAGAAAACAGGATAATGCTATTTGCATTTGCAGTATATATTGTTAAAACCTATCTTTATATATACATATATACACATAAATCTTAAGCATTGATCATGTGAACTTTTCCATAAAGTTGTACTAGAATTTCCAGCTCTGCTCTTCTATAATCTATACATAATTTCTCAAAGTGTCACAAAAGAGCGACAGTTCATTGTTCACTCTTCAAGCGGCGGTGCCAACCACAGTCATCTATGTGCGTAGATATGTATGTATAATTGTATGTGCATAAAACATTTTAATTTGATACTAGTTAGCTTTTATACACTGTGCTGGTAACTATTTAGTAAAGAGTTCCATTCGTTGTAGCTGCAGAGCGTTAAGCGTAACGATGCGAACGCTTTGCGCTCTCAATTAACCTCTCAACCGGCTTTCTGCCTGCCTGACTGCGTGACTGTCTATCCGTCTGTCTATCTGTCTGTCTGCCTGCCTCTAGCGTTGGGCTGTAGCTCGTTTAACCAGCAGACCTTTCAGCCTATACAACCTTTATATTTCAACAGCCATTGCACCACGCACAGGCAAACCATTTCTATAGGGTTTTTCATTTTACTGCCTCTTCTTGAAAAAGGTCGTATAATTTAAGACAGAAGATATTTGTGTTTCAAGCAGCGAAAACATTTTTTGTAAAAGAACTTTAACAGCATTCGAAATAATCCACACCCACGAACACTCATCCAGGTTACCTACCTTTCAGGCCTTCCTAACATACCGGACGTATTAGTGTTCAGTGTATTGTTAGATTTATGAGAAACCAGCATATGTCTGTTGATATATCACAGCTCTTAAAGGCGTCAATGGCCTATTCATGTTCTTGGCACAAGTTAATATCGTATATCAAGACAGCTAATGTCCCTAATACTATTTTGATAGTATCTGAAAGTCTACTTCTGTTTCCCTATTTTTATCCATTTACAAGATACGATTGTTCTCCTAGAATTTTCCTAGAGAAATATAAACTTTTAGCTCATACAAGATTAACATTAACAGCTCTAAGACTGTGGCTACAATTTATACAACATAGCCTTGGGCAGACATTGGCTAATCCGGATAGGTTAATGTTTTTGTAATGTTTACAAAGTTTACCTATGTATAATACTGTTATACATTTAGTATTTCAATGGTTCGCCTAGTGCTCAAACCCATTTGTGGCCGCACTAGGCAGGCAGCTTGCATGAGTATTTAGCCGCGTATAGAACTTCCAAGTTTTGTACTAGTTGCTTTGACTTCTTTTGTTTAGGTATTACGGGTTCAGTTTGGCTTGTTCTTTTGTCATTTTATCATCATTCGAGCGTTTCCAAACGCTAAGATGAAAAAAACAAGACAAAACCAGTTAACATTTAACTCCAAAAAAGGCTAAAGCCGTTGGCAAGACTCGTAAAAGAAGATGAAGATGGACATTGGGGCAGAGTGTGAAGCGGCGGAAACCACAGCAACAGCAACAGCAACAATAACAACATGATCAACAACAACAACAACTTCAAACTTCAGTGTAGTCATTATTTGCAATTATCGGAATGTTTCTTTGGTTCTTCTTCTTCTCTTTTTATGTGCACGCTAAATCCATTTGTTGTTGCTGTTTTGTTGTTTTTGTTATTGCCGTAGGTTTCTCTTTGCGGCTTAGGATCAAAAACCTTTGGCTTGGTTTTTATGTACATATGTATGCATGTTTTTATACGTGTGTATGTATGTATGTACAGAAGCGTGTTTGCTTTTGAGTGTATTTTTGTTTGATTTCTGTTTTGAGCATATTCGCTAAGTTTTAACCTTAAATTTTTTTTCAATGCCGACTTCATACATACATAAATATGTGCGTATGTATTGTTGTTTGCAGCCGTGGTCTTCGTCTGCTTCTCGGCATAGTAAATAAATAATAAATAAAACTATCACGTCTACACACACACGTCCATACACTTATATTCATCATTTCAACTCTTGCGTGGGTGGGATATGCAGCTCTGTCTGTCAGTCTCATAATTTCCTTCTTTCACGGAAATGTAAACAAAAAACAAATGCACAATGCAATTCAATCCGATGCGAACTGTCAAATGCAAAATACCTACATTTGTTCACTCTATAGAAATTCGAGTTGAATTGTAAACAAAACGTCAGCAGGGGCGGAAGGTGGCAGAGAGCGTATTGGATATTCAAATCTTTATAATATTAATCAATGTAAATGTATACAAAATGTTATTGCATTCAACTTGCAACTAGCCAAACAAGTAAATTATTATAGTTCGTTAAATTGCATTTAATTTGCCATATGGTCAGTTACTTGTTGATATTAGCAATTACTCATATACACACACGTATATACATGCATATATACAAATATTTATATTATGTAAATATATTGAGTTTTGCACTAGGATTGTTAGCCGTAAATGTACATACAAATGGCTATCAATCAACGTATGTGTGCATATAATAGTAATATGCTTAACAGGTGTCTTTAGGTCTAATATTTAAACAGTTTGCACCTAACGTTTCCAGATAAGCCGTGTTTAGAAACAAGAAGTATATACTTCGCTTCATTTGTGGCTGGAACTGGCTATAATATTTTAAAAATAAATCCATGACGTATTTTCAGTTCATTTCGTAAGAAACGGTGAAATTGAGCAAGATTAGTCAAGATCTTGTTTACCCAAATGATAGCTAAATATGAATATATGACTCAGAGAATGCGTATTATCAATTTTATATTCTCTGAATGTTTTAAGTGTTGTTTTTAGGAATTAGGCGAAGTTTATTCATCGTTTGCAAGTTTCTAGTTTAATATACATATTTTAAAAATTGAGGTCAAAAGATCGACTTATCAATTCGCAAATGTCGCATTTTGGAATTTATTTTTATGTTTAAATTCATATTTCTTAAGCTACATTTTTATGCGATATATAAAACGCAATTTAAAATCGTCTCCCAGTTTTGATTAGAAAAATTTAATTTTTATGAACTTGATTTGTTTTGCTTTTTCTTGTTTTTGTTTTCATTGTTGCTGCGCACTCAATAATTGTTGCTTGCTTTCATTTGATTATACACAAACGTTTGTGCATATCTATATACATACATGCATATGTATCTACATGTGTGTGTGTGTGTGCATATCATATGTCTATACTCGAAATTGTTTTTGTTCCCGTTTTCAGTTTTCGTTTGGCATGCAAATTTGTGTACGCGGTTTGTTGTTATTGCTGTATTCGCTTGCGACAAAAACAGTTTCTTTCATTGCATTTGCATACGTGAGTAAGTGTGTGTGTGAGGGTACACATTTATATGCGTATGTGATTAGCAGTGAGAGAGTTCATTATTATTATTATTCATTTTTTTTTTTGATAATTGCAAAATTTGC
Organism: Drosophila hydei; assembly: GCF_003285905.1. NCBI lineage: Eukaryota > Metazoa > Arthropoda > Insecta > Diptera > Drosophilidae > Drosophila > Drosophila hydei. The sequence goes on along the minus strand of NW_022045830.1, from coordinate 7,806,779 downwards.
TTTGTGTCTTTATCAGCACTTTGCGTTTCTTTAGTCTTCTTTCTTGAACGGGCTGCCGAAGCGGCAACGATGGCAAAGAAGAAAGTAAGCGATTCGCTTGAATTGGTTTACAGCGAATCGCAAGCAAACAGATTTATTGACTGGCGGGCGATATACACATTCACACAAACATATGTACGCACGTACATGTGTGCGCACATATTTTGTTTCATACCCCTTTATAAATAGTCAGTATGGGGCATATTGGGGCAATAAAGTGTTATATAATATTAATGAAAATATTTAGTAAATATATGTATATATATTAAGTTTGTAAATAAATAAGTCCATATGCAGGTGTAAGCATATGTCTGACTGCAGGGTATTCCCAGTAGTCGTGTATAATTACTTGATTACATTCACATTCTCGCCTGAGTCATTGTGTTTATTGTTATTGCAGCTTGTTCCACATGTACGCCTGTGTATGTAAGTTGGTGAGAGAGTAGCGGGAAAGAGAGAGCAATGTTGTTGCTCTGTACTCATTTCAGCTCAGTGCAAATGGAAAACAAAACATCTCCGATATCATTGCAAATTATAGTCGATATCGATATCGATTCTTAAGCAGTTTCTCTGAGTTAATAGTGGCAAAGAAATTTAGCATTATTTGATGTCCATCTGTGTCAAGGGTATTTTGTGATTTTTACTCTCAGGCAGAGAACTTGCCTATGAATCAATTGTTTGTTTTCTTATTTTTTCTGTGTGAGCGTATGCGTGTGTGTATGTATTTACGCGTGTGTGTGTTTGGAAAGAGCACACGTGACAACGCCCCTCGACAAGGTTTCTCTTTGCCTTATCAGCAGCGGTTTTCTCGATTTCGATGACTATACTAACTGGTTGTTATCTATTACAGATCAAATAACAAAAGTCGGGCGGCGAATATAAATATACATACACTCACTCACTCACTCGCTCGCTCCACAAGCAACTGCACAATAACAAGACGAAGAAGTAGAAGTGGAATAGGAAGAGCAACAATAGCTAATACAACGGCAACGGCTGCAAATTGGACATGTCATGTCAGCAAGCGTCAAGATTCATTACAGCAGCAGCAGCGACAGCAACAGTAGCAACAGCCAAAAGCACACTACCAACACCAACAACAGCAGCAGCAGCCACAACAGCAAAACGCACATCGACGCCAACAGCAGCTAAAACAACGCCTATTTCAGTGATTGTGGAGCATAGCATTGGTGTAGCTGCCGCCAAAACGAACCCGCCTGAGGATCCCTATGTATTCACGGAGACTATTGCAGCGACACCACCAATTTTATTTAATGCACAGGTAAAGCTAAGCCAAGTCATGTCAAGGCGAAACTAAATTAAACTAAAACAATGCCCTTACTCACACACACACATGCACACTCACCTTTATATTGTTGTAGAAATCGCGAGCCCGCCTAAGCGAAGCGCAGCACGGCAGAAATTGCAACAACAATAGCAAGCAGAGAGTTGCAAACAAAAAAGCGAGCATTGTTGCTGCAACAACAGTGCCCATTGCGCAGTTGAATGGCACTGCAACAGCAACAGCAGCAGCGGCAGCAACTGTAGCAACAGCGCGAGCAGCAGCAGCAGCAGTAACAACAAAGGCGCAGGCGTCTTTGGGTGCAGCAGCAGCAGCAGCAGCAACAACGAATTTCAATAATGTCACACAATCTCAAAGGCAGCCAACGTCACAGTCGCAGCTGCAATTGCAGTCGCCGCTGCAGTTGCAGTCGCAAGCGTCGCCGAAACGGGCTACCAACGTTTGTGTGGTACGTCCACAGCAGCAACTACAGCAGCAGCAGCAACAACAACAGCAACTGCAACAACTGAAGCAACAGCAAACGAAATTGATTACAAAGCAGCCAGCACCACATCCGCCACCACCGCCACCGCCGCTATATACGCACACGCCTTCACTGTGGCAAACACCGCTCATATTGGACACCACACAGAAGCAGCAGCAGCAACAACAGCAGCAGCAGCAGCAGCAGTCCAGCATTGTCGTTGCCACAGCACTGGTCAGCCCGCCCACATCGCCCGCCTCGTTACCCTCACCCACGGCCAATGCACCGCCGACAGCAGCTGTAACCGCCATGGTGTCGCCCATTGTGGTGCCCCTATCAGCAGCGTCTGCTGCGATGTCACCGCCAAAAGGCGGCTCATTGCCGCCGTCCAAGTTTCATCACACGACACTGGCGCAGCACTTGCAGAAGGTGGAATGTTTGAAGAAAAAGAAATCCTTGCCACTGAGCTGTCAGAACTCCAACAACAATAACAACGGCATTGTTGACACGCTGCACAAGGCGACAACGCCGTTTGGCGTCTACAATCTGACGCATCCACCGCCGCTAACGGTTTTCAATACTGCAGCTACAGCCGCAGCAGCGACACCTGCAACGGTTGCTGCAACAACAAAGAAACATTCCGCCGATGCTACCGATGACAACAACGATCTCAACGAGATTCCCGTCAATGTCATCTTTCGGAAGCCACCCGAACTTTTAGGTGGTGCTGGAGCTGCCGCACAAACACCGCCACGCCAAGCGGTCGCAATTGGCCAGCAGTCGGCAGTAATGAAGCTGGGTGCTGTGGCGCCATTAACGCCGCCAACGCCGCCCACACCACCGTCAACGCCACAGCTGATCAATGTATGTACGCCGCCAACAACAGCAACAGCATCAACAGCAGTGGCAATGGCAACAGTTATCGCACCCGCCCTCACAACTGGAGTAGCAGCAGCAACAGTGTCAGCAACAGCACCTCTAGCCAGCATTCAATATGAACAAAAGTCTTCCAAAGTGGCCAATTCTGCTGTCAGTCAAGCTGCGGCGCCGAAACGCAAAGCGCTGGCAGCAGCTGGTACTGGCTGCAGAAAAGGCAACAAAACCAATAATAAACACGCTGCTCTGGACACTACGAAGCCGCCGCCGCCGCCTCCACCGCCGACAGCAATAGTTGAGCAGGCAGCACATACAGCAGCTGCTGCAGTAGTTCCGGCGTTGGAGCCAACATCAATAAGCGCTGCATCGCGGCGCCGTAAAGTGCCGCCAGCGACCAAGCGAAATGCTGTGTTGCTGAGCGAGAATGAACCTTTGGAGATAGATGTTCCATACTGCTTGCAAGCGCGTTGGTTGGACTCTGGCAAATATCTGGCCCAGGAGTCGCCGTCCGTGTTGAGCAATCGCGAGGAGCGCATTGCTCTACACAAGGGTGCGCTACGCCGTCATGCGTTGCAGTTGCTTTCAACGCGTACGCTTCAGGAGTTGCCAATGCGTGCGGCACGTCAGCGACTGCAATGTGTCCACAGTCTATTGCTTAAGTACGGGGATCATGCGAGCCAGGAGCAGGGCATGTAAGTACACTTAAGAACCTATGATCCCTATGAATGCCAAATAAAGCAACTTTTCATCTTTGCAGTGGCGTTGGAAATCGCTGCCTGGTGGCCGCTTGCAAGCAACCTACGCTTAGCATGGCTGCCCACTGCGAGCGGCACATTGTCAACAACACGACACAGCAGTTGTTCCAGCCGTGTGTCGCTTGGCGTGTAGATGGGGTCGCCTGTCAAGCGCCCGTGTTCGATGTGCTGCACTCACTGGCTTTGTGCCCGGTTCATAGCCATCTTCGACATGGCATTGAGGTGCAGTCCAAGCCTCAGCAAACGCAGCAACGAGCAAAGGTGTTGCAGCAGCTGTCCAAGCCGGCACCCACACCTGCTGTGCCGGGTCCCGTGCCAGCAGCAGTGGTGACTGCTAATGCATCAGTGGCTAATAAACGCAAGCGCAAAACGAATCCAAATGCTAATCCGGTTGGCCGTCCGCAGAAGCGTGCCAAAAAGCCAGATGCATACGCTAGCACTATCTTACCTGTATTACCACCGGTGTCAGCGGTGCTGCAGCGTAAGAGCAGCACCACCTCGCTGGAGTCCATTGCGAGCAACTCGCAGTCGTCGGCTAAGTCACACTCGGCACTACCGCCCTACACACCTGCAGCGCCTGTGCTGACGATGCCGCAGCTGTCCATAACGCCTCCGGCGCTGGCGCCGCTCAGCGATTACCAGCAGCAACAGCATCAGCAGCTGATGTTGCCTAAGATTGAGGCCGAGCAGACGCAGCAGTTAGATGCGAATTTGCTGGCCAATGCTAATTTCAAGGCCGATGAGATTAGCCAAATTGTGGCACAGCTGGCGGCTGCCAGTAGCGAGTTGCATCATAACAACAATAACAACTTGCACTTCAATAATAACAACAACATCAACAGCAGCAGCATAAACTATTGCAGCAACAACAACAGCAACAGCGGTAGCAGCAGCATTAGCTGCGGCTTTCCCTCATTCAACGCAGCTTTTGGCAATGCCATGAGCGGCCAGGGCCAGCAGATGGCTTCACATCATGTCAACACATCGATGGCTAGCACGGAAAATATGCTGAGTCATCATATGTTTGGCATATGCGAGAATAGTTCGGCCTATGCCAGCTCCGAAGATACGGGCCTGGGCGGTCTGAGTGAGTCGGAGCTGATAGGCGCTAATGATGCTGGTAAGTGGACAACATATTCGAATCATGCTCAATTGGGCAATTGCTAACTATTCCCATATACTCTTGCAGATGATATAGCATTGAATGGCGCCCATCTGCTGGAGGAGCACGATTTGGTAAATGTGTTTGATACGCTGCCGGACGATGCGTTCAACGAGTTATTTCAATCTGGTGTGTATTTCATAATAACAAAGTTAACTCTGCTTTTCATTGTACTAATTAATGTGTGCACCCCTCCGCCAATGCGCCGCCTGTGCCGTGCTGTGCTGCAGTGCATCAAGCCGAGTGCGAGGCCGTGGATCGTGCGCTCGAGATTGCCGATAAGAACCTCAAGTGTCTCCAGCAGACAATCGGCAATACTGCGCACGACAGCGCCTTCCTTAACGATTTCCTCGACGTGGGCGATGATCTGCTTGTGAACGCTGTAATGAACTCGCCGAACACATCCGGCATCGATGCATCAACGCTCTTTGTCGATAGCAGCGGCGGCGGAAATAGTAGCAGCAACGGTGCGGCCGGTTCCAGCTCAAACAGCTGCACGCCGGCGGCCTCCGTCGCGGATATACGTGGCTTGGTGCAGACATAAATAGGCCTAAGCCGCACTTGTATACGCTTCTAACGAGTCTGCGTAGCATGTCGTTTTTTTTCCAAAAGTTCTTTCGACAAAAATCTTAGATCTTAAAAGAAAAATGATAAGAAAACAGATTGAAAGAAAAATCGAACTTAATTTCTCAACGAACGTTGATAACAACTTTTATGTTTTCTATATTTGCCAAAATTTCCTTGTTTGGCCATCGGAGATGCTTTGCATATTCACTCTACTCCAATTTCTTGTCTAGAATACATTTCTATATATGTTTGTATGTATAGTATGCTATACATATATAATATAACTGAAGCAGCATATAAATAATTCGTGTTAATGCAAAAAATTCTCAAAAAAATTCCAAAAAAACAAAAAACAAAAAACTATAACAAAAAAAATTAAAAATACACTTAAATACAAGAAAATATAATGTAAATTCGCGTGGAACCTTAGCGTTAAAGTTATTAACTTAATTTTATGAGTTAGTACAACAGGCACATTTAAGAATTAACAAATTGTGAAAGAAATGTAGAATGCAGGTAACACTCACACACACCCACACAGTAAAAGGGAGAAAATAATGAAACAAGCGTAGGAAATCTTAGCAAAAAAATTGAATTTGAAAGCGTGAAAAAATGCTAAATATCGCATAGAAAAGTTAAGTTCTAAATAGGCATAGAATTTGTTTAATTTTGATTTTATAGGCGCATTTACATCAAACCACTTTAAATGAGAAATGTAACAACAGTAACAACAGCAGCAGAAGCAAAAAGAATTTACATTTTTTTAGTTTATGTTTCAATACACACACACATACACACACATAAACGTACAAGGGATTACATAGTTTGAAACCGCGAATCGTATTACTAAATATACATAAATACATCATATATATATATGTATAAATATATATATATAATACACAGACCTATGTAAGCTTTAATTTAAATGAAACCAACTGACAAAATCAAAATGCAACTTGGCTTTTAAGTTCGCAAAAAAAAAAACAAAAAAAAACACAAAACTGATTTTGTTCGTAGTTGATTTGAAGGATTAAGTAATTCAATTTTCAAATATTTGAAGATTCTTTTTACTTTTCGATCTTGGTCTATGTACTACACACATATGTAAATTAACGATTACATATTAAATAGAGTTATATACATACTTTATATACTGAAATGTAAAATTATTTAGCCTAAGTAAAATACAAAACACACATACACATGATGTACCCACAAATACATACAAGAAAACTGTTACGCTTTAAATATAAATCATTTAACGCCCCGAGATACACGCCCACCTCCACACACACACACTCACACACTAACACGCACACATACACATACGTAGACATACATACATTGACATCGACTTACCCATCCATTGTAATATTTCATTTGTCATCTTTGAAAGTATTAAATGAGAGAAACCGTTTAATAAAAACAAAATATGAATACATCAAATTATATAAATTATGTATGCATCATGCATTCAATTTACATCATGCCTAGGCATCGCACATTGAGGATCTTCGCTATGGACGTGTACAAGAAGGGAACCACTCGTACTTTAAACTTAGTAGACAAAACTGTAATATAAATACATGCATATATATATATATATGTATATATATATATATATATATATATATATATATATATATATATCTATATATATATATGTATACATAAATATATACAATTATATTAAACACGTGTATATTAATCCTCTCTCTTTCTATCTATCTCTATATCTTTATATGTACTGTTTTGATTTGATTGATCTTTGGCATTAATTTAATTTAACTTAATTTAGTTAACTTTAGTTGGCAACTAGTTTACAAATATATATTCAAATATATATATATATATATATATACAAATAAATACTTTTTTCGCTGTGCAAGTAACACGAACAAAATTCTTTGCGAAGCTAAAAAACAATGTATTCTTTTAAATATAAACTTAATTATATTATTTACGTTTTGTATTCAAACGAACCTTTTATATATATATATATATATATATCTTAACGTATACATGGAGATGTATTTGTTAAGAGAAGATAGAATCAGCCCATCCATTCAAAAACACCTCCACGTTTCAACTCGGCCAAAAACAAGGATTGGTTCAAAAAGTTTTTGAATTTTATTTTTATTTGGTTCGAGGTTCAAATCATTTTTTTGTAGTTTACATGCATTTTTGTGATCTAATTTGTGTAATTATTATAAACGAAAAAATATTAAACAAAAAAAGAAATATATATATTATAAGCCTAAGAAAATAAAAATAGAAAAAAAAATAAAAATATTGATTTTATGGCAACTGCAACTCAGTGTTTTATACGAAAATTTCTGGCAAAAAAATCGCAGTTTTTGTTTATGAATTTGAATATCTGTCTTTACCATCCAACCAATCTATGTATAAAGAAAACTATTGCTGTTGGGTTTGGAATAATTCGAAGTTGTGTTTGATTTAAGCTTTCAATCAAAATAAGAATTCCTTATCATACCGTATGGTATGTGTTAGATCTATTTGATTTGTGTTTCAAATATTTTATGTAAATGAAAAAAAATCGTTTGATTTTTTGTTGACAATTGAACATTTGCTTTAGTTTTCAGTTGGGCGTCTCATGTCGGAGCGTTTCGTAGCAAGCTTTTGCAGACTGTCAGAACGAGCTGGCGAGACAAAATAAATCAAACAACACAACTTTCTGACTATAATCCAGTTCCTTCGTCTAAACACATACACGCATAGTTCCAATTCAAAAAAACAGTAAAGCCGCGTTATAGCGATCAATCAAGGTTTTGCCTTTCTTCGTTTTGTGGTCGGCCAGCTTAAATTTTGGAATTGCAATTGAAATTTTTGCTTATTAAATTTTTCATTAAAAAGAAAAACAAAAAAACAAAGCAGAACGTTATAGCCAAACAGGACAGCCAATTCCGCAGCGAATTTGGTCTGCTTTGGCCAAAGAGCCCACCCAACCAAAGCAAACCAAGCCAAGCAAAGCCACGCCACGCCACGCCAAACCAATCCAAAGCAAACCAAACCAAACCAAGCTAAACAGAAAAGAAATCAAAAAGAAACCAGTTGGTTAAGGTCACGGATTGATAGATATATACAGTAAACAGTTTATGACGATATTGTATTTTGTTGCCCAGTAGGCAAGGTGTTTAATGATTACAAATGCCTACCTGTTAAAGTAGTCGTAACAAAACTAAATATTTTATATATTTATAATCTTCGGCGAATTGGAGGACAGACACGGACGTGGTAAGTGCCGATCCTAACTTTTCAGAATTCTTAGCCTTGCCTTTTGTCGATTACTAACGAAGCCTTAACTTTCCATGGCGCAGCTATTAATGTTATATTTTTTATGTCTGGAAATACGAGGGAACACTAGGATTATAAAAAACGCATTCTTCTAAACTGTGCAATATCGCAAGCAAGAAATTAACTACAGTAAGTAACGGTCTTATTGTTTTTTACCAAATATATATTTACATGTTTCCAATCTTAAGATACGCTTATGAGCTAATTAATCTTAAGCCTAGGTATAATAAATAGATTGCAGCATACTAAGGCTCCTGCGCCCGCTATAACTCTGTAGTCTCCAGTTTACGCGCTAAGATTTGAGCATTATTCGTTAGTTTGTCGATTTGGTTGTACAAATTGAAATGCCGATTCAGGTCATTCGTATTGTTAAACAATTTGGCAGTACCCTTGAGGGTTTCGCGTAGGTCCTGTGTGCCAATGGCCAGAAAATTATCATCCAAAGAGTCCTGGCCGCCAACGCTGTAAGCAAAGTTGAGTCAGTTTTAAGATCTGTCTATACAGAGTTCTTATTATTTGGCTAACCTTAGATTTTCCTCGGTCTTGAACCATTCGTTCTCGTATCCCTTCAGCCAAATGGGATTAGAGCCTTGCACGCTATGCTTGTTGGTATTGGGCACGCGTGTCGCTGGCTCAGGGGGATGCTGCAGCGATGTGGAAGAGTGTCCACCTGGTGGTAGTTTAAAAGGATTAGCAGTCGGCGGGATTGTGTTCTTGTTTAGCTTACGAAATATGTTGACTTTGGCAGCGCGCAGCTGTCTTTTGTAGCCCTTGCGCTGCGAGGCGCACAGCGCCAGTGTGACGACCAGGAGTGAGGCCAGGAACAGATTTGTGAACACCAGCCAGACGAACATGGCACCTCGGGTCGGGCTGGCCATGAGCAGTTGCGCCTCGGCGGGCTGCGTGTCCAATACATTGAGATCCTTGAACAGATCGTCCAGACTCTCGATGTGCGTGTCTATCAGCTTGAGCACCTCCGATACTTCGTATATGGAGTTATCCTCGCGCTCGACTAAATGCATATATAGATCCGTCTTCGTCTTGTCCACCGAACCATCCTTGTTTTCATGCACTTTGATCTCATCGATGTTGACAATGGATTCGGTCACGTTGCCCAGCGTGCTATCAAGTGAAGGTTAGTAAGGAAAGTTAGGGAAGGATAAAGATACTTACTCTCTGAATGTATCGATTCTGGAGCGCAGCTCGTCCGGCTGCAGTCGAAAGACAATCCGCACCTTCTGATCCTCCCGCAGCAGATAGATAAAGACATGCGCCACATCTCGCATGCCCAGCGTATCGTTCGCCAGCACCATAAAGTCAAAGTAGCCCTTCATGCCTTTCTGTGGATCGAAGTTAAGCTGCACTTCGCCAGTGTTGCGATCGATGAGGAAGGGTGCCTTGCGCACGTTCTCGAGGCCTTCGGATAAGGTTTGCCTTATGTCGCCCACCTGATAGTAGGCGATTTTCGCATTCTCACCCTCGTCCGGGTCAAAGGCTTCCACGCGCATGAAACTCTGGCCGAAGTCAGCGCTGGTCGTGATGCCACCGGTGAAGATCTTCGAGCGAAACTTTGGCGGATTGTCATTGATGTCCAGCACACGCACCCGCACACACACAACGGTGCTGTCCACTTTCTCAGCACTGTTGGCATCCACATAGCTATCGTAGGATAGCAGCGCCTCCGGCTCGGCGGATGTGGACATTTCGTACTCCAGGCTAATGCCGCGCAAATGGCGCGAGTGCTTGAAGCGATCATAGTTCAACTGGTTCTGCCCGCTATTCACTTTGTTTTCAATCTCAAGTCCTCGGCCATGCTGCTCCAGCGTGTCATTGGCACAGTTCTCTGTGGCTTTTATATACAACGTAAAGTTGGCAATCAGCTCTCGATCCAATTCGCGCTCTACAGTCAGCACATGGCTCTCCGGATTCAGGCGGAAGTAGCCTGCCTCATTGCCACGCAGTATGAAGTAGCAAACCTGGGTGGGCGACTCTTCCGGATCATCCAGTTCCATTTCATCCTTATCTATGGTATCCGGCAGCTTGATGCGCTCTGCGCCTGGATCAGAGTGTTCCGTAAAGTTCACCGAGATCTCGTTCACAATAAACTGCGGCTCGTAGTCGTTCACGTTGCGCACGTAGATGGTGAGATCCAGATCTGTGCTCAGGGAGGTGGGCAAGCCTTGATCGTAGGCCTCGATTCTAATCTGAATGGAAGAATTTGGAATGTTTAGATTTGAGATTGTTAAAAACTAATCCAGACTGACCTCATGCATCTTCTGCTTGTTCCGATTCAAGCGCTCCTTGAGCAACAGTTCGCCCGTGTTAGCTCTCAGCTCGAACAGCTTGTAGCTGCCTAGAGGATCGGGCTTCAGGCGATAGCGCACCAGCGCATTCTGCCCAATGTCCGCATCACTTGCATACGCCTGCAGTATCATGGTGCCGACGGTAGCATTTTCGGGTATGCGGATCGTGGTGTTGTGCAAGGGCCTCACAAACACAGGTGCATTGTCGTTGAAGTCCGAAACGCAGATGTCCAGTGTATTCAATACCAGATTTGCAGGCACGCCCAAATCCCTTGTCTTGATGGTCAGAGTGTAGTTGCCAAATTTATTGCGCAGTGTTTTACTGGCATAGATCTGAGCGTTCCACGGGTCCAGTTGCCTAAGCTCGAACAGACCCTCTCTGTTGCCCTTGCCGATGGCGAACTCCAGCCGTCCGTTTGGTGTGGCTGGATCGTCGGCATCCTTGCCCACAATGCTGGCAATACTTTCATGCAGCTCATGATATTCGGTGATCAGAATGCAGCTGCTGGGCACACTGATCTCAGGTGCGTTATCATTTTCATCCAATATGTTTATGCTGGCAATAAAGTTTCATTATTAGATAGAATGGGTACGAGTCCTTAAGCTCCCCTAAGTTCACTTACAACACTTGCTTGAATGCATTCCGACTCTCGCCGGCTAAGAAGCCAAACTGATAGTTGTCCCAGGCCTCGATCACTAGATTGTACGAATCCTTCGTCTCGCGATCGAGCTTATCGGCCACGCTTAAGACGCCCGTATCAGCATCTATAGTAAACTTGCCCTGCGAACTGATGCGATCCATGAGAAATGTGATCTTGCCAAAGTCGCCCGCATCGGCATCGGCCGCCTGCACGGTGGCCACTCGAGTGCCTGGGGCAGCGCTCTCACTGATCGTATAGTTCTTGCTGCCACCTATGAAGTAGGGATTATTGTCGTTCTCATCCAGGACGCTGACAAAGACATCCACCAGAGCCGATCTGGGCGGCAGGCCCGCATCAGTCGCTCGCACGCTGAAGTTGAGCCACTGATGCTGCTCGTGATCGATTTTGCTGGCCACCACAATCTCGCCCGTCTGTGCGTCCAAGTGGACCAGACTACGATAGATGGGATTGCCCTCCAGGGCGTAGCTGATCGTACGATTCTTGTCCACATCATAGGCCAGCACAGTGGCAATCAGGACGCCATTGATGCTGTTCTCGGTGATCGTTTGCCTATAGAACGGCTGCCTGAACTTGGGATTATTATCGTTTTCGTCCTGTATTTGAATTGCTAGGAAAGCTGAGGATTGGGATTGTTAAATTGTATTGTTTGGACTCAAGATTGATGTACATACTTTCCACAATCTGCTTGCCCTTGGCAGCTGCCAAATCCTCAACAGTTATGGCCAGCTTGATGTGCTCCACTTTCTCGCGATCCAATAACTTGATGACCTTCAAATAGCCCTGTATAGCATCTAGATCGAAAGCTCCCAGATAATCATATTCACTTATCTTCACCAGGGCGCCCTCCTCGTTGCGTGCCTCGGAATGCGCCGCGTTTAGCTTGTAGCGCAAAATGGGATTCTGGTCGGGATCTGTAGCTTTTATTTGATAGACTAAGGTGCCCACGGGTGTGTTTTCCACTATCTTCAGTGCAGGCAAGTCCTGCAGCATGGGGGGCTTATTGTTTACATCCTTGATGCTAATGTTAACCGTTGCCGTGTTCATCATCTGAGAGTTGCCCAGGCCACCGTCCAATGCAAGCTAAGGGAGCAAAGACTTCAATAATCTCAGCGAGCATTGGATTGTTTTCTTTTTCAAAGCTTACCACATTCAGGGTATAGATCAGACGCTTGCTTTCGGTCAGATCTGGATCCAGGTTGGCCCCTTGAGCCACGGTTATGACACCCGTCTCCGAGTTTATGATAAACTTGTCACTGGCGCCCGTTTGTATGCGATAAACGATCGCATTGTTGGGCGAGGAGCCATCGCGATCGATGGCCAGCACCTGAAGCACCGAGCTGCCACCTGGAAGATCCTCGGGCACGGTCTTAGAATAGAAGCTCTTCTGAAAGATGGGCGGATTGTCGTTGACGTCCTGCAAATAGATAAGAACGGGCACAACAGTGGACAGCATTGGTATGCCCGAGTCCCGGGCGCGTACGAGCAGATCGATCTCTCGCATATCCGCATTGGTCGGGCGCACAGCGTGTCGATGGCTCTCCACCAGTTCCTCATAGTCAAAATGATGTAGGGGCCGTATCAAACCGCTCTCCGGATCAATAGTGAAGTTCATGCGGTAGAGTCCTTCGACGATCTCATAGGTTATCTGGCTGTTTTCGGTGCCATTGAGATCGAGATCGCGCGCCTCCACCTGGAGCGGCGTCTCAAACTCGCCCTTGTTCTCCAAGAGCTTTGCCTCATACTGACGATGCAAAAAGATGGGCGCATTGTCGTTGACATCCTGAATGTCTAGTATGATCTGAGCAGTATTCCGATTGCCCTGACCCACATTATCGATGGCTTCGACTGTCAAATAGTGACGGGAAATGATCTCTCGATCGAAGGCAGCACTGCCCGGTGTCTTGATGGTTATTGCACCCGTTATGGGATGCAGATGTAATCTGTGAATTTCCTAGGAGTTTAGACTTTGATTTGATATGTTGTGAATGGTCTTACAGATGTGCAATGCCGCCTCTTAGATTCGTATATCGTATGCCCATAGTTCCGAAATCTCCGGAATCAACATCGATCGCTTCCACCTTGGTGATGATTGTGCCTTGATCGCTATTCTCGGGCACGCCTGCATTGTAGATCGCCTGGGTGAACTCTGGAAAATTGTCATTCTGATCACGTATAAAGATCTGTACGTGAGCCGAGCTGAAACAAAATATGATATATGAATTCTTTGAACCAAATATCTTGCCTTTAGACAACGCACCTCCAGCGTGCCGGCTCGTCGATCTCTCGCGCGAAGATGGTAAAGTTCACCTCGTCGAACTGTTCGAAGTCCAGCGACTTGGAATTCTTAACGCGTAACATGAAGTTCGCCTCATTAACCGCCAGCTCGGGCACGATCTCGAAGAGATCGTTGGGCGGATCCAGAAATAAACGAAACGTGCCGTTTTTGCCCTCATCGTGATCGTAGACGAAGTTCTGCACCTCGCCATCGATAAAGTTGAGCGGCGTATTGGTCTGGGCATTCTCGTTGACCTCACAGCGATAGATGACCTCGCCAAAGGTGGGTATCTCGTCGTTGACATCGGTCACGATGATGGTCACCTCGGTGCGTACCGTTGCTGCCTCTAGCTGAACTTCGTCGGCTGTTTTGGACAGCTCCGTTGCGCTGATCCGCAATATGTGAGCGCCGTTGACATGATCGCTCTCCTCCTCGCGATCCAGCACAGCCAGAGTGTAGACCACACCCGTATGCGCATCGATATCGAACAGATCATTGCCATCCAGTGTGTAGGCGATGGGATTGTTAATGCCACGATCGCCATCGATGGCACGTACGCGCAGCACCTTTGTGCCCACGGGCGCATCCTCGGCGATACGTGCCACAGCCTGGACTTCCACAAACTCGGGTGGCTGGTCCTCAATGTCTTTGACCTTGACCAAAATGGCCGCCGTGCCGGTATTAACCGGGCCCTGGTTGGCGCGATCAATGGCCAAGATGCGCAGCTGATACAAACTCTTCTTCTCATAGTCCAGCTCACGTTGCAGTCTCAATATGCCCTTGCCCTGATGCGTGGCAATGCTAAATATGTCATTGTCGCCGTCCAGCTCCTGCAGATAGTAGACCACCTGGCCGTAGGCACCCTCATCGGCATCGGTGGCCTCCAGGGTGCTGATCACGCCCGGGGCACTGCCCTCGGGTATTTCGATGGCATTCGGATAGGGCAGGAAGATGGGTGCATTGTCGTTGATGTCCTCGACCAGCAGCAGAAAGCTTTGCGTCACGTAATTGTGATCGTTGTAGTGGCTGTCCGTCAGGGTGAGCACTATGGCATATTCGTCCTGCGTCTCGCGATCCAGCTCCTTGGCCAGAAAGACCTTCGCCTCGTTGCCGCCCGTGTTCTCGATGCGTATGATCTCGCTGTCGTGCGAGTTGCGCTTGCCAAAGAACAACGGATCGTTGTCCGGATCGTAGCCTTTGAGCGTGTATATGTGACTGCCCACCCTGGTCTCGGGACTCTCCTTCAGTCGCAGCACAATCTCCGACTGCCCATCGATGGCAAAGCGCGGCGGTCGATTCGCAGCCGCCAAACCAATTAATACTGCGAGTATTGCGAATAGGATGTGACTCGAGCTACAGCCCTGGACTTTTAAACGCACCTTCTTATAGTCTATGCTGGCAATTGCCTTGGACTGTTTTGCTTTGTACATTATTATGTTGCGAGCACCTGAAGCCAACTGCTGTCGACAGCTGCTACATGACAGGTCGCACTCGACCATATTAGACAACGGGCACCTAGAAAATAGACGGAGTGTTACAACAACAACGCGAGTGTTAACCCATATTTATCTAACCCAAAATGACATTAAAAAATGTGTACAAAAATTGTGCTCTGTGCCTTATGACCTTAAAAGAGTTTCGCTTGAGATATTTCGAGTACGTAAACCTAATAAGAAATTTACAAATGAGTGCGACTAAAGACAATGCCAGCAACTGGAGCGACAGCTTGGAGCGGTATATCTGAAATTCTGGAAGTACGGCTAGCTGCTTTCTTCTTCGATTGCTGTTGTCCATTCTGGTTCTGGTTCTGCTTCTGCTGCTGCTTCTGGTTGCAAGTTGCAACACAACACAACACAACACAAATGCCCAGAAAGCTTAGTCGTACAAAACGTTGCTCAATGCTACTGGCCACACACACGCACACACTCACACTCGCACTCTCACACACTCACTCACACACTCACACTCTTCTGTGGCTTCCAGATGGTAGAGCACGTTCTGGTCTCTGTGGGCTGCGTGAGAAGTCGCTGCACAAAAAAAGATCTTGCGAAAGTTTTATGGGCAAATTAATTAAGCGTCGAAATTTGTTTTCTTTCATTGACTTCTTCTTTCTTTTGGCATTAGCCCGGAATTCCGCTTAGGAAAATTTCATTTGCTTTTGAGTTTAATGACCGTTACGTTTTTGTAAATTACTTGGCCATTATTAATTGTACTTGGCTTCTATGTATTGCTAGCCAATTAATTGCATATCTGGTAAGTCTAAGTGAAAACTGCAAATTATAAACTTAATATAAAGACCTACATCGGTAGCTGGTGGATGGACTAAGTGGACTTAAAGATACCACTCGGCTTAGCCCATCTATAGCATAATAAAATAACTTCTTTAAGATATGTCTATATAAACATTGATGTTGGATCTATGATCGGGTCTATGAATGTACGGGTCTAACTTCTGTATATTGCAGGGTATCTGCTAGTTAAGCATGTTCACTTCATTTCTTAGCCAAATTTCAATTTGCTCATCTTGTTGGCTTAGCTTTGTGTGGTTTTTGCAGTTGTATCTGATCGGATTGTGGTGCGTGTGAAAATGTATCTCGACTGTGTGATGCATCCATCTGTCATAGCATCGTGTGCTCAGCATCGTTGCTGTCAGCTAGTTTGTTTGCTTATTAATGCCAGGCATTGCCATTGTCTAAGTTGTGTTGAACTCGCTCTATGCTTATTTAAAGCAGAGCACTTGCCACGCCTCTGGTTGAGGCAGTTCATTGAATTCACAATTACATTTCATAATTTGTGAAGCAATTTGTGGGCAACAAGTTAAGCGTTTTGCCCGCCAGTTGTAATATATCGATGCAATTACAATATGCAGACACAGGGTAGATATAGATACAGATTAATCTGGTGACATATGTGTGGACATAGATAAATCTGGTTATAGATGCATTTGGAGATATAGGTAAAGGTTTATATGCAGGTATAGATATAGATACATTTGGAGATATAGATAAAGATGTATCTGCAGGTATAGATATAGATATATTTTTAGACATAGATAATTTGGACATATAGATACTTTGGATATATGGATAGATGCATTTAAAGATACATCTGCAGATATAGATATAGATACATCTGCAGATACAGACTTAGATACATCTGTAGATGTATAGATAGATACATTTGAAGCTATAGATGTATATGCCTATATGAAGACATATATAAAAGTATGGAGATATAAATAAGTATACTTATATTAAAAGATACAGATGCATACAAATATATAGCTACAGATACAGATACAGCTGCAGATTCAGATACAGTCATATACTCATACACACAGATACTCAGAGAGATATAAGTGCTGAAGCTCTTGCCGCAACATTTGCAGCTCATTAGCAATTGCGTGTTACATCAACCTCTTGGAAAGCCATATCTATCTTGTGTTGGAAAATCATAGACAAGGTCGTTTATGAATTTCAAATGCTAGTCAAAGCCGTCTCGGGGCGAATATTTTATTTAAAATGATTTCATTTGCGTCTGGAATAATGGCTGATTTCGCTTTCAACCGTCGCATGCAACATTTTCTTTTTTTTAATGTTTTTCCAAAAACAATTTTCCTTACTGGTATTTAGAGGCTGCTTAAGGTAATTATGTTTGTGTGTGTGTGTATATTTATGGCTAGCGCTTTTATATAAAGTACGGCAATTGGGTTGTTTGGTCAGTGGCTCGAACGGGTGGTTGCTGGCAGCCACAGATTTATGATAGATGTATGCCTGTATAGACGTATAGTATGTACATCTATAATTTCATGCTGCAATGATTACGACTGCGGCTAATAACAGCCAAATATGTTGGCTATTTGGGTTATGAAATGTGAAGCTGTCGATATTCTAGTTGTCCTATAAACAGATTATTTTCTTTTGTGAATATTTCAAATATTTTGCTAATTATATTATATATTATATATTCTTATATTATAAGAAATTTCAGTTTCAGCTGATTCAACTATGAATTTTGTTTATATATTATAAGAAATTTTAACTTAAGCTCTTGTAACTTAATACGTGAGTTAGCCTTGATCTCAAGTCAAATAAAAACAATTTGATTTCGTTTAAATATCCTCTCATATGCCTTTTAGCAAAATTGGCCAAATTTTTCTTTCAGCTTTTTAGAAATTTGCCATTTATAATTTGTTTGCTCGTTGCCTTAGATTTCACTTGAAATAATTCCTATAGAAGTATTTTTCAGATTCTTTTTAATGCGCCGTTGACGCGGTTAAACATTTTAGAAAGTTTTAAAAATGTGCGAAGTAAAAAAAAAAACAATAAAACAAAATTAACTAGAATATTTAAGATTTCAAAGTTTGCCAAGAATTGATTTGATTCGAGTTGCAAAACGAACTAAAAGCCCTCTAAGGAGTCTAATCATCAAGGTATATGTAACTAGCCCAATTTAACTATCGTTTTGTAGGCAATAAGCTCGGCTTTATTAACACTCATTGCCTCAATTTGGGGGCTTTGATATAACTCTTGGTATTACTTTCATGGAGCCAATTATTTTAAAACTTGGCGAATTAGAGCAAATTTAGCGCAAATATATATGTATTTTATATAAAGGTATTTCCCGAAATTTATTTAAGTGAGGAAATGGCAGCGTCTTGCAGTAGTTAGTTCATATAGCATGACGACTCGACGTTGACGCGGCTTTTCCTTACAAAAACCATAAATTTGCGTGGCTCAACGTTTTTGGGTCGATTCAGCGCGAAACGTAGCTGACAAAACTTGGCTTGGCTTGGCTTTTTGGCCAGAAGGCGTCCATTTGTTAACGCTTGGCCTGTTCTGACTGCTCCAACTGCAGCTCCAATTCCATCGATCAGCGTATTAGGAAAAGTGAAATTCTGTTTTGACAACCAGTCGAGACGGCGCTAACTGTGTATCCCATAGATTCAAATGTATCTTTTCGATTTTGCGGTTTCCCATGCAACCACAATAAAATTTCAAACATAATTTGAATGCCAAGGAAATGCCAATAAACAATAATTTGGCTAACTTCCAGCTTGTTGTTTCAAGCTCAATTGACAGCGGACGGCTTTCCATGGCAAGCGCCGACAGGCTTTTGGGGATAAGCTGCTGCGACCGTGTTGTTCACACACCACACACACACACACACACACACACAACGAAAAACAGCTTCATTTAATTAATAAAAATATGCTGAGGCGTTGAAGCTGAAAGTTGAAGTCGCAGTTGGCATCTCCAGCTATGGCCATGTCTGTGTCTGCGTACTCCATGTTGCCTTCAGTTTCCGGCGCACGAGCGAGCGAGCGAGTGAGCAAACAAATGAGCTTATGGCTCGACTATTCCAATTTGAACACTTCCTCCCCCATATTAGAGCCCTTTTTGTCATGCACATCGATTCCGAAACGCGGCTCTCTTCTGACAGTCAAGTTCAACGCCAGCAGCAAAAACTATTGTTACAATATTTGTTGTTGTTGCTGACAAAACAAAAGCGTATTGCGAGCGCTGGTGGGGCAGGGGTAGGGGGCACAGTCATTGGGACTGGGAGCTGTATGCAGCTTCGTTGCGGTAGCTTGCTTTTTGAGTCATAGCCCCGGAGTCAGCCAAGAGTTCAGCTGGAGGGCCCCGCATCCGCACCGCTTTCATGGTAATGCGCATAATCGTGGCTTATGCCGGCAGCCAACGCGTAGCTAACTGAAACGTCGACGAAGCCGGTGTCGAAACAAATGCGTCAGTTACACTTCGTCTCCTTTTCTAGGCCTCCCCATTTGCATATTTCACTAATTGCTCGAATTCGCATTCGAATTCGCATTCGAACTTCGACTTTACTTAGTCTTGCTAGAGCTGGCAAGTCCTTGGCTGTAATAATCGACCTTCTCGTAAGTCTAGCCTCTACTTTTGTGTTTACAGCAGAGCGTTTATTGCACTATTCGAATATCAGCACAAAATGGAATTCAATAAAACTAATCCATTACACTATGAGTGATCTTCCAAGCTTTACTATCGAATTCGCATTCGAACTTCGACTTAGATTAGTTTTGCTAGAGGTGGTAAGTCCTTGGTTTTAATCATCGGCTTTCTCTAAGTCTTGACTTGTGCTTAGAGATGAGCGTTTGTTGAACTACTTAATGGACTTCGCATAACTTCTATATTTTATTTATTCTTATGCTGAACTGGTGGATCCTGCATTCAACCTAGGTCTAAATTAATATATGTTTCTTTCCTCGACTTAAGGAATACCTGCTCGGTGTTCTCATTTGTACATCACTTCCTCGCGTTGGGCAGTAGCTCATCAAAACTTACCCTCTGTTCTCGTGTGGAATATCAAGTATCCTTCGTTGCAATGCGAAACCCAGTTGACGTTTGTTTTAATTACATTACAGCCCTGTGTCCTGTGTGCTAATTTGAATTTGGTTAACGCATTTTAAAGAACCCTGCGCTAGGGCTTAAGTACAGCACACGACGTCTCTGGTAATTAGGCAGATGTCACGGGCCTCACACATACTCACACGCGCACGCAAAATAGAACACAATAAAAACGTGTCGACGAAATTGGGCAATTCACGAAGCGGAACTTTTATGGGACGTCGTCATTCAGGGAACTTGCTCAAGAAACTTCACTTTAATAGCATTTCATGACGCCACGGGAACGTGCTGAAAACAAAAAGGTTCTAAGCGATCTTCGCTTTTTATTGCCTTGCTGCACACACGAAAACACGAGCAACCCCGAATTGCACTTTCGAAAATGTTTACCGTTTATTCGAATTGCAGACTGCACGGCGCTAGTCGAAGCGTTTTGCTCAACTGTCGCTCTACGACTGACTGCAGGCCAGGCTCAAACGGTTGCGTCTGCCGGCTTGTGCTGTATGGGAATTAAAACATTGCTGTCGACGTCGTCGTTGTTGTCACCGGCAGCAAAGTGGCGTCAGCGTCGGCGTCTGCGTCGACAGCGCCAACAGCCGAACGTTACTGCTGCACTGTGCAGGCACACGAGCAATTAACGAAGCGTGAATTTCAGTGTAGTGAGCGAGCTCATTGCGTGTATGAAGTGGGCAGGGGGGTGGGTTTGTTTACAATTCGCCAATGCGGGAGAGCTCAGTGGAAGGCTGGAAAAGTTGACGGTTGGAAATTCAAAATATTTAAAACGGAAGTGCGTTGAGTTTACATAACTTTGAAGGTTAAACTACTTGATGACAATAAAATGCTGATATTTTTAGATCAACTTTGATTTATTATACAAAAACGAAAAAAATAATATATAATATAATTTTGGTTTACATCAATTTCTGTTTTCTTAGAACATGTCTCTTTTTGCACGTGGACGCGATACTAAGAAGAGACCCAGTGTGGTGGTAGCGCTGCCCCCGGTGGTAAAGAAATCAAGCAAAAGCCGTTCGTTTCATTTTCGTTATTTAGAGCTGTGCCGTGCTAAGAACTTGACACCGGTGCCAGAGATACGCTCCAATCCAAATGCAACCACACTTCTCGATTTGCTGGGTGACAAGCTGGGCGTCAGTGAGTGGCTACTGATCATCGAGGCACTGCACTATGATCTAGTGCTTCAGTCACTGGCAATACGCATGCGCCGCACCAATGGAAATAGTGAGTAGTATTTAAATAAGAGTAAGAGCTATATTTGAACTACTTTCCTATATGATGTATAGATATTGTTTTACCAATCGACACTGAAAACCGTGCACGACTTTTTCGTCAAAAGCCGGTCATCTACACGCGCTTTATTTTTAACAGTCTTGTTGATGCGATTGCCAATTGTGTTAAGCTCAACAAGAACTTGACCGTGTTGAAGCTAGAGGGTCTGCCGCTGCAGGATGGCTACATTGAGTGCATTGCCAAGGTAAGTAACTGCCCGACTAACAAACACCCTGATCAGCTTGCAATATAGACTGTCAAATAATTTGGATTCGTATGTGCAAAGCTCAAGCATAAGACCAGGCAAATAAATATGTGCTTACCGAGTTTCACATTCTATATCTAGCACTTAAAATTTGCAGGGAATGGGTGAAGGTATTGATCATTTAACATCTTTCATAAGCTATATAGGTCGAACTCGATCTATTTAACGCCAAGAAAAACTCACTCAAATCGATATTTATCGATATTACATATTTTGCTATAGATGAACAAATATAGCTTTAGTTCTTGCTGACGAACGGACAGACAGATCAAGCTAGTTAGACTTGGCTCAGTGTCCTGAATGTATATATAGCTTATAGGATCGGTTACGCCACCCTCTCTCTCGCCCTTTCTCTCTATTGCAAATATTAATTAAATATTACAACCTGTTTGCCTATGCTTACAGTCTTTGGCCTCGAATGACTGCCTCAAGGAGGTCAGCTTCCAGAAATCTTACATTGGAGACAAGGGCTGTGAGGCGGTCTGCGGTACCGTCAAATACTTGAATCACGTGGAGACATTTAATATCTCCGAGTGCAACATTGGTCCGAAGGGCGCCGAATTTGTTGCTGACATGATTAAGGTATGTTATTGGCGTTAGATTTGTGCTAGGTTAACCCAATCCTTGCAGATGCAAAAGATAACGCGTTACTCCGAAGGGTGGGAGATGTCGCTGCGATATCGCAGCGTGGACGTTGATTCGATCTCGGGTCTACGCTACATCTCCCTGGCCAACAATCCGGACCTGGGCGACAATGGACTACGCCCGATAGTCGAGGTGCTCAAGGAGGATGCCTGGGTCAAGAGTGAGTAGACAAGAGCGCAGCAGCGGCTGCATTTGTAATCGTCTCTGAATCATCCACCATACCTTAACAGCCGTTGATGTGGAGAACTGCGGCCTGACCGATTGCGGAGCGAACTTAATCCTCGAGTGCCTCGGTCTGAATAGCGCCATGACCGAGATTAATGTACGCCATAATACGGCGATTAGTAAGTTTTTGATGCGTCAGATTCGCGATCATTTTGGCAAGGAGGACGAGGAGGCGATGAAGGAGCCCAAGTACGACCTGAGCTGCATCAATGGCCTGCAGAGCCTGCCCAAGAGCCAGAAGTATAGCATCTCCCAGCTGCTCTCACACACCAAGACGCTGGAGGAGCAGTTGTCCTTGGAGCGTACGCTGCGCAAGAAGGCCGAGAAACTCAATGAGAAGCTCAATCACCAGCTGATGTCGATGGGACAAGGAGCCTCGTCACAGATGCATTCACCGCCGCCGCCGCCGCCGCAGCAGCAGGAGAAGGTGATCGAGAACACAGCTCTGCCCAAGGGCTATGTGCTCGTCAAGAATGATTATTTGCAATCCTTTAACAAGACGTAACTATCAAATACTTTTAGCCTTAGTCCAAGTATTCTCAATGCCGCTGTCCTTGCTTTTCCAGGAACTTTAAGAACGGGCCACCAATGACCAACCACGCCGGGCAGCTGGTCAATAGTGCTGTCACCAGCTCAGATTCCACGCCACGCAGCGCCAATGCTACTCTACGGAAGCAGCAGCAGCAGCAGCAACAGCAGCAGCAGCAGCATCACCACCAAATGCTGGAGGTGGCTCCCGAGGAGCTCGAGGAGGACGACGACGATGAGGAGCAGCATCAGGCTTATCAAGCAATGATCGACAATCCACAGTTGCGTCAGCAGATGCAGGTGCGCAAGGTGCGCAGCGAGATTAAATATGTTGAGGCATTTTCCAAGGACAACAGTAAGAAACGTGAATCCAAGTCGGATCACGAGTTTTCCAACGAGCGTGATGTAAGGCATGACACTTAAACTGGAAATATATATTGATAATTTATTTGTACTTTGCAGTTCAAGCTCAATCCGAATGTGCAGTTCGAGATGGACATTGGCGACAGCTGCATGGTGAATGAGCAGCAAATGGAGCGCCAGCGCTACGAGGGACAGGAAGATGAATACTATGAGGAGCAGGATATGATGCAGAAGCCGCACAGCAACGGCCAATATGAGCAAGAGTACATTGGGGATTGTGCACGCAACGATAATCGCAAGCATATTACCAAGATCAAGAAGCAGTATAGCGACATAGGCAACAGCCAGATGGCCCTGTACATGGCCGAGCTGGAGCGCAAGATTAATAGCAAGTCGAGCAAGAAACGCCATAAATCGAAGCAGCAGTCCAATGGTTCGTCTAGTGGACGTGAGGTGAAGAGCGGCGACTATATGCAGGTGGATACATATATGGCCAATATGGAGGAGTCTTCGCAGGAATCGCCAAATAATGACACTGACTCGGAGGGCGAGAAGACGGAGAGCACGACACGTGCACAGTCGGACAGTGGCAATGACAACGGTAACGGCATGCCGCCGATGAAAGTTTTCATGCGACGCACGACCCACTACGAGGAGGACGAGGAGGAACTCATTGACGATAAGGACGCTGTCGATCAGATTGTTTCGCCGCGCAGCGTCTACTTGGAGATGCAGAGGAAAAAGAATGAGAAGAATCATTAAATGCCAACTAGGATCCCGCATCGACACATACAACAAAAACTGGCAGTCTTAGAGTAGCGCCAACTGCTCGACACCATAAGGCAGACACCCAACGGAACCCCTAGGGAAACACTCAAGAGCATAGGATCAAATTTTCAGTTACGCCTGTGATCCATTGTCGCGCTTGTAGATATTGGTATATTGCACGTATTGTTGCGATCATTAGATTATTACAGATAGACATGCATATTGAGATTAATCTATTCTGCCGTTAATTGAGTAATTTAGAAAACAAAAAAAACACTGATGCCAAACACCACGATTTACGCAATTTTGTTATTAGCAGAAGAGAGTAGATCAAGCTAATGAATTGAATTCACTGCAAAGCGGCGGCAAGAACGCGCTAACAAACTCTCATTTAGCCCCCAATTGAAATTGTTAATAAATCAGTATTTGCGCCTTCCTCAAATGATTTATTGGCCTTTTGATTTTGTTTTGTTTTGTTTCCGCTACTATAGAATGTTATAATGGAATAATATTTAGTTAGTCAATACATTTTGTAGTTTTGCTACTGTTTAAATTTGCTCAAATACTCGAGTATAAGTTGATTGAGGATTAAATATGTATGCTGCATTTATATCATGTATAAATATGTATATCGATTAGTTCCAATTCCTTTCAATTGATGCGTCATTCGTCTCTTTCCACTTCTTGGCTGCTGCTTCAGCATTTAACCGCCAAAGCCGTATAGGGTGCGTCCCTGGCGCTTCAAGGCGTAGACAACATCCATGGCTGTTACGGTCTTGCGCTTGGCGTGCTCGGTGTAAGTGACCGCATCACGAATGACGTTTTCCAGAAACACCTATTGAAAGTATTCGATGTTAGAATGTTTGTAAATTGCCAAAGCGAAAAATTCATTACCTTGAGCACACCGCGTGTCTCCTCGTAGATCAAGCCAGAAATACGCTTGACTCCACCACGACGGGCCAGACGCCTGATAGCCGGCTTGGTAATACCCTGGATGTTATCTCGCAACACCTTACGATGGCGCTTGGCACCTCCTTTGCCCAATCCCTTACCACCTTTACCGCGTCCAGTCATTTCGCTTATAAAAGTTTAGATTTACGTTCTGCAAAAGACATGCATTTGGCTATTAGTTGGAGCAGTGCGAAAAAGGAATCGCCATTTTGATATGACGCCATATTTAAAACGTATATATATGTATCCAAAAATATCTAGATACGCAACATGTTTAACGTGACTGCGCGTAATAAGCGCACTTTAGAAACTTACTAAAAATGAATTTAAGTAAAAATTTTTGTTTATTTATTTTATTTTTTTGTTTATTACAATTTGTTGCTGAAACGCTTACAAACCTTTCCAGAAATTTTTTAAGTAATGTGGCTGTACACCTGAAAGCGTAAAATCCTGAACGTTGTACGGCATAAGCAGTATACCAGCCATTGTATTAAGCTCATAAAATACCAAAACACAAGTCACCCTGTGGTGGAGTGTTTATATTTAAGCCTAGATTTAAAATACAAATCAATTGTACATTGTTACTATAAATACTTATATATATTTAGCTTAGCTACCGGCAAGATTCATTACTGTCCGGTGTAGTTGCTTCTTCTGGTATTTAACAATTACTTGCATAATTTCCATTTTTGCATCGATCTTTAAGTTTTCGTCAAGTTCGAAAACATCCTGGGCAATCGCCATGCCATAATGAAAGCTCGGCGTACTTTGTACATCATCTATTACAGGCTCTATAGCTATAGGTGTTGTCTCTTCGACTTCGGCATCATTATCCTCCATTGGCACATTCAACTCTTCAATTCCAAGTTGTTTTGTATTTTCCATGGAATCTTGGAATTGTGGAATGCGTTCGGCGGTCGATTGCGTGGGACTTTCGGAATCGGCATTCTGATCGATAGTCGTTTGCCTTTCTTCAACCACACCAGAACTAACATTATCCGAGTCGTTTGTGTTGGCGCTATCATAAAGATTTTCCGCCTAGTGGTAGAGTTTATAATATTTTGAATCAGATATAACTGTTATATTTCAAAAAACTTACATCCACACTGTTCTTATCGTATACCACGAAAGGTAGAAATTTGAGCTGCTGGAAGAATTTCCAGCCTTCCAGACGCTTTATTTCCTCCGGCTGTGCTCCTCGAGCATTTGCATCGAAAATTGCCTTTTGCTGCAGACGGTAGTAAGATGCCAGATTTAGCCATTTTCTAGCCAGCTCATTTGTATAGGCTCGAAATTTGTATCTTTTCTCCAGAGTCCATCTCAAGTTTTTCCAGAAGTTGTGCTTCAGGTACCGTATACTATAATCTTTATGCGTCTTGTCCCACATGTAAGGTGTATTGCGAATCGTTGTAATAACAAAAATAATCACCTCGTCGGACCAATATGGTCTCGTATTATCGCACTCATTTGTCATTTGTTATGTTTAACAGTAATTTGTTTTGTTTTTTTTTTTATTAATATTTTAGTTTGTCTACACTTAATCCACTTTTCTTGCAAACAGCAGCTGATTTTAATAAGAACGAGACAAACATATGCTTATTAAAATACTGTCGATATCCGTGTGTGTGTGGGTGTATATTCGTGTGTTTATCCTCTTTTAAAAATACCAAATCAACTAAATATAAGAGTTATGTTGGAAAAAACTAAGTTAAACTTCATATTTAGAACTATTATTATATTGGGGCTTATAATAAATTAGAATAGTTAAGGCATGCTTTTGCTTGCCGTAACTTTTACAGCAAGCAATCAATCAATGTTTAGCGACTGTTGGCTACATTGACCATTAGTATCGATACTTAGTTCATTATGTTGATACTAATATCGTAAATATTTGGTATCGGCTTATCGATAACTTAGCTTAGTATTTTCATTAGAAAAATATTGTCATTTTAGCTACCGACACTGTTGGTCACACCACAGACAACGCCAGTGCAGTCGAAAAAAAACCATTGATTGTAGCAGACGCGTTTTTGACGCTAGTTTTTAAACCAAAACAAGTGTAAGTGAATCGGAGCAGAAGTGAAAAATCTAATTAGATCTAAATAAAGTGCACATGCTTGGTTATATAATGTAATGAATGCAGACACAAACGTGACGCGTCTGCGTGTATTTATACGAGTGCAATGAAATACTTTGGCCGCATCTGTCTTCTGCTGACCAACAGTAAAAAGACCAACGCGTGTGCCGCTGCCGCTGGCTTCGTCTCCGCTGCCACTGCCGCCTGCAAAGCAGAATTTGTCGCCGCCGTGAAACGAGCGCCATCGCAGCGCAGCGCAAAGAGCTTTGCCGTGACTGCATAAAGAATATAAATATTTTACTATTGAACCGCGTGTCTGGAATTCTAAATAAACGCATATATAAATAATATGTAAAATCGTGTTCGGCAATGTGTGCGTGTGAATGTTTGTCTGTGCATCTGTGTGTATTTGCGTGGGTGTATGCGGTCGCATTTTGCTTTATCTTTATATCTTTCGTCAAAAGGCGCAAGCCAGATGATTCATATGTTACACACTCAGCGGCCGCTCAGCTGTCGATGTCTGCCTCTCCACGCGCATCCTGCTTGCACACGCATATATACACACAGACAAACACACACATAGTCGGATGCTCGCATATATTCGCCTATTTGTTAAATTAACCGTAAAACTCAGTCGTCAGCTCTGTTGTCTGTCTTCTTCGCCGCCTTCGCCGGCCGCTTTCCATTTCCATTTCTATTTTTACGCGTGTTTCAGTTTCGGTCCATTCCTAAATTTTATTTCGAATCGTTTGTACTGTTTAAATCCTGTGTTTAATTTATTATTTCTTCTATCGCAATAGAGCAATTGCATTAATTCAACTGTTATTCAATTTAAATTACAATTTAGAGGTAAGTTTTTTGTTATCTGTACAAAATGTAATTTTTATTAACTTTTGTAATCTAACTGTTTTGATCGGATGTTCATTTGCATTAGACGAAGTTTTGCATAGTTTCACATTTGATAAAAGCTCTTAACTTTTCTCCTTATCACTTGAACGGAACAGCTTTAATACTAGCTTAGATATTGCGCCTAACTCTATTTTTAAGAATAATTTGGGTTTTTCTCTAACGCGTTATATTCAAATTCATTAACATTTCAACAGTTTGAGTAGAATATTCACAGTTAGTTTAATTATTAAGTTTTTTGGTAGTCTACATTTGAAAATATTTAGTCAATCTAGTCTTAGGACTTAAATATTATCAAGTGAGAAGTGTATATTAGTTGTATGCGAGAGACTTAAAAAATGATATTTTCTACGAATATATATAGACCTCAGGTTTCTATATTAAATGAAATAGCAGAATCTGAACGAGTATTATGCAGTCAGTGGCGGCTGACGTTTAGGCTTCTCTTTGTTATTATTCTTAACAAATACAATTCAAGTGCTGTACTCAAAGATATTTATTTTAAATTTTTTCTTTTAAAAACAAATACTTATTTGATATGAAAGTTGTGTTTATTGTTTGTAAACTTTTCATTTGCGCTTGACAACTAAATTTTGCATAAAGCCCTCATATAGTTCAACCTAGAAATGTTCCTTTATAACTTTCACAAAGAGATTTTCCACATGTATATAGAAGGAAAAAATATGCGTATGCACGTGTGTGTGTGTTTACTCTGAAGAGCTGCGAAACAGAAAAACTAGACCATAAACATAAATGTCATTCACGACTGCCATTAGCGTAAAACAGCAGAACGCAACAAATGTAAATCCAGGGCAAAAGAAAAAAAGCAAAACAAAACAAAAAAGAATTCAAGGAAAAACGAGAAAAATACAATGCAAAAAGATGAAAACCCTGAGTCGATAAGCAAACTGCAGTCAAACTGAGTCGATAAGCAAACTGCAGTCAAATGTGCAAGCACAAAACTCAACAACAATTGGAAGAGGGCAACTCCCAGCTCCCAAATGGGAATCCAAGCCCAAGTCGGAAATGGGTTTTGGCAAAAGCTCAACAAACTCAAAGATAAAAGACATTGAAAAACAATAACAGTAAGCGTCAGAAACTGGAGCAATTTCAATTGAGAACAGAAACTATTGAATATATGGAATATGACATCATTTGGGGTGTAAAAAATATGAAAATTTCAATTCATTGTTCGAAATAAAGCCGCAAAGCTGCCAAATATCTGTACATATTTATATATTCAAATATAACATGCATCTATAATATTATATAGATGTTTAATTCAATGTGCTTGAACCACTTGAGAACTTTGAACGAACTTTGGCAATGAACCAAACAAAGCCAAGTGAAACTCAAAGATAATCAAACTTGAGATAAAAGATAGTTAAGTGTGCTATTATATATATCTATATATAGCCACATCTAGGGTCACGAATATTATTGCAATTCATCGAATATATGAGAATTTGGAAAGGTATTCAAAATTATATTACGCGCTATCTGTTTACATTTTTAGATAATCTATATGTAGGGATTTCGGTGACTTTCGCTTATAGGTAAGAGATAACTGTAAGATAAGATATCATTTTTATTATCAATGTGAGAAAGTTTATTCAAAAATGTTGAACCAACTCGATTCTAGGACGCTTTACACTCATTCTAATCAGGAGTATAAATGCTTTATTGGTTCGGCCATGCCTTCTTCTTGAATTCAAGTTTCCCAGGGCATAAAAAGAGACCTCTTTTAGTTTGAAATGTAAATGGCAACAGATAAAATATATATGTATACGCAAAATCTCTATCTTTACATAATTTGTATTTAATTGCCTAGACGATTCATCGGTTGATGAACTTGGGCAACAGCAACAGCAACAGCAACAGCAACAACAATTGCAATTGTTAAGTGTGACAACTAAATGACAAGAAGAAGACAAGCCACTGCATTATGCATGCTGCGACTCAGGACAGCAACTCGTCACGTCTGATAACAATAACTAAGTACGAGGGTCTAAGAGATACTCCACAGATACTACATATATAGTATATACTGCTATATAGTATATATTTTGTATATAGTAACTGCGATGCGATGTGACGTTTTTTTGCACTCTGACGATGTAAGTTGTTGTCGCAGTCGGTTGCAGTTGCAGTGGCTGACAGCCAGAGAGACAGATGGGCAGACCGGCAGGCAGAGCGTGAAGATAAGTAGCTTTCCTTGCCACTTTCAACTGTGTGGCAAAGACGAGGAGGACACAGGCAACTCAACACAGCTCAATTCCGTCCGTTTTCTTCTGTTGAAATAAAGAGGAAAAACTTATTTTTCTTGCTAAAAGTTTTTGCTTTCCTTTCTTTTTACCTTGCATTTCCACGGTCGAAAGGCTTTGTCCATTGATAAGATAATTGAAAGCCTTCGCAATAAAGAAAAGCCAAATTTTCGAAATAGCTGCTGACACAATTGTAATTAACAATTCCAATTCGGAATTCCTTTTGTTTCCCAAAGTCTTCGGCCTTCCAGCGGCTTAGAGCGTTAATGAATTGGCTAATTACTGATCAGAACTCGCAGTCGAACTGGTTTTTAACACAGAGATCACTTAAAATGCCTGACGATAAACAAATCAGAGACTCGTAGAATGCTTTGAACTATCGATTTATAGCTGAGTTAGGGGTGCTCAAGAAATATTTGTTGCTATTTTAATTATGCGATGAATTTGATGAAATGTAAAAAAAAGACATAGATAACAATAATTAATTGGGTATATAGAATACAGGTGAGAGAAAACTAAGTATGTAGATAAATTTGTAGATAAAGTGCGTAAGATAATGTTTAGATAAAGACGGCGACAGATAATTGACAATAGAAGCTGGAAGATTGATAGATAGGGGAGAAAGAGACAGTAGACGACTGATGGAAAGTTATAAATAGAGACAGACAAAAAGAATTAGACACAGAACTTAATGAAAAGAAAGAGAGAAGAAAGAAAAAGATAGCGAATGAGAGAAAAGAGAGCAAGACATGAATGAAAGAGGAGAGAGTAGGAGATAGAGAAAGACAGAAAAATATAGAGAGAAACAGAGAAAAAAATAGAAAGATAGATTGGTATATATAGAGTTGACGAGGGAGATTGGTAGATATATAGATAGATATATGGATTGAGAGATAAGAAAATGGACAAAGGGAGACATTTGATACAAATCTATATAGTTGAGTAGAATATGGAATGACATAAGAAAATATTTAAAAAGTATTAAGATTAAAAAAGCAGATAGATAAACATATGTAGTAGACATAAAAACAGTCAGATAACACTTAACTCAACACCATATTGAAGTTCAAATATCTTCGAACCCTGTAGGACTTTATTTTACTCAACACTCTCTCAATTCCCGACGGACAAGATAAGTCCGTGAAGCACTTGAAAATCGAGTGGCTTCTCATACAGCTACAGAAGCGCTAAATGTGTCGGAAATGTGAGCAGCAGCTCCATACGAACTCCTCCCTTAAAGTAAACACAAGTCAAAAGCGTGCGCATGCGTAATTGATATACTGAACGAATTCTAATGCAATAAAAGTCTAAGCAATTGGATAAACTTTTAGCTGTTCATATTGATCGTTGCCGCAGCTGTCAGCGACTGTTGAAGTTTTTTCGTTTCTTTTCTTTTTTTTTTGCCTTTTTTTATGAGCTGCCAAATGAAACCGCAAAAAATTGCTTATCGCTCAGTCGCTCATTACATAGAGTTCAATTTTTGAAGGCCTTTAGATGCCTATTCGATTTCTTTCGCCTTTCACGTGACGCTGTGCATGTGTGTGTGTGTGTGTGAGTGTGTGCCTTTTCATTCATTATTAATCACATTTTTATCGCCTTAGCATTGGGACAAGTGAAGGCGTCAATTGGCTGCCGTCTTTCGTCCACGCTCGTCAAACACTTTCACACAACTTTTATCAAAAAGCTGACATCAGCAAATGGCCATTTTCCATGTCATATTTTTCGCTGTTCGTTTTTGTGGTGGTCAGCTAGTTGGCCAATACAAGGGGAAACAGCGCCCACAGGGGAGGTGAGGGTATTATTAATTAAAAAGAAAATACTCAAGTCCCCAGTTGACAGCAGGTGACAGTAATGACCATGACCCCTGGCTGGCTGCTCTTTTGTTTCCAATTGAATTTCCACAATTTTCCCATTGCAAAATTTAAGCGGAAAAAAAACATTCGCTGTTCACGTTAGCAGCGCCTGGCCTTTAATTCGAGCCCAGTTTTCCAGTTTGTTATGAAAATTTGATCAGGTTTGCCGCCAAAGCGAGCAAAGCATGCAAATCAGCCAGGCGTAGACGCTCGCACAGCTATTCCACCAATACACTCACTCACTCACAGACAGGTACTCGTAAGCATTCACACAAGCACTCACACTCAGCTAGAGCTACTCATTCACTCATTTAGCTCTGTTCACTTGCCTAGTTCTGTTCGCTCTGTGCTGTAAATATGATTAAGTTTTTGTTTAATTTTTGTTGTTGTTTATGCTTCGACAGCTTCTGGGCTCGAGTCTGGGGCTCGGTTCGATGAAACGTGCAAACGTAAGGGCTCAGTGGAAAGTGTTGCCAAAGCTAATGTGCTTAGAGAACTTACGGGTTATCAAATGTAGGTTACACTTAACTGGGATTAGCTGAACAATTTTTCACATTACTGCCTAGAACTTAAGTATGGAGGATGAACAAATTTCAATTTAGAAATCATCAGCAGCAACTATCAAATTGAAAAGTTGTCGTCTTGCTTACTTAATTTAGAATGAAATCTAGCTACATAAAAATAGTTTCAATTGAATGGAATGCAAAACGAGTTATTCTTAGACTATATTTCTGATCGATCTTCTGTGCCTTTCCATTACTACTTTATCACATTAATGACTTTATTGATTTGCCTTGCTCACATCAATTACCATTTAAAGTTCATGGCTAGACTAGACCTATAAAATGCTCAGGGGCAAACACTTTGCCAATTGCATTTGCCCCATCGCCTGGCAATAGTTTAAAGTTATTGACAAAACAGTTTGTGATTTATTGCCATAATAGATTTGTATCTCTAGCGTGTGGGTGCTGTCAATTTCATGATTGCAACGCTTTGTTCTATGTTGTTTTTGCACATTGCATTGCCAATTCGGATGTCAAGTGAAGGCCTATCAAAACAAATACTAAAAATTTCCAATTTGAGGTGTTGACAGGTCGTTATGTTCGATAGAAGGCATACATACACATTTAACTATAAGTCTATGCCATATGGAAACTTTGAAAAGTTTGAAAAGTGTTTATAAATAGAATTTTCTGAGTGCATGTCATTTGGAATTGGACATCCGTACAATTTCCGCCGGAATCTTCTAGGAATCGTTTTGTTTATAAGCAATTTTTTTTTTGCTTTTGGGCATATGAATCACATGCGCTAATTATAAACAACAGATAGAACCTCGCGATATGACGTACTTCAACTAATACGAGACCTTGACAAACACACGAAATGTGGCATCAGGTAAAAGCATGCTGAGTATATCTCAGCAGAAATATGCTCGACTGTGAGATGTTCTCTAATTTTTATGATTTTTGGCATTTATGCAATAGATTTCAGAGATGGAGAAAACAGAGAAGAGCAGAGTAGAGAGAGAGGAGTTGGAAAGAGTATGGGAGAGTAGAGTAGGGAAGAGTAGGGGAGAATTGCGTAGGGGAGACTAGAGTAGGGGAGACTAGAGTAGGGGAGAGTAGAGTAGAGAAGAGTAGAGTAGAGCAGAGTAGAGTAGAGTAGAGTAGAGTAGAGTAGAGTAGAGTATAGTAGAGTAGAGTAGAGAAGAGAAAAGTAGAGTAGAGAAAAGTAGAGAAGAGAAAAGTAGAGAAGAGAAGAGAAGAGAAGAGAAGCGAGAAAAACAGAACAGAAAGAAAAACTAGAGACGTGAATCAATGAAGTACAGAAATCAAATAATACGGGAAAAGAAGAAAGAATACCGAACCTATAATGAAAGAATAGAATATGAGATAGAGAGAAGGCAAGAAAGAAGTGGAGATATTTAAAGAGAATACTAAATTTTAATAAATTATAATAAATTATTATAATCTAATATATATAGATATGTACTGTTAAAATAAATATTGTATTATTACTATGTAATATAGCAGTCTAAAATTACTTACTTGCTCATATTATATTACTTTTTAGCTACATGTGATTAAAAATGTTTAAATATGAATTTTTATTTTTATGTTTTCAGTAAACGACACGAAATTATAGATAACAAATTTGGAGTTTCTTCTATTATTTTTTATTTTTAACTGCCACAAATGTTGTTGGCCATAAATTTGGCAATTTAAGGTGAGTTTAACTGGTTGCGTGTTGATTTTTGATTAATTATTATTTTCGACATTCATGTGTGAGTCGAGGGAACTAAAAATAACTTTGTCTAGAGATTAACTGATTTTTTTTTCATTTTAGATTCGTTTTTATAAACAAAAATTGGTATTACAAACATTTTTATAACTTATATATATAAATATATATATTACTTCCCATCTTTACAAGTCTGTCTCACTGTCTCTCGTTTTCTCATGTCTAATGCTAAATAATAATAATTGTGTTGGAGAATAGTTTAGAAATTGATGAGAATCGTAAATAGTTTAACAACAATGATATTTTTGAGATATCAAAATATTAATTTTAATAATTAAATATTTATATATACAAATATTTGAAACCAGAACCCATTCACAAGTTGTCATTGTCTTCAAATTATAGGTAACAAACATAGACAAAATATCTATTTGTTTAGGAAGTATGAGAAAGTTATACAGATGCAAATGAATCGACTAGTCGACCGTTGTGATCCCGTGTCAGGACTCATTTTCATTAGATTCAAGGGTATAAAAATTACAAAAACACTGTCAATTCGACCAATTAGCCTTCCGCTATTGTTAGATCTATAGTATACAAATTTATATTTACCATACTTAGGCGAGGCAGCACTTTATTGATTCACACTTTATAAATAATAGATTGCAATTGTTCATATGTCTAGATACGTATATCTAACCAGTTATATAAGCTATGCAAAGCGTTAAGCAAGGTCATTTCTAGTTTGGCTTGCCTCTGGCGAAATGTTCATGCAGTTCGGTGTCGATTTCACAGTTTGACCCGCTGCAACTGATAAACGTCACAGTTGACTGAGTGCTTTCTGAACGGCAGCTGCACTAGCTGCTGACATTTGACTGTTATCAATCTGTATGCGACTGCCTGCTGCCCTGGCCTTTTGTGGGCTTTCAGCTGCCGATTTCAATTAGACAATTGCTCGTCGCTCTTTGTTGGCCGCTAGCCAAAATCTCGAGGTGCAAAGTTTATTGGGCCAATAATACGTCGAACGAAAATAAATATCTATTTGCTGCGAAATCGAAACTGGCCACAGCCAAGCACAACAAATGACAAATACTATTTTTAATTACTCACTGCCATCAACGAAAGTTTCAATTTCAATTCGATTTGATGGCATTTTAATCGATTTAGTACACCGCCAGAAAGCCTTGGGCGCAAAAATTAGAAAAAATTTAGTGGGCAAATGAAAATTATATTTATTTATGCCACTCGCTCTGCGAAACAATAAACAAATGCAAATGGCATTTGAAAATGAATCAAAAACTTTCCTCACAAGTGAAAATTTCAAATGCCGTGTTGAGTTCCTCAATGTTGAATACCCTCTAAATGGAAAGGCAGGGTATATTGTATGCATTATGTATTTAATAAATCTTAGCAAAAATAGATTTTTAAAAATATATAGAATAAGCGTAGCATTGTATTATAATAATTGTTTTAACTGTTTATTATAATGATATTTAACACAGTTGATAGGGCATTTGTTAATTATATCAGCCCTTTGCTTGTCTACTTAATGTTATGTTAAAAGCAAATCACTTTGATATTTTAACTAACAAACTTTTAAAGTGCGTAGATTGATTTACAGGGTATGTGATAGTTGTGACTGCCCATTGGTTGTCCAGCTACCAATTATCACTTCTATATTTTTAAGATAATTGCTTTTGTATTAATGAAAAACTCTCAGTATTTATAGAGTAAGTATCTGTTGTGTCAGCCCATCATAATTTGTATATTTTAAAATTTAAATTCTTGTATATTGTACAGGGTATAAGCTAGTCGTGCCGGTGCACTTTGTCTGCTAAACAGTTATCACTGCTATTTGCTGCTAATATTAGCGTGAAAAGCGGCGCAGCTTGCGATTGCATGCGGCTAGGTTCGGCTAAGGGGAAGGTGAGAGGGTGGGAATAGGCGGCTGGGCTGGGGCTGCTTTTGTGGTTCTGTTGTTGGTTCAGTTGTTGGTTCTTGCTTTGGCGCCGTCGACGCTAACGTCCAAATCCAAGAGATATTTGCACTATTTTCAATATACATATGTTGTTAACATGTGTGTGTGCGAGTGTGTGTGTGTATTTTATTGTTGCTCTCTTTGTGCTGTTTGCTTTGCTTTCTAACATTTCCTGTGGTTTCTTCTTCTATATTGTTGTTGTTATTCACATTTAATTGTACAATTTTCCGCGCTATATTTGATTATGCGAAACTATTTTGGTGGTAGGCCGCCATTTTGTTTTGGGCGCATTTCTAGTTAGATTTTTAAATGTAAATTTCATAATAATTTCTCTTTGTGGTCGGCTGGCAAGTTTATTGAACCAAAAACAAATTGCGGCACACATTAATGTTGTTGTTATTGTTATTTGTTGTTTTTATTATTGTTAACCGCCCCAAAAAGTTTGCTGGCTATTTATGGTCATCAGCCTGAAAGTAAAATATCTATGTTGCTCGTTTTAATGCCTCGCATAGGTCATTGCCATCG
Organism: Drosophila hydei; assembly: GCF_003285905.1. Lineage (NCBI taxonomy): Eukaryota > Metazoa > Arthropoda > Insecta > Diptera > Drosophilidae > Drosophila > Drosophila hydei. The sequence goes on along the minus strand of NW_022045830.1, from coordinate 7,769,800 downwards.
GCAGCCGCAAGTACAGCATGTCGAATGTAAACATTTCTGCTAGTATGTGGGGGTACAGCATGAAACGATGTATAGATATATATATATATATGTATATATATGCTAGCTACTTATTCATGCCAGCCATGAATTGCACAGCGCCCACCTGCAAGCGATATGTGGGTCTCTGTCTATGCAACGGCCTCATGTAATGGTGCCTAGCGAGCAGTAATTGGCCTCTCTGTTCGACTCGGCTGTGTTTCTTGATATATATGCATATATATTTACTAGATTTGACAGTTATCGATTGTGTTCAGAATCATATTACTTTGCAGCAGCTGCCTCAAGTTGCTGTAAAATTGTCCGACAATTACGAATATTATATAAAACCTGACTCAAATTACTTCTGTTTCCAGCCAGCTTTGTTGATTAGAGCATGCAGATTTGTATAACATATACATGAGTAAATGAGATCTTAGAATAAATTATAATCCAACAGCAAATTGATTCGATAATTCTATTTGCAATCATTAAGTTCTTATTAATTGCTATTATGTTTACTGATTGTTGGCTTTTGATTTTAATATTTGCCTGAAAATAGATTTCTTTACCTTCAGATTCATGCTATCAAAACTGTGGCTGTAACCGAGGTTCTTCATTAAATATATATTTTCAATATTTAATTTACTTACATATATGTAAATATTGTTTTAATTAAATTTGCTTGCAATCACAATCACAATCAGAATCGGAATTACAATCGCAATCACCTGGTGTACACGAATGCCCTTGCTAAGTAATGCCTCGACCTTATCGCTGCTTGTAATTTGTAGTTAATTCTCGTTTCATGGCGCCAATGTTTCAATACATTGCTGTGCCATCTGACTCGGAATATTTGCACACCTATGCACAATGCGGTGATAAGGCTAATCAAAATGATATTTAAAGGAAATTCTAACAAAATACCGCCTGTTATCAGCTGGAGAAATGGAGCACGATAAGCATGTTGACCAAACCAAATTGGGTCTATAGGTCTGAGCATCAGCTGTGAGCAAGCTATATCAAATGGCTATATATGGCTCGAATGCAGGGCAACAGTTCGGAGTGGGAATCAAAGCGGGCCATACAATCAGCAGAGAGCCAAATTGTGTGGAGCCAGTTGTTTGGTTGATTATCAATTGGAAAGTCGATGGCAACCGCAGCAGCGCCTCAATAAATGGGGCGTGGCCATGGGCATTATTTTGTGCAGATAATTGGGAAAGCATTTTTAGAAGCTCCCAGTGGAGTGGCTTGACCAATGCTTCAAGCTTCAAGCTCTGAGCTCCAAGCGCTGAGCTACACACAAGCAACACGCTTGCTTCACGTTCAACAGCTGGAATTGCTTTAGCTTGGAGCTGAGCTGTGTAATAAACAAGTTCTAGTTGTTGTGTTCGTTGTTGTTGTTGTTGATGTTGCTGGCTGCGCATGAATCACTTTTGCTGCTGTTGTTGTTGTTGCTATGTTGCTTTATGCGTTGCTTTTGAGAGTTAACTAAACTATGTACACACAGCAATTTACAGTTAAAGGGCAGCAACTGACAGGGATCGAGAGAACAGCAGAGAGAAATGGAGCGACTCCAACGGCTCCAACTCCAACCAACTGCGATTCTGTCCCGTTTATGACGTTTGCACTTAACCCCAACATGGCACAGTTATTATTCTTTTTTCTTGTTTCGTTGCGTTTCGTTTTGTTTTGCTTTTGTTTTGGTTTTTGTTTTGTTAGCTGCCTGAAGCTTTTGCACATAGCGGAAGCAGATCGGGCGGGCGCTTAGCCAAGCGAGAATCATTCAAAAAAAAATACTCCATTTGTTGCATTCTGTTAGTTTTTATACCCGTTCATAAGTTGATTAGAGTATATTGGTTAAGGTTTGAAATTTGCTGTTGCTAATATAATTATTTGTATATGCCCATTGGGGGCGTGTCAAAGCTGGGATTACCATTTTTCTTATAAAATAATCTCGTTTATTTATGGCAATAGTACATTGGATGACGAAATATAGATTCGTGAGTAGGATATAGATATCAAAATGTTAAGTTTATATATATTTATGTATTATTATTATATATGAATTGTATTCTCTAGTTCTACAACTCTTCATATATGTATATATCTAAATCTGAAACGTAAGCGAGTATTATGCAGTCAGTTGTGCAATGTTCTTTTACGTGTTTCTCTTTGCTGTTGATGTCTCTAGGGGGGGCTTCAATATTATAAACATCTAGTTTTTTTATTGCCGCTTGAATGCATTGCCAACGGATATTGACAGTAGTTAAATGCAATTCACTGCAAGCTCATCACTGGGCTAAGCTTAGGCATGTGACGTCACTTTCTACAACAACAGACATATATATGTAGATACAGATATACTTGGATATGTATATATAAACTAACCAGCTTGTATAAGTTTTACTTCGATTTATATATATTTCGCTTTAACTATTGCTGCAGCTCAATTTCTCATTCAATCAAATTAAATCAAATTTTGATGAGTTACTGTAAGCTTTTATTAGTGCTCGTTATAAAACTAAAGTTGTTATTGCTTTTTGAGTCTCAAAATTCGTTTACTTATTCAATGGAATCACTTAGTGGGAAACTATATAAATATTGGAATACTATATAAATTATAAATGACAGTTAACTGAGTCAGAAGCAGGTAATAGAAGCACACTTGAAGATGTTTGTCGTGGAGTATGTGGTAAGGGTATTTTACAGTCGACAGTACTCCACTAAACCACTTTTACTTAATACTTTTGCTAAATTTTTTCTTGTGTGTATAAAACACAAATAAAACATAGTTTTTGTGTGGCTAAGCAAAAGTATTTATTCAACTTGTGTGGGAGAGGGGGGCGGCAGTCACTGGTTCATGGCCAACTCGTGCGCCTAATGGCTGCAAACGTAAGCAGTCACAGTAATTACAACAACAACAAAAGCAACAATGCAAACAACAATAATAATATAACATTGTGCAGCACCACGGAATCTGGCCAATGAATCAGAGAGCGCTACAGAAATGGGCCAACACACGCCAACGCAGCCAAAATCTGCACACGCGATGCCCAAATATCGAATACATTCATTCACATGAGACTATCTGTTTGTGTATGTGTCGCTGTGTGTATGTGCTCGATATTGTGAGTGGTGGGCGCCTGTGGTGCCACGCCTACGCGCATTGTAATGCCTATTATGGCAAAGTAGCTGACAATTTTATGGCCAAAGTGAAAAAAGCTTGGCTAGTGTCGGCCCAGCTGCCAAAATGTTAACAATTATAAACAGTTTATAAAAAAGACAATAGCTCAACTGGCCGGTGGCAAGGTGAACAGAGTTAAGCCACTTAAGACGCTGCACGTGCCGCCAAAGTGGAGATTATATAGTTAAAGAAAATAAAAACAAAAACGCTTAAAAAGCAAAATGATCGCAGTAGAAATATACAAATAGCAGCAGCGAGAGTTATGAAAAAGTAAAGCAGAGATTATTAAAAAAGTGATTTAATTATGGAAAATATAATACAAATTATTAATCAGTTCGAGCTTAGATTAAGATCAGTTAAAGTCTAGAGGTGAATCTCTTCTTGTAAAGTTTTAATGCCATTAAACCATTTTTAAATTTGTTTAAATTAAAGTAATCAACGCTAAACATTTGTATACACTTTTGATCATCACCAGTTGCGATTTGAAATTATAAATAAAATTTCTTCCACTTCGATTTGATTGGCTAATCTAGAACTGGTGCAATATGTCGTATGAGTAATTTGTGTGATTCAATTCTATAAACTCACAACACAAATTAACAGCGACAGCAAATTCTTGCGTAGATTGCAAATGCCAAGCGTTGGCCAAATTGTGCCAATCGCTTCAACTAAAAGAGGCAATAAGAACTACAGAGAAAGAGAGAGTGAGAGAGAGACAGGGAGAGGGAGAGAGGGAGAAAAATTGATCGATATCGATGCAAAAAACTTGTTGACACTTAGCAAACTTTACGCAACAACTAACTTTGTCGGCTAATTTCATTTAAAATGTTTGTAAATTAAATAATTCTATTGGCACTTCAAGCAGTCAGTCATTCAATCATTCAATCACTCAATCATGCAGCTGTGAGACAAAAGTGCCATTGTACGCACTATGAAAATCTGACCCAAAAAATGAAATTGTTGGAAAATGTGTGCTGTGCGACATGGAGTGATGTCTGTGGGCTTGAAATATTCTGTCATGTGACTGACAGCAGCACCAGCAGCCGCCAAAGCAATAATATTAATGAAAATATACGAAATAATAATAATAGTAGTAGCAGTAATAATGATGATGATGCTGCTGATTATATGATCAAGCAGCGTGTCGTCCACTAAATGAAACAAAATTTATCGGATTCAATTTATGACAATTCTCTATGGTGTAATGCGATAAAGTGTGCTAATGCCGCAGCTGAAGTTGTATATAAATTTATATATATATATATATACCTTTATATATTTTATATATATATTATTAAGCTGTTTCCTTTTGACTTAATAACTATATTAAAGTTAAATATTTAATATTTAAGTAAATTTCATAAAAATCAAATTTAATGAATTTGAGTTTAGTTAAAGAAGTTCCATTTACAGGGTATTTAAGAGTTCAGCAACTGGCTGTCTTTACACTCCTTATTGCTTTATGCTCGTTTAATGTTATCCGTGGCACTTCCTCGAAGTTTATGGTGTGTGTGTGTGTGTGTGTTGCATGCCGCAACTGCAGCAGGCATAACCAATGCAAAACCAAACTAAGGCAAGCTACATACGAGTACATATGCTGTTCGTCCGTCAGTCAGTCAGCTAGATGCGAGACGGCCCGTATACATGCATAGAAGCTCGTTGCATTACATCTATTGTAAAACATTTTGCTGGCCTCGTCGCGTTTTTCATTTCTCCTCTGACTGACTAGCAGGCTGACTGACTGACTGTCTGTCTGTCTGACCGTCTGACTGGCGTGTGCTCACTCAATTAGCGCCCAGAGGACCGAAACCGAAACAAAACAACATAAAGCCAACAGCAGCAGCAGCAACAACCTCAGCGGCTGCTTCTTCTTCTTCCCTGCCAGTGGGCCGAGGATTGAGCAAATATTTGCCTCTAACAAACTGCAAATGAAATTGTCTTACACACAAGTACAAGCATTTTCGTCTATAGCAAACAAATAAATGAAGAGAAAAACAACAATTGTTGCAGCTTTTCCTCTACTAACGATTCGACGCCAGCATTAGACATTGCTAGCTCGGCGAGGCGGGGAAATTGTTTAAAAATATGCCGCAAGCGCTGCCGTCGCTGCTCTAAGCAGAAATCGAATGAAAAAACGAACATCCATGTATAAATAGAAAATGAATAAAAATACTTTTGGTTTTCATTTGGCTGCACTTTAATTGTTGCTCTGCAGCTACAAATATACTTTCCTTGCGAAATTGATTACAGTAAATGGCAAAAGTTGATGCGAACAACTTGAAAAAAAAACGATTCTCTTAAAATAAAAATAAAAAATTTAATGAGTTTTCTAAAGGATTGCGTTTCTGTTAAGTTGAAAAAGCATAAAAATATAAATACCAATTTGATAAGCCAAATTGTTGGCTATGAAAGTTGTTTAGGCCAACGGCGTCTCTGATTCTTTCACATTTCTTGACGATTCCCGGCACAAAACCGTATAATTTAAGAAGGGGAGCTAATTACGTTTTTGTTGTTCAATTTTTAATATATTTTTATTGTTTTCTAAGTATTACATTTACTTTTCATGCAGCAATTTTATATAATTAAATATTGCTCATACGCAGCGTCAGCCAATAGTAGAATTGATGTTTGCTTTTTGGCGATTAATAAATAATTATAAGCGCAATTACAGTAGCAATTAACATGCCTGTTAGATTATATATACATATACATACATATATACAGTATTATATTACTCATACGACCTGTTTGGCCGTGATTTGCAGTTCCAAGGAAAACGTCCATAGCAAAGCAGCTAAGAAAACAGCCAGCCAAATGGTCATATATATAAATATATATATCTGTATATATGTATTATATATATGTATATATTTATTATATATATGTATATATTTATATATCACTGTGTATGCGCATCACAATTAAAGAACAATTATTATTTGCTTTGGCAAATATTTGCAACATGTGCGCAACTTAAATGAGGCGTGCAGTGTAGCCAATGCAGCGCTGCCAAAGACACGTTTCACTTTCATTACACAGACAGAATCACACACACAGTCGCACACATATCGTACGCACTTGGCCAAGTCATAAACCTGTCCAAGGCATCAGACACAGTTGCAAGTTGCAAGAGAATCTGCCGCATGCTTCGCATCTCTTTTTTTTGCATTTGAAAGTGAAATTTGCGTTTAAACAGCGACATTTGTTTGCCATTTGTCTTGAAGGCGGCGACACTTGAACACCACTCGAAGCAGGGAGAGGGCGGCGCAGTTCTGTGGATCGAGCTGATGGATTCTATGTCTGCGTTTATTTGTCAAACTCTGGCATATCAAATAAACAGCGCTGCGTTTCGTTACAAGACTTTGTTTTTGTTATTTGAGAAGTGTGTGTGAGTGTTTGGCTTGTGTTGTGTTATCGATGCCACATGGCGTCGTGTGTGAGTGTGTGACGAGGCGTGGTTTGCCTTGCGGCATTTTCCATTGAAAAACGACAATACCAATTTGGTCGCTCGCTTTCCGGTCTGTACTAAATTTGTGCTTAGGCATTCCAGCCTTATATGCTATGCCACTCGCTTTGATGTGTCTCATTAAAGCGCATTTTTCAAATGCAACGTGACATTTTTCAAGGTTGTTTTTGTTGCTGTTGTCGCATCATTCATCAACATTGCTGACCAACACCAAGAGATTTGTCATGCTGGCAGACAGGCAGGCGCATAATTAAATACTTTCACCTGCAAATACGCACACAGACACACACGTGCACTTAGTGCATATGCACATATATATATATATATTTATATGTAAATATATATATTATATACATGGATTCATGGCCAAGCAGCCCCAAAGCTGGCAAGTGCCAATGCACTAAAAATAGGCGCATTGCCTTTGCCAGAGACAAACATTTTTAATAGCCGCTTTTCACGCACGGTCGTTGAGCTGCCGGTGGTCCCCCTTCAATGTCTCACTCTCCTATCCTAGTTTTAACACCCGCCAGAGGACATTAAGACATCAAAGCAACGGCTACAACAGCAGCAGCAGCAGCAGCTGGCATGGGGTAAATGCGTGAAAATAGCGATTTATGCACCTCAGGCCTTGTCGCCATTTCGGGTCGGTCAAGTAAATCAGCAGAGCTTACACTTTCTCAATTTTAAGCAAGTACACAGTGAGAAAATTTGGCTGGCAAATATCCTCTTAATCTTGATTACAAATTTATTTATGTATGTATCTATATGCCTATGTATCTTTTTCATATAAACTTCAAAACAAGACCCAAGTCCTGAAAACATTCTACAAGCAGCCGGCAGCCGGTAGCAGATGCAGATACATTTGTATCTTATTGCTATCTTCTAAACATGCATTTGCCATATTCTTGGTATTTTTAAGAGCAATATAAGAATTTCTGGCGTTGCTCTTCTTACGCATGTGTTTGGCATTTCGAACTGTGTTTATATTGTTGCATTTGTTTGTTTGAGTTGCAATGCGTATGCAGCACGTAGTCGACACTAAACAGGGCCAACAAAGTGTGGAGTCCATTGAAACGGCAATAAACTGTTGTTGCGATGCTTTGACTTTTGACATGAAGGTATCTGGGCGTTGCCAGCATATACCATTAACTGTGCATCTCTAGCTGTGGGCCGACAATGAACCGAGCCCACCAATGAAAGTGCAATCAAGGCGAGTTGGCTGGCGCTGTGTCTCGGGCTGGGGTTGGGTCTGGGACACGACGTCAATGACTGCTGGCAGCGCTAATTGCATTTATCGTTGCTTAGATGTTAATTATGACAGCGCAGAGTGCACTTTGTGTAATAAACGTTGAACACACACACACACACACATACACACAAGCAGACACATAGTTACATGCCTAGGCGTATCTGCGCTGAAATGTCGTTGATGCTGCTGATTAAGCAGGAGCCGCTCACAGCGAGGTCAATGCTATTGTAGCTTGCTTGATATAATAGATATTTAACAGTCGCGCAACCCGCACGTTTAAAAACACATTTGCAGATAAGGCGTAAGCTTGCCAGAAAACCTAAATTGGCTTCAAGCAGCCAAACGATGTTTTTTAACAACCTAACAATTAATTCTTCCTGTTTAACTATTTTTATAACTGTATTTACTCATTGTATATTATCTGTAATCTATTGTGGTTAGTTTAGGCATATTTATAACCATATAATCATATTTATTTTGGGGTCTTTGCCTGATTACTTCCTTTGCGTTATTTATTTCATCATCCGAAATCGTTGAAACTTAAAAATTAATAGAGAAGGCAGATTAAATTTACTTCAGAATAGATGGAATGAAGGATAGTATTTAATGCCAAACACCTTCAACAGTTTGTTTTTATTAAAACTAATTGACTGATAGATACTGTTCCATAAACAAACAAAATCTGGTTTACATAATCTTGAAACAATTTAGTTGACAACTTTATATAGTTAGCCTCTGACACGCATAACTAGCTTCAGTTAGCTCTAATCTAATTTTGTGGTTACTGTGAAAAGTTAACAGCTTTTTGAGTAATCCTCTGTCTCTTACTATATTATACCCTTTGATCTATTGAAGGTTTAACAACGTGTTTTCGAGTAACTCTCTCTTTCTCATTCTCTCGTTTTATTCCTTCTTCCTTCAGTGTAGATCTCCTCTCTCTATCTCTATCTCTATCTCTATCTCTATCTCTATCTCTATCTCTATCTCTATCTCTATCTCTATCTCTATCTCTATCTCTATCTCTATCTCTATCTCTATCTCTATCTCTATCTCTATCTCTATCTCTATCTCTATCTCTATCTCTATCTCTATCTCTATCTCTATCTCCATCTCTATCTCCATCTCTCTCTTTTTCTCACTCTCTCTCTATCTATCTCACTCTATTTTTCTTTTTCTTTCCCCCTCACTCTATATTTTTAAAGCCCATAACTTACAAACATTTGACTACTTTTGGGTATATTTCGCTTGTTGCTTTGACTGCTTTTTCGTATCTCCATCTCTATCTCTATCTGTATCTGTATCATCAAATGGTGTCTAAGGTCACACTTGCCATTGCCCCTGGCTAAGGTCTAAGGTTATGACAGCGGCCTTAAATGAACGCTAGCCGCAATTTGTGTGCGTCTTTGGCGTTTCCATTGATATCTTGTTTGTTTACTAGCTTGCTTGCGAGTATGCCCATACTGAGCAGCATTCAGCGAGGCAACAGCTTGATCATGGTTTTATCTTAATTTTCGAGCCATCTGTATAAGTAGTTTCTTTAGTCTCCAGTTCCAGGTGAAGACTAGCTAACAGCAGTTAATTAGGGCTAAGCCAGGTTATAAATCTAATAGACAAATAGGCAAAGCTTCTCAAATAGAAGTATTAGTCATACAGATGTAAAATTCGTATTCGCATACGATAAGCCAAAGATAACAACTTATCTACATACATAGTATAAGTGAGCAGCTGAATACTGCATAGAATACACAAATAAACAAGAAAGAAAGAAGAAAAAAACAGCTAACGATATTTCAATTTGGACTGTTGGCACCTCTCCTCAACAACAAATAAACATTCAGCTCCAACTAGTATTATATCATCAGCAGGCATAATTATTTATACAAATATTTGCATAAATATACAAATTTTTTGCCTTTCGATTTGACATTAATAAATTAGGCACAAAATATATGTTGTTAAAGAGAAAGAAATGTAAATTGTTGCTTTGCATAGATACAACAATGTTGCCTGGCTTCGTTTGGCTTGAATTTTGTTGCTTTTTGGGTGTGGCCGGGTCAGTATACGTTTAATGTATAGAATTCAATTTGTCGCTGTTGCTGTTTATTGGGACAAAATAATAGCAACAACAACAACAGCAGCGGCAGCAACAGCTGCAAGCAATAATAACAATAAGTAAGGCGCAAGCTCAAAGAGCAAAGCAAACACGTTTCGTTATGCTGGAAAAGTCGCCGGCGCAAGTGAAAGCGCCAACGTCGATGCCGACGTCGCCGTCATCGTCGCTAGTTCCTGCGCTGTCGACGTCGCCCGTTGTCCCGTTGTCCAACAATGGGGAGGCAGTTACTCGCCAGCTTCAAGTTTTCCTTAAGGCGTCCCAGCAATCTCTGCCTGCTTTGCCGCGCACGCAGCTTGCCATCATATTTCACTGGCTGCACTTGTCGTGTTTGTTGTTGTTGTTGTTGCAGTGGCTATAACAACAACTGAACACTTGCACATTGCACACTTGGCCAACTTTGGCAACTTGACGCGGCAACAAACGAGTTATTGTCGTTGTCGTGTTGCTGGCTCCATTGCCCAAAAGACTTAGCCCGGCTTTGCTTTGCATTGGGCTAAACTATTTTTTTTTCGTCTCTGTGTGTGTCTCCTCGTTGTCTCTGGCCCGAAGGGGCAAAACATTTAATTTCATTCATTGGCAACGGCAGCCAAAACTGCCAAAAATGGCTAAGAAAAAAATACACTCACATACACAGAGACTCATGTTAATACCATTGTTATTATTATTGTCTACACTATGGCTCTGGATGACTTTGGTCTCTTCACAATGTTTGTGACATGCGCAGCTGCGAAAAATAAAATAGCACCACACACAAAACTAATTTGATCCGTTAGCTGACCATAAACTGTCTGGAAAGGAATCACAGTCGTGAAGCTTAGAAAACAAAACTTGTTTTAACACTTGAATTAGATTTTAATGCTGTGAGAATGTTATACATAAATTCATTCATAAAATATAACAATAAAAATATATTGTTAGGAAATATCGGATTAATTACGCTGCACACAAATCAATAATGACTTTTGCTTTGACATCTTCAATAGACGTCGCTGACAAGTGAAGATATAATTAATATTTTTTTTTAATTATTCTGTAAAAGACAGAAGGAGTTAGACTTTCATTCCATTCTTACAGCAATTCAATCTTTGAAGTTCAGGCAATACAGTTCAGTTGTCTGGCATAGAATCATAGCCAAAACTCGAGCTAAGAATCCATATTTAATATATAAATTTTAATTTCAGTTTGTTGATACGTATGTGTACACTATTTTATTTATTGACATGTAGAGTATTTAGATATCGCATTTATATTTGCACATTTTTCACTTACGGTAGTTTCCATTGTTTTGCTGTTGATGTTTGGCCACGTGAATTTGCGCCTAGGCTTGAATTATTTTACGGGCCAAGTTGCTGCGTTATGCACCTTTTTGAACGCCAGTTGCTGTTGTTGCTGCTGCTGCTGCTGCTGTCGATGACTGTTGACTAGTCTTATCCATCGCCTTACGTCTGCGCGTCGTCTTAGCTGACTTTAATGCCATATTCGTGCCGGCAACGGCTTGGAAAAATCTTTGTAGCTATATTGTTTTGTTGCGGTAGGTACAATGCGCTTTATGTTCGATGGCTGCATGTTGAGCTCTTTATACACGTCCACAAAGTAAAAAGAGTTTATTGCTTTTGTGCACTGTCCGACTGTCTAGATGTTTGAACTTTCGTATACTTGTTTGCATGCATCTTATCTTCATCTAATAAAGTGTTGAGATTTTGTTATCTACAGAACGTGGCAAGTGGTGAGTGAAGAGTGAATTGAAAATGATGTGATCCGCAAACAGCTAAGTTTTAAAAACTTCATCCTGCTATTTATAGACAGTGAACGAGTATTACGAAGTCGATTAAAAAAAAAATAAGAGGACAACTTGGCTAACAAAAAGCAAGCCGTAATGACAATAGGCAATAGCAGTTGCAGATGCGTTTTCGCTCCAATCGAATTCCAATTGGCATCCTGCACAATCACATTCTCTGCCTCTGAATGTCGTTCACACCTGCCCAGGTGCATGATGAAATATTCCAAATGCTCTAATGCCTTAACGTGTAAATGTTCACTTTTTTCTTGTTGTTTTATATGAGCTCAACATTCAACGATTAGCTGTAGTTGATAGCAACGCGAAACCTCTCAATCAACAGCCCACATAAACAATTATTTTCATGTACAGAGTTGCTTGAAGACAAGATTTGCATTATTCTTTGTCTGGCGACCCACGCAACGCTCCTAAAACCTGAAGCCTGAAGCGAACGAGAAAGCCAAAAAAGACCGCAAACAATTGAATTGGTTTCCTCGCGCTTTGTGTCTGTGCCACGTCTGATAATGGATAGTGTCATATATCTTTGATTGGCCTTCACATTGAAACGTCAATAATAGTTTTGAACTAAGATTTATAAGCCTTATTTAAACACTTAGCTAATTTACGCCTGAACACTTTGTATCTTTTACAGTTAATGCTGCATGTACTTATGAGAAATCTACAAGATAACGCCTTCGACTGAGAGACTGAGAGATGTAAGTACCATTTCGATTTGTGGCCCACGTTCTTATTCGTTTTGCAGCATTAGTCTTGTAAATGTATGCAAATTGCTATTAAGTTGGCTGAAAACAAACCCCTTTGCCTGACCCCAATCGTAGTTTGTAAATGGCACAGGCTTTGTGTGTGCAGGCGGCATAAATTGCATTCAACTCTAGTTGCATATATAATAATAACATCGTCATGTAAGCCAACAAGCGGAAATTGAAGCAAAAGATACTTTTTATAGAGTACTCCACATGCTGTGCAAATGATGTCAGCAATCCTGCAAGGACCTACATGCACAGTAATTGTGACAGGACTCTGTTGGAAAGGAAGCTGCAAATTGAATGAGTTGAGCAACGCAACTCAGCGCAACGCTGGTTCATGATGTCACTTTGTGGGCAGCTCAGGAGCAAAAGAAAATTGATTTTAGCATTTAATTCGATTTTTTCTGCCAATACACTCAGAATCAATTAAAATGCCATTTAAAAAATATGTATCTTAGTGTGTGTATAAATACATCAGAGTTCACTCGTCCACAGATACTTTTTCTTTCTCTCTCTCCTTCTCTTTTATGCTCGGCCTGCCAAATGTTTGACCCAATTTTCCATCTGTCTAAGAATAGAAAATTTTCAAATACAACTTTTATGTTTTTTTTCGCAGCATTTCGCTTGACTTTTTAACAATTTATAAATATATTTGCATCTAAAAGTTTATTTCACTAAAAGTTTTGTAACAACATGCAAAAGCCATTTTAGGCAAAAAATATTTGCATTTTTAATGTTTCTCAATTATATTTGATTTATTTGTTAATGTCTGTCGCTGTCAACTGAGATTCGTCAAGAAATTTATAACAATGGGCAAATATTTGGCTCGTGACCAAAATAGGCGCCAAGATTCATGTAATCAAAGTTTTGTGCATATTTAAATTTGTATTTTCTCTTATTTTTGCCTGTCATCAGCGTGAAAAGTGTCCCGTCAAAAGTTGTTTTTGTTTCCTTCTTTTCTCTATCCATCTATATAAATATATTTATATGTAAATTTATATACTAATGCCCAAGCACTCGGTCATCGGTTGCGTATCCGCATTGTTGTTCGTATCTGATCAGGCTTTTGTTTTACTCTTCTGTTTCGTGTGGCTCTTTTTTCGTCATAAATCAATTTGTTGCAATTTGAACATATTTGCGACGCGCTTGCCGCCCAATTGGCGCAATTGGCTGCCAGAATTAGAAAAAACATTTGGCGCAAACAAATGCCAGCCAACCAACTTGCGAACAAATCAATCAAGCGTTCTGAATCTCTCTCGTTCTTGCTCAGCAGGAGCCACAAGTATTTATAGAAGTGCGAATGAAAAATAGTAAAAAACTACGGATTGATATTTAAAGCATGTTGCCACAAATTATTGTTATAGAATTTTACACTACAAGTGGAATTTCTTTAGTTGAGTCTTTTGTTTTAGTTGAATTTTCAGCTTCCGGTTGTATTTAAATATTACTCTGACACCAATAGATAGAATGAGTTAAAGGCGAATCCATGCTTTCGCAAGGTTCGGGTAGCGGCTAGTCGCGCACTCCCCGCATAAAGCACAGTTACTTGTTTTTGTTTTTGTTTTTTGAATGTTTATTTATGCTTTACAGTTGAATGCAGCTTCAATCTTTTTTCTATAAAAGCAAATCGGCTTTCACACTTAAGTATATTATTATATATCATAAATCATATTATTGACTAATAGCAAATGAAATGCATATTATACCCCAGATTGAATGAGTTCCTGCTAGAATAACCTACGAAACAAATTTATTATAAATTTGATTACTAGATACAATTTTTAAAATCTTAGGCATGTTTGCTTGAAAACCCTTCTTAAAACGCAGCTAAAATTGTTATTAAGTTAATTCGTTGTTTTTGTTTCCTTCTTTTCTCATATAGATATATAGATGGATATGAATATATTTATATGTAAATTTATTTGTATTCGACCTAGTCCTATTAATGTCTGATGCTACATGGTAATTTTTAATTTTTATTTTACTTCAACTACTTTTTCCCTTGCCCCACCTACTGTTTAATTTCTTCGCGTATTTCACAAATTTATTTTTATTGTTTTATGCTTGTTTTATAAAGTTAACAAAATGGGAAATATGTTTGCTAATAACGTGACTCACATGCATAAATGCAGTCCATTTAAGGGTTTCTGGACAATGTTAGAAAGTGTAGTGAGTTGCTTGTATATTGTTGTTTTGTCACTTTCTTATCGACGTGTTGTACGTTCTGCCTTCATAAATCAACTTATCTCTCGGTGCAGCGTGAGTGTGTGTGAGTTGATTATGAGAACAGTTGTATTACGCGTTGTTTTTTGTTTTAAAGATACAATATCTATGAACCTATAATTAGAGTTCACTTTTCGCCTTATATGTCATTTCAATTACCTTGTGGTTGGATGTGTTCCCATCGCTTTGTTTACCTACTCAGGAAGTGTGGGTTAGTGTGTGTGCCTGTGTGTATAGATTCATTGTGTGAATATGTCTATATTCTGTATCGATACGAATATAATTTTATTTAAATTCCCATCGACCACGGAGATGTTTCATTTGTGAGCGGGCGGGTTTTGAATGCGCAACGAAACGAGAAAATTTGTGAAATAAAAATATTGTGAAAACGAAATTGTGAAAACCTAAAAGAAAAACAAGACAAGAAATTTGACAAACGTCAGAAAATAAACGTAAAGAAAACACGAAATTCGCACAGGTAATCAGGCAATTTAAAAAATTGACAAAAATCAACAAACAAACAACAAGACAAACATGTTTATAAACAATATAAGATATTAATGTTGCGCGCAAAATTTTGTATTTTTAATAATTATGAAATTTGCTGGCAATTGGCCAATTCGATTTCACGCCGTCTCTCTCTCCCTCTCTTTCTCTCGTCAGAAGTGGCTCGTATCATTTATTAAACCTTGATCTTGCCCGACAGCCATGTGCAATACTTCATTTGTAATTTTTTTCAAATTTTGATATAAAAATACAACCCCTAAAAGAAATTGCAATTTTTATAGACTCTATGAGTCATTCGGGCTGTATGTAAATAGCTAGACGAGCATCCCTCGTTATTATTGCTGGCCTTGGAGACCGCCACGTGTTTTGGCAATTCCTCATACTTCCTGCCTCAACAAACAAAACATTACGCCGGGTTAAC
This sequence comes from Drosophila hydei, assembly GCF_003285905.1. Lineage (NCBI taxonomy): Eukaryota > Metazoa > Arthropoda > Insecta > Diptera > Drosophilidae > Drosophila > Drosophila hydei. Next base: position 7,754,072 of record NW_022045830.1, on the reverse strand, counting down.
GCGATGAGCAAAATCGATAAACATTTAACTTTCCCGTTACTTTCGACTTTAATTTCCATGTTGAGCTTTTCGTCTGTTGAGAGCCACCCAGCTCCAGTTTCTGCCCGCCAGTGACATAATAAGCTGTGTGCCCAATGTGTCACACGCCAACTCAACGAACTGAGCAAGAGGAAGAGAAAGAGAGAGTGAGAAAGAGCAAGACAGCAAGCAAACATGAAACAGGCTGAGGAAAAGGGACAATAAACGACAGAACGACGCCAATCCCAACCCCCTGTAGTTGGTTTTATATCTATATAAATATGTGTCAAGCGGGTATATCGAGCAGAGAGACATCTCTTAGCATTTGGTATACAGAAGAAATTTAAATATCAATATTGTAAAGGTTAAACTTATTGATAGAGTATTTAGGCAATATCTCAAAATTTGAAATTGTTTTTAAAAAATTCAATTAAAAATAATTTATTCAATATTGCTAAAAGAATATTAGAATATTTATATATATATATGTATATATTATATTATATATATTATTATACTCATTACTATTATTTATATATTTTCATATTATAATATATGTAATATATATTATATATATATATATATATATATTTGTATTTTCGAAATGGAATATTTGAACTATTAAGTAAGATTTTTTAGTCTTTCATTATAGGGGTAAGTTCTCGTCGGTCATTTAAGGCAAGTTTTTATTAGTTGTTTTTCCTTGACAAGCTTTTCCATGGACACTTGACTCCGAGCACGGTGCGTGCGCTTTTTATGGCTTTCATGGCGCCAATCGAATTTATTTATTTTCTTTTCGCCAAAAAGTAACTCAAATCGACGATGAGCAAGACTGAAATTGGAAATTATACAGAGCTTGTTACAGAAATCATATATAGCTGGAACAATTTGTCTAAGTTAGGGTTAATCGTTTTATGTGGCAGAAAAAAAGACGTTGAAAGAGCTTCACCATTGTAAGCCGAGTAAATAGCATAGAAATACAATGGTTGAAGCATGTTTTGTATGGAAATTGAGTGGAGAGGAATTCCTGTTTCTATTTCAGTTCCTGATTATCATTGTTGGCTTGTAGTTGTAATACTTTTGTAGAGCTGACAAGGATTGTGCTTAGTTTTTGCTTGAGTTGTCAAATATTTTTGTTGATTATATTATATACTTTTTAATAGTTCAGATTGTTATACACCTTACAACTAGCGAGAGCATACAAATAATTTTATAAAAATATTTCGATTTCCTTTTGATCGCTAGCCAAAGCATCGTAAAGCGTAAATTTCTTGTACATATTTAGAAGTTAATCACAAAAAAAACAACTCTCTTATTTGCTATGAATCCATCAAACTTGGGCAAACAGAATGGAGCATTAGTTTTAGAGGTACTACAGGTGCTTGGTCGCCCGGCCACCATTGAGGAGGTGTCTCAGCGTGTGGCCAATATATATAAAGTGGCCCGTAAACGCATTCAGCCCGTTGTTGGAGATATTCTGACGGCTGGTGTGCATCAAGGTTTCTTTAGTTGCCGCAATTACGAATATTCAATCATTCAGCCAACCATTGATCAGCTGCGCCAAGATATTGACAAGTATGTGGATGAAATGTTATCGCTGGACTGCACAGATGAAAAATTGTTGCCGCAGCCATCTCCGTTGATGATTAAGCTGGAGCAGTTAGACGGCTCGCCGCCGTTAACGCCACCATTCGTTCTGTCGCAATCACCATCAACCGGAGAGCTGCGCGAGCGAACGCCCCCTGGAGATGCATCTTCGGCTGTTGCCACGTATTGATTGCCACTGATTGACACTGCTGCCCTTTTGACTAGTTTTTTCTATGTATTTCTCAAGATATATATCTGTTTTAAGTGTAAATTTGACAGCACATCGGGAAACCTACGCAACAAGTGCAGTGGAGTTCAGCTCAGTGCAATAAACCTGCGTCCAGGGCAGTCTAGTACACGCAGTTAACAATGCGATTATTTTTCCGGCTCATTCAATACGTAAACTGGTGGAAGCGAGAGCTGCCCGGTGGCAACTGCTAGCAGCTAGCAGCTACAGCTCCTTTGTTCGTCTTGTTGCTGGTTTTAATGGCTTGTGGGATTCCAACGTTCTCTAGATTCCACATTCCTTGCGAACAAAGGCCATGCTTTGCCCTGTCTCGTGGCTTACTTTTCATTTTTTATTTGCAAACTTTCAACGCTTTGAAGTTCATTTTCATAAGCTACCAGCCGTACATATATATATGAATGTGTGGGAATGCTTTTCGGAGTTGGTACTCGGTTCGTTCCTTGGACCCATTGTCAGGTTGTTGCCTGTCTAGCGCCCACGCTCGGGTTCAAGAGTGTGTGCCACAAAAAAGTTTAGCTCTTCAGTGGCTCATTTCCCCAAGTCTGCTCTCGCTGTCAATGCTGGCCGCCGCCTTTGACGGGCCACGCAAATTTTCCTTTCACTCCTTTGTCCACAAGCCACACACAAAGCTGAGCAGTTGCCCTGCCCGATGGCTCTTGTCATTTAGATGAGTAATCGTCGCCTGACTGCCCGCTTTATGCTCTTCTTTTATTTTGATTTATTTTTGCTTTCAATTTAATTAATTGAAGCACGAGGCTTCAAGCCTTCGCTTGTCCCACTTATGAGGAAGTACATTTTTGTCAACGACAACGGCTCAAAGGGATTAGTCAGTCTCTAGGAAATCTTAAAATTGTGAGCTCTTGGCGACTCACTTCGTTAATTAAGCATGCAAAACAATTTCCTAACTCTGTGGCTGAGTTTTAAATACTTTTGGAAACCCCTCGGGTCATTCTTTTCTTAAATAATTCACAAAATGTTCTTAATTTTTTAGCTATATGCTTTAGATTTACTAAATTTTTGAGCAGATAGATTACGCACATAGCATTCATTGGCTATGCATGACTAGAAGTTACCCTGTACGAAGACAATTTTTAAAGAATACAAAATCTCTTGATTTAGCGTAAATGATTTTTATAATCCATGTTTAAGCTCTGATATATATTATAATAAATACATTCTTTAACAAGTAAGCCTTGAGAAACAATTGCATTATAATTCCTTAAAAACAGCTCTCAATAAGGTATAACTGAAGGAAAAAAACACTCAACAAAGAGAACACACTTAGTAAATATATATAAGCTTAAGTGCGAGTAGCTCGGTTAATCAAGACAACAAATCGGGCAGTCTTAACTGGCATATATATATATAGCTATACATATATATATAGAAAAGTCGTATATAGGAAGTGAATCAGACGCACTCTCACTCTCTGTTCAAGCTCAACCTGCTGAACTGGCGCGAAAAGCTTTTCTTGGTTCGTTGACATTTGCCATGAGCAGGGGAGACGTTCGTAAACATGATTTTAATTTTTATTGTTTTTTCCTTGTCTTTCTTTTGTCATTAATTAATTAAATTGTGACCGCGCTGGGGAAAATAAAAGAAATGCAAAAAGACAGCGCCGGGGTGGGGTGGAATCAACTTAAGTTAGAACGTTAAATCAACAGCAGAGTGTAGAAAGAAAATAAATGAAATAACCAAATGAGGCTTAAATATTTATAAACTATTCGGGCCAAATGAGCGTCTAATTAAGTATAAAATGTCACTCAATTTTTAACAATAAAAATTTATGTTTCTTCTAATTGTAGAATGAGCCGCCAGCATCAGCGGCACCATCAGCAGCAGCTGCAGCAGCAACAGCAGCAGCAACAACAGCAGCAGCTGCTGACAGCCCAACAGCAGCAGCAGCAGGCGCTGTTGATGGCCGAACATGCCGCTGCCGCGGAAGCCGCCGAGCTATTCGACCTGCTCTGCGTGGCAACAACAATGCGGCAGATCTTGGCCCTGCATCGGGCCATGTGCGAGGCGGTGGGGCTGCGGTCATCGCCGCTGAACGACTTCTATCCGAAGCTCAAGGCCAAGGTGCGCTCCTGGAAGGCGCAGGCGCTGTGGAAGAAATTCGATGCACGCGCCGCACATCGCGTCTATGGCAAGGGCAATGCATGCAGCGGTACTCGCGTTCTGGTCATTGGCGCCGGTCCATGCGGCCTGCGCACGGCCATTGAGGCGCAGCTGCTGGGCGCCAAGGTGGTGGTGTTGGAGAAGCGTGATCGCATCACGCGCAACAATGTGCTGCATCTGTGGCCGTTTGTCATCACGGATCTAAGGAATCTGGGAGCCAAGAAGTTCTATGGCAAGTTTTGTGCCGGCTCAATCGATCACATTTCCATCCGACAGCTACAGTGCATGCTCCTCAAAGTGGCTCTGCTGTTGGGAGTTGAGATACATGAGGGCGTCAGCTTCGATCATGCACTGGAGCCCACGGGCGATGGCACCGGTTGGCATGCGGCGGTCTCACCAGCGGATCATGCTGTCTCCAACTATGAGTTCGATGTACTCATCGGCGCCGATGGCAAGCGAAACATGCTGGACTTTAGGCGCAAAGAATTTCGTGGCAAGCTGGCCATTGCCATAACGGCGAACTTCATCAACAAGAAGACCGAGGCCGAGGCCAAGGTGGAGGAGATAAGCGGCGTGGCCTTTATATTCAATCAGGCCTTCTTCAAGGAGCTGTACAGTCGTACGGGCATTGATCTCGAGAACATTGTCTACTACAAGGATGAGACGCATTATTTCGTGATGACCGCCAAGAAGCACAGTCTGATCGATAAGGGTGTCATCATTGAGGACATGGCCGATCCCGCCGAGCTGTTAGCATCCGCCAACGTAGACACACAGAAGCTGCACGACTATGCACGTGAGGCCGCTGAGTTCTCCACGCAATATCAAATGCCTAATTTGGAGTTTGCTGTCAATCATTATGGCAAACCGGATGTGGCCATGTTTGATTTTACCTCCATGTTTGCTGCCGAGATGTCCTGCCGCGTAATGGTGCGCAAGGGCTGCCGGCTGCTACAGTGCCTTGTGGGCGACAGTCTGCTGGAGCCATTCTGGCCCACTGGTTCGGGCTGTGCCCGTGGTTTTCTGTCCAGCATGGATGCTGCTTATGCCATCAAGCTCTGGTCCAATCCACAAAACAGTACTTTGGGCGTTCTAGCTCAACGTGAGAGCATCTATCGCTTGCTCAATCAGACCACACCCGATACCCTGCAACGTGACATCAGTGCCTATACTGTAGATCCGGCTACACGTTATCCCAACCTTAATCGCGAGTCCGTGAACAGCTGGCAAGTGAAGCATCTGATTGACACTGATGATCCATCAATACTGGAGCAGACTTTTATGGATCCGCATGCGCTGCAGTTGCCGCATGTCGAGACGCCAGGCAGACGCAAGCGTCGCAGTGGAGGTCAGTAAATATCCACTAATTAATATTTATATATGCTAACGTTAACTATGTGCTCCTGCACAGATGTCCTGCCGCAAGGTGCCATTTTGTTACGCTGGATCAGCACGCAGTTGTGTGCCTTTCCATTTGCCTCCGATCTCAAAGAACCCTCGGATGTCTTTCGCAATGGTCGTGTGCTGGTCGCCCTAATCAATCGGTGAGTGGATTCTTGAAGTAGTTTAATATTATTTATTTATTTTTCTTATTTTCTGTTTAGCTATCGACCTGATCTTATTGATTATGCCGCTACCAAGGATATGAGTCCGCTGGAGTGCAATGAGTTGGCCTTTGCCGTGTTGGAGCGGGAGCTGCACATCGATCGCATCATGAATGCCAAACAGTCCTTGGATCTGAGCGATGTTGAGTCGCGCATCTGGCTAACCTACTTGGACCAAATTTGTGATCTATTCCGTGGCGAGATACCCCATATCAAACATCCCAAAATGGACTTCAGTGATCTGCGTCAAAAGTACCGCATCAACCATACGCATGCGCCGCCAGATTTCTCCAAGCTGCTGCAGACAAAGGCCAAAGCCAAGTCGCCCATGCATGATGCCGTCGACGTGCCGACAACAGTGCAGCGGCGATCTGTGCTTGAGGAGGAGCGCGCCAAGCGACAGCGTCGCCACGAGCAGCTGTTAAACAGCGGCGGTGTGGCTGCAGGCACAGCTGCAGCTAGCAGCACAGGCAGCAACAATTTGCAACAACAGGGTGTGTTAAAGATAACCATTATACAAAAAAGATCCAAATCCAGAACAACAAATGTGTCCAAGTTACCACTCTAAATTCTATAGCCGGAATAAAAATAAAGTTTTGTACATAATCATGTAATGCTCGTTAAGAGCTGGAGATCATTAGGCTTACTCTGCTAATACGGAAATCCCAAAATACTGAGCAATAAGAACAGTTTGACGATCTCTTTCTCTGATATGTAGTGCACATTAAAAGCTAAAAATCGTACAGATTATCTAAGTTATAGTAATCAACTATGAACTATAAGGTCACGTTCGTTGTTTCTGGTATATATATATATGTAAATAGGGCCGCTAGTTCTTTTTTTCGATTCTAACTTTGCCTCTTTGTTTTCTTTTGCAGCTCAAAGTGATACACCGCGCCGCTCGAAGAAACGTCGCCAGGCTGATAAAACGGCGAACATTGTGAGTAGATGCTTCGACTTTATCATGGATTGGTTCACTGGCGCATTAAATGTTGCTTGAAAAGTGATGCCATATCGAAATTTCTCTTATGTAATATACATATATAAATCCATTCAATTGGCAAATTATGCGCATATGTTTAGGAAAGGCCATCACTTTTCAACTGTGTCAACAAACTTCTCTTTCTCTCTCTCTTTCATACAATTCTCCTTAAAAACTTACGCTCATACAAAAAATATTTGATTGTAATTTATTGTTGAACGCTTGTCATACAAATCATAAAAAAAAAACCGAATCAAAAAACATAAACCAAGGTTAAACTCATACTGAAAACAGCTCTCTTTCATGAACTCAGTAACGTCATAAGCGCATACGAATCTATCAACGAGGTCAGTTCGATCAGTGTCCAAAGTTTTGCCATTTGTCATCCGTTTACCGCGTGCTCTCAACCCATTTGTAACTGTAACAGTCGATATACTTCTACTAATCCCGCTGGATCCCATACCGATCGTTAGTCATGTAGTTCTCTAGTTTAGTCTATGTTTTATGTCTATTTCATATATGATTACACACTCTTCCTTGCCATACACAAACACACACACACACGATCACATACTTGTGTCCTGTGCATACTGTGAAATTGTCAAATCTTGACTTTCCACTCTGCTGCGCAGGAGGAGCGCCAGCAGCGTCTGAAAGAAATCGAGGATAATCGTCAGGATCGCATGAGCAGGCGACGCCAGCAGCGCTTCCATCAGACGCAGAATTTCTACAAGAGTCTGCAGCTGCTGCAGGCGGGCAAGCTGCTCCGCGAGGGCGATGGTGTGGCTGAGGGCGTGGCCGAGGATGGTACACCCTTCGAGGACTATTCGATATTTCTGTACCGGCAGCAGGCGCCCGTGTTTAACGATCGCGTCAAGGAGCTCGAGCGCAAACTTCTGTTTCCCGTAAGCAATAAGGATACGATTCAGAGATCCTTCCATTGCCTGACTCTGCCTGCTGGTTTTCTCTATGTTGGCCGACACAATTTGCTGCACGTCGTGTCTGTGTTCCTTATGTTTTGTCTTGGCTCCACTCGCCGTTCAGTCTTTGCTCCTAACACAAACGAAACTAACTGAATTGCAGGCTCTTTGCCTATGACTAACAAGAAAAGCAACTGAATTGTTGCGGCATGAAGCGGAAACTGTTTCCCAGAAGCTTCGCCCTAAATCTTGAATCAGCTAATTTATTCTCTCAAGAACTTTGCTAATCTGCGGCTAAACAATAATGAAAAGCTTGGTAAAGATGTTGTCCTAACTAAAATCTATGTTTAAGTTAGCTACTACGTTTTATTAGCGTGCTCTCCGCCAGATACTAAAGAAACTTGCGCTAAGTTCGTTCATCTAACTATGTTGGTCTAAAATCTAAGTTTTATTTCTTTTATTGTTTGCGTTTTGGTTTTGATTGTTTTTATGTATTACGAAGAAGATGTTTATTCAAATTTATATTTATTCAAATTTTGATTTCTCCACTCCCAACTAAAATGTTATCCATGTCCGACATACAATTAATGCAATCTGACACCCACACACAAATATATACTTGACTTCAACTCGAATGGCTGCTGCACTGCCCATCGTCGAACCACCGAAAATACTATATCCACTTCCCAAAAAAAAAAAACAACAGGATCGCGAACGTAGCGATATACCCTCGGCGATGCCACGGAGCGCTGCCGATGAGCAGTTCAGCGATCGCATCAAGAACATGGAACAGCGCATGACGGGCCGAGCCGGCTATGGCAGTGATAAGAAACCCAAAGATCTGATGCGTGCCATTGGCAAGATCGATTCGAGCGATTGGAATGTGCGCGAAATCGAGAAGAAAATCGAATTGTCCAAGAAGACCGAGATCCACGGGCCCAAGGGCCGCGAAAAGGTGCCCAAATGGAGCAAAGAGCAGTTCCAGGCGCGTCAGCACAAAATGTCCAAGCCGCAGCGCCAGGATTCACGCGAGGCTGAAAAGTTTAAAGAGATAGATACGACGCTCAAGAACCTGGACAAACAGCTCAAGGAAGGCCACAATCTGGATGTGGGCGAGCGTGGGCGCAACAAGGTTGCCTCCATCGCCGGGCAATTTGTGAAAAAGGACGAGACCAATTCGGATGAGAAAAATGCTAGCAGCAATGCCACCACCAACACCAACAACACTGTCATACCAAAATCTGTGAGTAGTGCGTTCGAACCGTATCATTATCCCGGGTCTTACGTTTATGTGTTCTATATCCCGTATATGTAGTTTAGTTTGTATTATGCTTATGGCTTATCTTAACTTAGTCGCCGCGTGTCCTTATGGTATAAGGTTCCTCGTGTATAGCTGCTGTTGCTCTTGTTGTTTTAGCTAGCGTGCTTTTAACTTAGGCCATTTGCACCTACACACACACACACACACACTCTCACACACAACCACATTCATATGTACATGAGAATCAACTTTTATTAAGACGCACCTCAATGTTGTTCGCTGTGCTAACCCCAAGCCAAATGTATGTATATAATTTCTTATGGGATTCATGTTCACAGAGCTCCAAGGTGGCGCTCGCCTTTAAGAAGCAGGCCGCCTCTGAGAAGTGCCGCTTCTGCAAGCAAACGGTTTATCTTATGGAGAAGACCACCGTGGAGGGTCTGGTGCTGCATCGAAATTGCCTTAAATGTCATCACTGCCACACCAATCTGCGCCTTGGCGGCTATGCCTTCGATCGTGACGATCCCCAGGGTCGTTTCTATTGCACTCAACACTTCCGACTGCCCCCGAAGCCCATGCCGCAGCGTGTCTCCAAATCGAGAGTAAGTCAAGCTAAAAAACCAACTATTTATTTATTTATTTTCATCCACATTGGTAACTGCTTATCCCGCAGAGATCCGCTGCAGCGCAGTCTCCTGCACAGCAACCAGCAGCTGCTGCAGCTGCTGCTGGCGCTGTAGCAGCCGCTGAAGCGGTGCAGGCTATGGATACCACGCCCGCCGGTGGAGATCAAGTAGATTTGTTGGAAACCTCAAGAGCCGCTGCCTCGGCTGATGCCATGTCGGATGATGAAGCCAATGTCATTGATGAGCATGAGTGGTCAGGACGTAATTTCCTGCCTGAGTCGAACAATGATTCACAGTCGGAGCTGTCCAGTTCGGATGAGTCAGACACAGAATCGGATTCAGAGCTATTCGAGGAGGCAGATGATTCGCCATTTGGTGCTCAAACTCTGCAACTGGCATCCGATTGGATTGGCAAACAGTATTGTGAGGATAGCGATGACTCGGATGACTTCTACGATTCCAGCGAAGGCATCGCGGGTTCGTAACGCATAAAAATTACCTTTGATATTTACTTTAGTTCTTGGTTGCCTGTTGCAGATGATGGCAAGGACGATACCGAGGGTGAGGAGTTCAAGAAAGCCCGTGAGTTGCGACGCGAGGAAGTGCGGCTGCAGCCATTGCCCGTCAATCTGCCCACGGATACGGAAACCGAGGTGAGTCTCTTTGATCTACTGTCCTTTGGCTATGGGAAACTAATATTATTATCATAATTTTGTTTTTAATTTTCTGTTGTATACTCTGATGATATCATTTATACAATTACCATATAAACATTGTCTCTAAACATGGTGTTGGTTTTCATAAATAAATAAATTCCCACGTAGAAGCCTCAGTTGAGTGTAGAAAATAAGGAAAATGTGGAGCGAGCTTCGCTCAAGTCGGCCAACTCCTTCGAGTCGGCCAAGAGTCAGCCAAGCACGCCCATTGCAGCTCCTACACGTGCTCAATTGGAGCAGCTGGAGCGCAATGCGCCGCGCAAATTTAGCAGCGAGATCGAGGCAATTAGCGAAAAGCTATATCACCTAAATAATATGGTTAAAATGAATAAGGATCTGGAAGTGCTGGCCAAGGAAAACCTGGTCAAGAGCGACATATTGAACAAGCTTACGCTAAAGGAGAAGTGGCTAGCCGAGAACGCGGCTATAGCTGCGGGCATGGCCAATCCTATGAAGGCCCCCAAAGCCATCGCAGCTACAAGTGCTGCTGCACCACCCAAGTCCAAGTTTGATGAGAAATATGAGAAGATTGTAAGTGCTCCACAGCCGGCGACTGAGCCAAAGCCAAAGCCAAAACCTGTTATTGATTTTAATCTGGACGAGTTGAAGCCTCGCAAACCTAACTTTGAGGAGCGGCCCAAGGAGCTGCTTAAAAAACCAGAGAGTCTTAAGAAGCCAACTCAGCTGAGTCCGAAACCTGAGCGTAAAAGCAGCGCCAATGTCAGCCGCTCCAGCAGCACAAAAAGCAATGCCAGCTCCAAGTCTAGTCCTCGCCTAAGAAAGGCGCCGCTGCCCGATGACAGCAAAATGCAAATCGAGAAAATTCTGGGTGCAATCAAAAAGCCACAGCGCAGTGAAGTAGATGAAGATATGGACATTGATGACGATGACGATGCCTACGTCGATTCGCAAAGCAATACACAATTAAGTAGCAAACTCAAGGAGATCGGAGCCAGTAGCTTTGCGGGCACTATGGATCATATTAAGTCTCAGCTGATTACGCCCACGGTGCACACCGCTAACGTGGATCTCTCCAAGTACTTTCCCAATCAAAAGGAGGAGAAGAGTGCCGCAGGCAACACTAACAAGAATCAGAAAACGTTAAAGGATGTCGATCTGGCCAAGTACTTTCCAAGTAGTCCGGCACCGCAGCGACGTGCCGTTGAAACAGTAGCAGAACGACTAAAGAAGTCTCAAACTGAGGCAGCCATACCACGGACCCCGGAGGCACAGGCGCCACAAGGTGCTCAAACGGATTCCAAAACTGATTCCAAAACAAAGCCTGTGCCGCCCAAGCGGCAGGCATCTCTGAACGCCTTCAGTTTACGCGATCATCAGCTGGATGGAGCGCTCGACTTGAGCAAGAAGAAAACACCTGTTAAGGTGGTGGCTGCAACAAAAGCTGCCGTTAAAACCACCAACTCAACCACCTTGGTCAAGGCGACAACCACGCCGAAGGGCAAAATAAAAATTATAAAGAAAATCGTGCCCAAAGGCACAAAGGCCAAGAAGGCAGCGGCTGCTGCTGCAGCTGCCGTAGAGCCAGAGAGCCAAGTGCCGCCTCGCGATGAAGCTGAACGTATTCTAGATGAGATTTTGGCTGATGGTGAGACACGTTCACCCAGCTCCGAGTATCAGAAACTCTTTAATGATGAAAAGTCACCCAGCGATCTCTCGGATAAGATCGAACGCATACTGGAAGAAACGGGCCTCGATCTCGAGCTTGGGTTACCCCGGCGCAATAGCAAGAAGCTTTTGAAAACCAAGTCACTTGGCGAAGGTGACTTTGATCTCGAGCCCAAGCGACTGAGTGGCGTCCAAAACATACTGAAACGATTCGAGTCCATGAGCTCTGTCAACTCACAGCAAAGCGATGAGCAGTCATCGTTCAAGCTGCGCCGCATGGAGTCCAGCACTAGCAATATGAGTAGCCTGAATCGTTCACGCGAATCTCTGGTCTCTGCCAGTGACTCGATGAGTGATTTGGAGAAAACTATGGACTATTTGCGGAATGAATGGCGCAACGAGGCAACAAATTTTCTGCAAAAGAAACGCGATAAGTTCTATGCACAAAAGGAGGAACAGCAAAAGGAACTGGAGATAAAAGCGGAGACCAGTCGGGGACGTGAGCTGCCTGTGCAATATCGCGACTCCAAACTAGCCAAATTCTTTGGTCTAGCGTCGCGTAAATCGCCCGAGAAGCGCAAGTCGCCCATCAAAAAGCAAAAGTCGCCCACTAAAAAGCAAAGTTCGCCCAGCAAAATTCAAAAGCCAGCTAAAACTAACAATTCGCTGGAGGAGCTGGCCAAGATTAGCAATGCTCGGCAGGCGAAGCAAGCGCAAAAAACACCAACAAAAGCCGCCCCAAAAATCAAAAAAGTTGAACCCAAGAAACCTGCAAGTCCAGCTCCTCCTGTGCCGGATGACTTGGAGATTTTACATTTACTTGATAAGGCCACAGAGGCCAAAGAGCTGGAGCTGGAGCGCTCCAAGACAAAAAGTCCACTCGTGGAGGAAGTATCGTTGCCAACAGCAAACGAAATTGTTAACATAGAAACGGAGACTGCTGCCTCTCGCCCGATTGTGGAGGACATTAAGAACCTACCCAAAACCGGCTGCGATAAATCGCTAAACAGTTCCAGACGTGGCTCTCAATCCAGCTTGGTGCTCTCGCGACGACAATCGGACATTTCGCTGACCGAAAAACTAAATCTAGATGCTTTGGAGGCGCTTCACAATATCGAGATGGAGCGCGATGTCGAGCATGTCGATGAGGTCTTCCAGAGCATGGTTGAGGCAATAGACCAAACGCCAGATATTACTGTAGATGACGATTTGGATGCCGATTCATTGTGCACCACCATTAGCAAGAGTCCTAGTGCCCAGCCCGTTACGGTAGTCAAGCGTGGCAGCTCCGAGGAGGAAAGCATCGAGAAACTGTTTAGCAAATTTTCCGATGAAATGCTCGTGAATGTGGAGTTTGATTCAAATGATGAATTGATTGGAATTAGCCCAAGAAGTAGCCTGATTCCCGGAAGCTCCGCGGAACGCGATTTTGTGGATAAGCTGGAGTCCTTGGAACGCGATGAAGCTCCCTTGCGTAGGGTGGAGGAGTTAAATCGTTTTACAAGCGGGCAAAACGCAGAATTCGATGAGCTACCCGAAAATCATTTTCCAGCGCGTCCCCAACGCAGGCAAAAGAGCAGTTCCTCGTCCAGTGAGCCCACGCTGCCAGTGGCTCCACAGCGGTTGAAAAAGAAACTGGCCAAATTGGATCCAGAGGATATGCCGCCTTCCGTGCAGGATTTGCTTCAGAAACTCCACGTTAACAATGTGCAGTCGGAGCAGGTGCAAATGCCAACGATGGCTTCTGACGAAAAGCCAAAGTTCCCGACACTTCTACCCAACGAGGATATCGTTGATCACGTGGACAAAGGGAAAGACGTGGTTGATCATGTGAACAAAGAATTGCCAAAGACCAATGCTAACGGCTTTAATAAAGTAAAGCCTGTGGGAGATGTGATACCAGAGATAATCATAGAACAGCCGCAACATCCGCTTACAAAATCCTTGCAAGTGCAAAATAATAATCCAATAAAAAGCGACAGCTCCTCGCATAGTAGCCTTAACGAGCCTTCAAAGCTCGTGACGCCAACCAAAGCGCGCAGCAAGGAGAACTCACTCGATTGGGATATGGAGAAGCTGCCTGCTTCGCCCATGCCGCGTCGCAAGCAGCCACTAATCCCAGCCTCTAAGGAAGGCTCGTTGGAATGGGATATGGAGAAGCTGCCCAATAGCCCAATGCCGTTGCGTCGTCGCTTACCCGTAATTAAGCCATCTGATGTCTCTCCCAGCAGCTCTATACAGCTGCTAAATAATCTGCCCAGTGTTGATGATGATCAGGCCATGGCAGAAGCACGTCTCATTCAGGAATTCGAGCTAGAACGCCGTCAGGCGCTGATTAAGCGGGATGAAAGCTTCGAGGCAATAGCTGCCGAGCAGCGTCGACGAGATTCACTGCAGAGCAGCAGCAACTCCAGCGGCAATTCCAATGGCAAGCGTAGTCTTCCTCCACCCACACCTCCACAAACTAGCGTTCGACGTGGCACCACCCAGGCGAGCAGCAGCAGGCGCGAATCCACAAGGCGCGAGGGCACGCCTCCCATGTTTAAGAAATTGGATTTGGGTGACGATAGTAACTCGACGCTAGATTCCACAGCGGACTCCACGCGACGCAGTTCGTTTGCATTTATAGAATTACAGGACAACAAGCCGGTAATTGTGCCTATGCCCAAAAAGCTGCACCTGCCCAAGCTGGAGGCGCCAAAGTATGTGCCCGAAGCAAGGGCAGAAGATGAACCGGTGCCGGAGGTCTTCAAGGATCGTGCCTGGCCCAATCCGTATATTGGAGATCTGCAACCGGACAGCGAAGATGAAGAAGATGCAGAGCAAGAACTGAAAAAGCAATTGCCAGAATACGCACGCTCTGACTCCCCGCCCTGCGCTGCCTTCCAGAATCGTCAGTGGCCAGATGGCAAAACGATTTTCGAGCAGAGCAAACGGTCCGATTCGCTGGAGGTAGATGATGTGCTCGGCTTCCTGGACACCAAGCGACGCAAAAACAAGAGATTCAATAATAAGCCACGTTCACAGTCACCGCAGCCTTTTAAGCCACTTGGAGCCAGCGCTCGCCTGAGCTCTAAGTCCTTTGGTGATCTCAAGTCTGGCCCTTCTGTATCCACGTCACAGCAATCACTATCTGCACTATCCAGTCAAGATACAGACACACGATCGACCACAACTACTGTGGCTACTTCGCGTCCATTGAGCAATATTAACTATGCTGACCCAGTGGATGCCAACATGCGAGCTCTGCTGGATCGAAGCAAACGACTGCACGACCGAAAACGCGACTTTGTCAATGAACGCGTTGTGGAGCGAAATCCCTATATGCGTGATGTCATACGCAGCACGGATCGCAGCGACTACATGCCGGATGATCAGTTGTCCAGCTATAGGCCACGGCACTACACCAGCAGCTTGCCGGCAAAGCCAACAACGACGACGACAACGAGTCGTTTTCCTAGCTCCACCTCAGCCTATGCGCGCAGCCCTGCGCCACGCAGCAATTATGACTACCTCAACAGTGGGGCCACCAGCAGCGACTACCTCAGCAGAAGACCATACACGACATTGGGCGCCTCAACTACGTCCAACTATTATCCAACTACAGCAGCAACAAGTTCCACACATCTCAGCGATCTATTCAGGCGACGCAGTCCCGCCTCCATGTCCAGCTATGGGCGCAGCGATTACGGCCTGCCCGCCAGCAAAGAGTCGTGCGTTATCTCTTAGTAGTTAGCCTAAATATTTATCAAAAACAGCAATTTCTCTTTCATATATATTTAATCAAAATATCACCAACAACGACAACGAATATAGAAGACGTCTCAACTATTTTCTCTACTGAGGCCACAACGAATTCTACACCACAGCCAAATGCGAAAGCAACACACGACCTCCCATGAAACAGAAACAACAACAAATTCCCCTAAACTAACACCTAAACAAAAAACATGCCAGGATATTTTTATTGTGGACCAAAATCTGGTCCACACTACGTTCCCCGTCAACCGAAAGAACCCATCGCTACAGCCTGTCCGCCCGCCTGCCTGTCTGCCACGCCTACAACTTAGTCAAGTCTGTCCCGGTCTTGAGATAAAGAAAGAAAGAGAGAAAAAGAGAGTTACACCTTTGTTAGCCATAGCGTTTAAAAAGCGTCTGGGTACGATCTATAAAGGTAAATTCAATCAAAACTCTACACGAAATGTTGCGCTAACCCCCGAGCAGCTCGATCAAAAAAAAAAAAACAAAAACAAAGTTTGTAGTCTCTAAAACTATATATAGACAAAATTGTTGTGCCGTTCGCCCTCGTTCTATGTACCCCATAACCTGCCTAAAACCTACACACTACACTTAAAACCCAGATCTAACCCATGTAACCAAAGTCTGCGTTGTGTTTAGTTCGATTTTGTATTCGTATGTACCTTTCTGGATCGTACCTAAAGGCATGATGTTGCCTCTGTTGCTGCTGCTGCTGCCGCTGTCGCTGTCGCTGATTAACCCAACAAGCAACCACAACAACAACCACAACAACAACAACAACAACAACTACAATCCAAGCTATGACTAATTAAGCATGTTTGACAATCCAAGTCATAAAAGTAAATCAAAAAGAATACTGCCGAGCTTGGGATCTTGCTGATCTTAGCACCCGCCTTTCTCTTGATGCTTTTTTGTTCATATGTTATACGTTTTATGTGCACTGCTTTATTGTATTGATTATTATGTTGATCAAGATATTAAATCCTATTGGTCCATGGCTACACTTGCAGGTACAAACCGAATCCGAGAGCACATCGCCCGATGAAGTTGAGCTTAACTCTGCCACAGAAATATCCACCGATTCAGAATTCGACAATGATGAGATCATACGGCAGGCGCCGAAAATCTTTATTGATGATACACATCTAAGGAAACCCACAAAAGTTCAGGTAAAAGAAATCAGAAGTACGCAAAATGTAGCAATGCTTATCTATTCACTTGCCTTCCAGATCAAGTCTAGTATGATCACAGCTAGTGCCTCCGGCCTGCACCAGAAGCAGATGGCGTCGCGCGAAAAGGGCGGCAGTTATTTGCAGAAATACCAACCACAGCCGGTGCAGCCACAGTTTAAGCCACTGGTGCAGGTGGATCCAACGCTGTTGATTGGCAGCCAGCGAGTGCCGCTACAAAATCCACGACCTGGTGATTACCTTCTCAACAAGACGGCCAGCACCGAGGGCATTGCCTCCAAGAAGAGTCTGGAACTGAAGAAACGTTATTTGTTAGGCGAACCGGCCAATGGCAACAAGATACAAAAGTCCGGCTCTACCTCGGTTCTGGACTCGCGCATACGTAGTTTCCAGTCCAATATTTCCGAGTGCCAGAAGCTACTGAATCCCAGTAGTGACATCAGTGCCGCTATGCGCAGTTTCCTTGATCGCACCAAGCTGGGCGACAACGCACAGAATACACAGAATGATCTGATGCGTTCGGCTACTACGAATGTGATCAATGATCTGCGCGTCGAGCTGAAGATTCAGAAGACGCCGTCTAGCAACTCCACGGACAACGAGAAGGAGAACGTATTCGTCAACAGCAAGAACGAGCTGAACAAGGGCATGGAGTATACGGATGCGGTGAATGCCACTTTAATGGAGCAGCACAACAAGAAGTTATCACCAACGACGCCCACCAATAACAAAACTGTCATCGAGATAATTGATCTGGTCACGCCCGAGATGGCCGTGCCGTTCATTGATCTCACGGTGCTGGAGACGCCAAAGAAACCAAGTGAGGACAGCACTGAGCTGGTAGATTCACCTGCGAAAATCTCGGACAGTAATAAGTTAAATGATCTGAACCAGGAGGTGATAAAGCCAGATGTGTCGAAAGATGTAAAGGAGTGCATACCGGATATACTGGGTGATATCAAAGCAAAGAAGGAGGCATCCAGCGCCGGCGACTCTGAGGAGCAACAGTCACTGCTCTGTCAATCCGACGAGGAGAAGCGCGATTCGCCCGAGAAGGCTGCGGATCTGGACCAAGAGCAATACGAACAGGATACACTTCAAATCCAAGTGCCCAACATACCGTGGACCAATCCCAAGTCGGAAATGATGTCTACTACCGCCAGCAGCGCCACCAGCTGCTCCAGTTCGGGCAGCTCTAGTATCGAAGATATACAGCATTATATCCTTGAGTCCACGACCAGTCCGGACACACAGACGGCAGGTAGCAAGCACAATGTACCGCGCGTTGAGGTGCACGACAGCAGCGGTGCCTTAATGCAAGTGGACAGCCTGATGATTGTGAATGGCAAGTATATTGGTGATCCAGAAGATGTCAAATATCTGGATATGCCAGCAGGTGTCATCGTGCCGTCTCCACCGGCTCCAGCTGTAAAGACCAGCGAACTGGACGACGAGCACGAAGCGGATGTGGAACCAGTGACGGCAACTCCAGAACCTGTGGAGTGTACAGTTATCGAGACGGAGCGTCAGCCACAACCACCGCCACCACTGCCGGAAATGGGACCACCCAAGCTTAAGTTCGACAGTAAAAATGAAAACAAAATCGAGAGCTTAAAGAATCTGCCGTTGATCGTAGAACAACATGTGGAGCATAGCCATGTGGTAAAGCCTGTTACGCTTAACCTGAGCAGTAGCATGGCCAAGACGCCAGATACCCCGACCACGCCCACGCAGCATGACAGCGACAAAACGCCCACAGGAGATATGAATTCGCACGGCTCCGACTCGGAAACAGAGCCCACTGGCACCGGCCAGGTGCTAACGGAAACTGAGCTCTCCGACTGGACAGCCGATGATTGCATTTCGGAGAACTTTGTAGACATGGAGTTCGTGATCAATTCTAACAAGGGCACAATGAAGCGGCGCAAGGAGCGACGTCGCAGTGGGGCAGTCAAGCTGCCCAGCAGCAGCGAGGTGCTGCACGAGCTGGCCAAACAAGCGCCCGTCGCTCATATGGAGGGTATACTCCATGCCATTGACTTTGATGATATTGAGTTTATGGACACTGGTTCCGAGGGCTCCTGCGCCGAGGCCTACTCAGCGACCAACACGGCATTGCTGCATAATCGCGGTTACATGGAATACATTGAGACGGCGCCAAAGCAGTCGGCTACCACCGAAAACACGCGCACAAGGGCTGCTGGCCAAACAAAGGCACAGCCACAGCCGCTGCTGACCAAGCGGGACGAAAAGCTCGGCATCGATTACATTGAGCAGGGCGCCTACATAATGCACGATGATGCCAAGACGCCAGTAAATGAGACACCCCGTTTACCCATCAGCTCACAGATGACGCAATCACTGACTGATTCGAGCACACTAAACGATCTGGACGAGGACAGTCTTGGCGCTATGGCTCAGTCGCAGACGCAACCCACTATAACGACCACAGAAGAAAGCGAAGCGCTGACGGTGGTCACTAGTCCATTGGACACCTCATCGCCGCGGGTGCTCGATCAGTTCGCGTCAATGCTGGCCGCAGGCAAGCCGGATGCGTCAACGCCAAGCAGCTCGGAGCAGCAACCAAAGACGACACAGTCGACGGTGACCACAAATAGCAGCGGCAGTAGCTCGACACCAGCTCCTGTGCCGGCCAAGGAAACGGACGAAGACATGCAGATCCAGTTCGAGTACGTGCGTGCGCTGCAGCAGCGCATTTCGCAGATTAGCACGCAGCGACGCAAGAGCTCCAAGGGTGAGGCGCCCAATATGCAGCCGCCAACTGTGATAGAAGCTACCAACGTGCTGCAGGCGCCAGCAGTGGATGCGCCGAGGGCAGCCGGAGAGAACGGCACGACGGCAAGCATGCGGCCCAGGAGCAGCAGCTCGGCAAGCAAAGTACCTGAGATACCTACGCTTAACAGCAAGCTGGAGGAGATCAGCAAGGAACGCACCAAGCAAAAGGATCTCATACACGATCTGGTCATGGACAAGCTGCAATCGAAGAAGCAACTAAATGCCGAGAAGCGTCTGCATCGCAGCCGACAACGCAGCCTCTTGACTAGTGGCTATGCCAGTGGCGCTAGTCTCAGTCCCACGCCCAAATTGGCCGCAGCCAGCAGCTCCAGCGATGCCAACTGCAGCAGCCAGGCGCACTACCATGTCTCGACAGCTTCTGAGCAGTTGACCAGCCGGCCAAGCCAGCAAACGAATGACATTTTCGTGCAGCCAAATCCGCTACAGAAGTCGGCAACTGCAACCTATGTATCGCCCTATCGCACAAAGCAGCCAGCGATGCGTACAGCAGATCTGTACAAGTCGCGTCCCTTCAGCGAACATATCGATGCTGAGCAATTGAGTCTGCTGGAGCGTCATAAGCTCAATAAGACCGCCTCGTTTAGCTACGGCAAAGTAGATGAGCTCACAACGCCCAGCGCACCAGTGCGTCCGCATCGCAACGGGAACCATGGGCAAAGTCAACGACAGATCGAGCAAGCTGTCGATGTGGGCATCTCTTCGACGTCCACGGAGAATCTGCGCAGCGAGGCCAGAGCACGTGCTCGGCTAAAGTCCAACACCGAACTGGGCTTGAGCCCCGAGGAAAAGATGCAATTGCTACGCAAGCGTCTACATTATGATCAGAACAGCGCCATTAAGGCGAGGCAGCAAGATGCAGTAGCCAGCGACCTAACAGCACGTGCTCGCAAAATGAGCGCTTCTAAGAGTGTCAACGATCTGGCTTACATGGTCACCCATGGCCAACAGCAGCCGCTGCGCCTGGACAACGATGCCGTCAGCCAAGCCAAAGCAGCGGACTTTACATCGGATCCCAATTTGGCGGCCAGTGGGCAGGAGAAGCCGCTGCAGAGCAAGTCTAGTAGCAAGAGACATAAGGATCCAGAGCGTCGCAAAAGTCTTATACAATCCTTGTCCAACTTCTTTCATAAGAGCAGCACCAACTCAACAACAGCCTCGGCGTCCAGCAGTCCCAAGGAATTGGGCGGCGCTGTAGCTGCCTGTCACTCTGAGCATTCAGAGCGTCCGGGCACTAGCAGCAGTGGCACGCCCACTATCTCCGAAGCAGGCAGCGGCGGGGGCGGGGGCGGCGGCGTCTTCAGCCGCTTCCGCATTTCACCCAAATCGAAGGAGAAGTCTAAGGTAAGTCTTCGCCACATCCCCAACCACGTTCAGCTCAATGTGATTAGTTCTGTGTGCGGACTCACAAAGAAATCATTAACTAATCGTGCATCACAAACTGGGGCTTACATGAGGCTGTAAAATCTTGCCTTATTTAAATTTGTGTGCGGTGTACTATGTCTGTCCTTCATATAAAACAAAAAGATTAAACTTTTATCAACATTTTACAGTCTTGCTTTGATCTGCGGAATTTCGGTTTTGGTGTAAGAATATTTTTACATAACTACCTACTACTATAAACTGTCAATAATCTTCACACTTTCATTGATTTGGAATTCATTTTTGGCTTGAGCATTTTATGTTTCGAATATCTAAAAAAAATTTTTTTTTTAAATTTAACTTAAAAATAAAATGTATCTATTATTAAAATATAGTTTTGCCCATTTATCGTTTATTTTATGTTTCATTTCAATGCATTTAAATGTTTTAATTTTTTAACTTTAAATGGTTTCATTTCATTTATTTTCTAACTATGCTTGAAAGCATTTTTTATTTATTTCAATTTTATTTTCTTTTCGCACTTGCAGCTGAAAATATTTAAGTCATAACTTGCCTGAGACCTTATGATTATATATATCTTAATTATTATTATTTTCTTTATGAATACATAAACCTTTTCTGGTTTTATGGGGCCTTATACGTTTCTATATGCATCTAAAGATATTATTTTTTAACATACGCCTACAATTACCTTTTTATATGTTATAAATTGTTTAAGATTTTGATTAATTAAATCAATGCTAATTATTTTCAAATATTCTGTAAGTTTGTTTATAGATCTACTTAGTTGTATGGAAAATGTTTGGGGTGTTTCATAGTTTATTATTTTTATATATAAGTACATGTTGCATGAATTGGTTATTGGATATTTGGTGCGGTTTCCAATTGAACTCCTCTTAAATAGTTATTAGCGAGGCACGTTTGTGTTTTTTATATATAAGTTGTTAATAACATTTTGTTTTAAAACTGATAACTGAGAATTGAAAATTGTTTACATTTCGAATGTTTCTTTTATGCCATTGCTGCCGATCCTTAAACAATATACGCCACATACACTCAATTTTTAACTAAATATATTTCAATGAAACACAAACTTAGGACAAGGATATGTTCACAAACAATGCAATATTGCCAACAAGCACAACAACTGCAACAATCACAACACAAACGAAACACGCCCAAGATTACCTCAACACAACGAACAACAGTCGCTATCGAAAGCAAGCGAACACCGAATCGTTCTCATCGTCCAGCCCGCAGCTCTATATACATAATCCCCATCATTTGGCCGCATCGATTGCCATGGACGACCAGATCCCGCCACCCATACCGCCTTTGCCACTGAATTATCAAAGATCCGATGGTTTGTTAAACTCATTTTATGTAAACATTTCCCAAATCTTTGTCTATATACTCCATACCAACATCTAATACATATTTATAAATATATATATTTGTGTGTGAAATATAGATGAGAGCAACGCTAACGAGACACGAGAGCATAAGAAGCAACGTGCCATATCGAAGGCTTCGCGACAGGCTGAACTCAAGCGATTGCGAATCGCTCAAGAAATACAGCGTGAACAGGAGGAGCTAGAGGTGCAATTGAAGGAGCTGGAGGCTCGAGGCGTTCTAATTGAGAAAGCCCTGCGGGGCGAGGCGCAAAACTATGAAAAGTAAATATAAATGCAGCTAAAGTATACGAGTATAAATTAACACCAGAATTAACACCTTCATCTTGCAGCCTGGACACAACTAAGGACAATGACGATAAGCTATTAAAGGAACTTTTGGAAATTTGGCGTAATATCACAGCACTGAAGTGAGTATGGCACTAAAGAATGCGAATCCCTAGAAATAAATAAATAACAAAAAAAAACATGTTTTTCGACATTTAGAAAACGTGATGAGGAACTTACTATAAGACAACAGGAACTGCAACTGGAGTATCGACATGCTCAGCTTAAAGAAGAGCTCAATTTGCGCTTGTCTTGTAATAGTAAGTGTCATGAAATGTTCCTCCACCTTTTTTCAGTTAATAATACTTGAAATGAATTTGTAGAACTGGATAAGAGCTCCGCCGATGTGGCCGCGGAGGGTGCAATACTCAATGAGATGCTGGAAATTGTGGCTAAACGTGCCTCGTTACGACCAAACGCTTCACAGATGGATCTTACCGCAGCCGGCACTGCCTCAAGCTCGACGGACGCGGGCATTACACTAACCGGACATTCGCATGAACAGGAAGAATCGAATGTAAGTTCGAAGACGCCTCTCTTCATTCAATTATAAATCCACTAAATAGCAAATTATATAATGTACTTTCAGATTTGAATTTTAAACTTGCCTTGGGGTTTACTGGCTAACGAGATCTGGCATGGATTTTTACGCCTAAATACTTAAGCAGAAATGTACCAAAAACAAAAAAGAAAACAAAAACAATAACGATAACGATACTAAAAATAGAGAGCTGTAAGATAAACGAGCAAATTATACGCCGAGTATGCATTCTGGCGGAATAGTTTATAATAGTCGATTAAGATATTTTTCATAAAACGCGCAACATTAATGTATAAAAGCAAAAAACTATAGAAAAGAAAACTACATAGACAACGTTTGCCAATTTTAAAGTTAAAGCTCAGTTAGTTTCGAACATTATTATACACAAAAAGTTTTAGTCATTTAATTTGTTGCAGCCCTTCGAAACATTTTAATGATTTGTCTGATCATTGTATGTTGTATTATGTTGTGTAATAAGTTAAGTGTGAAACGTGAAAATGTATGTGCAAATTGTGTATCCTTCTTTAATCATTTTTAAATGTCTTTTGTTTATGATATTGTGAATTGTGTGTCGATTTTTTATTTTTTACGATCGCTGTATGTCACTCATTCATGCATGAAATTTGCTGCCCAACTAAAATCAAAGTGAACACAAAGATTTACACACAAATATTTTCTATAAATATATATATATATATATATACATAAATATAAACATGCATATGTATAATACAAACGTATATAAAGATATATTAAGGAGCAAAACACTTTGCTTTAATATATACTAAAAAGTTATTTAAAATTATGTATTATTATTTATTTTCTTTAATCCACATATTTATCGAATTTATTATGTAATTTTTTGATTTGTTTAAACTTGAATAAAAATTTATGAATTGTGAATAACAGACAAATTTCATTTAATCCTCGAGCACTTCTGAACAAGATGGCAACGCCGTAGTCACGCTTTCGCAGACTTATCGATTACATATTCGATATCATTCCTCGGTATTGGCTCATTGAAAGTCCATCTCTATTAGAAAATAGCATAACAACACAGGCGGCTCCAAACAAGCATTCATCTATGAACAGAACTGTTCTTTCAAAATCTATTTGGCTTGGATTGCATCAGTATGCCTGAAGACAAAATGAGCAAGAAGACCAATAAAGAAAGGTCCATTCCAAAAACCGCAAGCAACACAGGCTCGCAGGATAAAAAACAGATGCAATCTGCGTCGGCGCAACTCTCAGCGGATGCAGAAATAGAGGAGGAACCAGCGGGTCAGCCTGCGGCTTACAGCATGCGACCAGCATTTGGTGAATCTTTTCCTTTACCAATCGTTCGGAATATTATAAGCACCACAATGACAGAGAAACTGAAAGGTAAGTTGAATTGTATCCAAACAAATAAACGTTGCTTAGCAACCGAGACAATTACAGACAAAATATATGACAAGGACATTGCCAAGATATGGACGAGCGAAATAGCGGATGAGGTGAACCAAAAAATTGCAGCGAGTCCGAAAGTAAAGCGCTACAAACATGTGGTGCAAGTGATGTTGGGTCAAGAGCTGGGCGCCGGGTGCACCTACTTATCGCGCTGCTGCTGGGATTGCGATTGCGATACTTCCGTCACGGAGGTGTTCAGCAATACAAGCCTCTTCTGCGTGTGCACAGTGTTTGGAACTTATCAGTACTGAAGAAGAGGCAAACTACTGCACACAACTGGAGTGTATATGCGACTCGGTTATACGCTAAATGGAATAACTTTAATTGTAATTTTATTTATATAGATAACTATTAATGCAAACACAGCCCTATGTACATATTAACTATAGTACAAAACTTTATTTAAGTTAAGCAAAGAAAGTTACCACACTGATTACTACGGCAAATGTTTTTTTAGTTAAGAAATCACTTTAATACCCTTTCCAACAATAGTTATGAAAAGCTAAAATTTTCTATGTATCAGAATGACAAGCGTTTTCGCATTCATTGTCCACGGCTAAAGGAGAAGGCTTCGCCAATACGGGCGTATACATACATACATACGTTTGAGAAAGCGTCGTCAAACACAATAATTGTGTATTATGCGAGCGGTAACACGGGAGTGAGAGAGAGAGAGAGAGACAGAAGCCATCAATCTCACTGGGTTAATGACTGTCATGAGCCGGGCACGTTGAGAGCGAAGTAGAATAATTTAGCAACATTTTACGTTGTTGGTTTGCGGAGAACCGGTTAAAGAGTTCTCATTTACTGAGTTTCTGAAAATCCAATATTTGATTTGTATTTTATTACGTGCTCAAAAGTTTATTAATTGTACCATATTTCAGTTAAATATTATTTTGCATCTGATGATGTTTATGCATATCATGCAAGACATTGCTTTTCAACTAGATAACTAAAGTATTTCTCCCATATGTAAACTATGAACAATACAAAAATTAATAAATAAATATTCTTAATCAATCCAACGACATTTAGATCTTTTATAAGGTACTTGAAATGCTCAAGATATGAAGATAGTAAAACTCGTATAAATACGGAA
This sequence comes from Drosophila hydei, assembly GCF_003285905.1. NCBI lineage: Eukaryota > Metazoa > Arthropoda > Insecta > Diptera > Drosophilidae > Drosophila > Drosophila hydei. The sequence goes on along the minus strand of NW_022045830.1, from coordinate 7,728,393 downwards.
TGCGACTCGGATTTCTTTTAGTTTGTTTATAACTGAGCAACAGACGGCACGTCGCGACGTCGGCCCAGTTTATAATGTCGTCAAATAACGATGCCTACAATTCAGATGAGCTGGAAGCGCCCGCCTGGCTGAACAAGCAATTCTTGCAGGAGGTGCTAGTGTCGCATTTCAAGGAGCCGAGTCTGACACTGAGTGCTCTAAAGATATCGCCTGCCAGTGCCAAGGGCGATCACTATGCGAGTGTTATGTTTCGAGCCAACGTTGAGTATTCGTCTCAAAAGAGAAACTATTCGAAGTCGCTTATCATTAAGACAATGCCGGAAATGGATGGGCAAAAAAAAGAGTTCGTTAGCGACTCCAAAATATTCCAAACAGAGATTGAAATGTATACGGAAGTTCTGCCCAGGTTCGAGGCGATACTTCGCGCAGCAGGTGAAGAGATCAAGTTTTGTGCGGTCTGCGTCTATTACAGCTTGCAGCCACGACAGGTCATGATCTTCGAGGATCTCTTGCCTCAGGGCTACCAAGTGATTCGCAATCGAAATGCCACACTCGACGAGCTGCGCTCCGTGCTGTCAAAACTGGCCAAGTGGCATGCGGTAAGCTTCAAGTTGTTGCGGGAGCAGCCGGAAATATTTGATAAGTTACAATATGATGTCACAACCATGCCCAACTTTTTGGAAATGGACGTCATGACCAGCGCCCTACCCAACTTTATAAACATGCTCAGCCAGATGGATAGCTTAAAGACGTATCGCAAATACTTTGAGCCAATGCGGGAAAATATTATTAAGCGCTGGCAAGGCGTCATACGAGAATATCGCGAGAACCGGCAAGCGAATGCCTATTATGTTCTATGTCATGGAGACTTTCACATTCGTAATATGATGTTCAAGGACAACGACTGCATGCTGATAGACTTCCAGATGTCCTACGTCGGCTCCATTGCCAACGATCTGCAGTACGCCAAATACATGCTGTTCAGCGCGGACGAACGAAAGGACAAATGTGATGAGCTTCTTTACTATTACTTTGATACCTTAACGAAGACATTGTCTAAGATTGGCTACCAAGGAGAGACGCCTAGCTTGATAGAGCTACGCAAGCAGATTTTTGACAGGAGATGCAGTGGTAAGTCCATATCGAACAGCTTTATCATCATCTAATATTGGTTGTGGTCTTCTTTCATAGATTACTTTCTGCTCACTACATTGTTGCCCGTTTCGTACGGCATGCGTCAGGGCAAGGATCCCGGTGAGTTCATAGAGGACGAACAGCGTCGGTTGGAATTGTTCCAGGACAAGGGATACCAACAAGAGCTGGAGTATCTGCTGCCCCAAATGCTGCATGCGGGTTACTTTGAGCTACCCAAATAACAAACCAATTTTAATCAAAAGCAATCATGTATGTGCCTTATCTATTATGACGGCATTACTTCAACAAGTTCAATATTTGATTAAAAATGTGTATTTCACCATTGTGATGTTTTCAAAATGTTTCACAAATAAAGCTGTTAAAATATGCTAGAAATTACTCTGCTACAGTCTCGGATCTCACTGCTGGGCAAGTTTGCACCTATCCAATTTGGTATGTTTTTGCGTTACTTACAATAATAGATTAAAAAATAATTGTACAAATTGCTTTTCAATCTGTTACTGTATATATATTATCTCCGTTATCTACTGTTTATCTAAATCTATTTCCATTCAATGCCAATATATTCTTATCACTGACCACTATGAGGGCTGAGTGATAAGCTACTATGTAGTAATTTTTTTTCACCATGACAAACAAAATAGTTTGGTATCATTTACTGTGAAACTTGGTTTGATCTTAATATGCTGCAGTTGCAATATATATATCAGTACTAATAACGAGATATAACAAACTATCTTCATGATTATTTTGCTAATAGGCCAAAATAGCTAAAGAAAACTATAGAATATGAGTCAGCTAGGGATTTCATCAGAGCCGCACCGATGCATTGCGTCATTGCTGGGGCTCTCCATCAGGCACGACTTAAGTACATGAATTCGATTCTAGTATTAGTGGTACCAAAGAGCTCGAGCTCTTGCTTTGCTCTATTATGTGCATGATTAATCTATTGAATCAATTTGTAATCTAGCCACATGATTTGCGAAAGCCGCTGAATAATTAAAAAAATAAAACAAATGGGAAAATACTTTCGTTCATCAAACACTCATATTTACACACATATATATACAATTATATACATATGCTTAAAACGTATCCAGTTACCACACTCTTCTTATGAAATTAAATACAAACATACATACATATTGCACGCATGAAAAAATTTCCTTTGTCACAATTTCTAATGTAAATTAAATTGGAAATACTAGTCTAAATTTAGCCTCATTTCACAGTCTCCTCCTCCTCCTTGGCCTGAGGCTCAGCTACGTTCGTGTCAGCGCTGTTGTCAGTTTTTTCTTCTATTATTTGTTGCCCGTTACTGATCAGCTGCTGGAGTTCCTCTGCCCAGCCCAGTGCCTCGGCCAGTGCCAAGACACCAGCATCGCAGTCGCCAAGGTAAGCCACATCCCGCGTATTCTTCGGTTTTCCATAGAGCAAAGACTTTCCATTGGAATCCATCCAAGGCGCAAAGCTGGAGCGTCCAACGGCATCGCGATTTATCAGGAGTCGAATGCAACGGGGGCCAGCGCGATGGATCAGCGAGGCAAAGGGCTGCACCTCCAGCGACGTGCCCATGATGATGAGCAAATCACAGTCCTGGAAATCCTCCTCGGGACTGCTGTAAAACTTTCCAGGCAGGTTTTCCCCAAAGAACACGATGTCCGGCTTCACAAGTCCCTTGCAGTGTTCGCAGCTCGGCAGCTCATCTGCAAATATTTTACTCTTCATCCAGGCCATATCGTATTGCTGTTTGCAATTGAGACAATGGTTCGTATAGAAGCTGCCGTGCGCCTCAATAATTTTGTTCTCGGGTAGACCGGCCAAACGATCCAGCGTGTCGATGTTTTGCGTATAATGCCGTTGTAGCAGACCCTTCTCGTGCAGCAGTCGGACAAAGTAATGGGCCGGCGTCGGCTCAAAGGAGCCCGGATATAACTCTTTGGCCAGTGCGAAGAAAGGGGTCGGATTCTTTTGGAAGTAGTCGACATCAAAGATTGCTGTCGGGTGCGGCAGCTTGTACTTTTTCAAATTGTTGTACAGACCAGACCCGGGCGATCGAAAATCCGGAATACCCGCAGCTAAGTGGAGATGTGTTTTTAGTATTTGATTAGCAATTAGCACATTCAAAATTAAACTGGGGAAATGTCAAACTCACACGTGGAGATGCCAGCACCCACCATTGTCACAATGTTTTTAAAGCCATGTTCGCGCCAGTGAGACGATAGACCTTCAAAGGTCAGTTCCGGAATTACCTGAGGCAAGTACGTGCATACATTCATACATACAAATAATCTGCATAAATTAGAGATAAAGCTCACCTTATCCACAATTGGGCCTTCGTTGTCCGCAGTGCCCGATGCCAAATTAAAAGTATGTGAAAAGAATCGACGAATCATATCCATAGTGCCATCTGAAAATGAATTATCTGACAACAAATTCAACATTTACTTGAATGTCTATTTTACTAAACCTTCTTCGTTTGGGCTGTCGGAATCTGTTTCTGTTTCTGTTTCAGTTGTTGTTGCTGCCTTTGACGTTGACGTAGACGTCGACGTCGACGACGGCTTTATGGGCAGCCCATCTTCGACGTTCTCGCTTTTGCTGTCATTCTCCATGCTGTCACTCATTATGCGTTTGTTAGCACTCAAAGTGAATAATGGAATTCTATCAAAGCACGAAAGTAAATTTCGTGTTAGTATTTTTATTTTTTATTTGTTTTTTATGAATATTTCTGTTGCCCTGATGTAAAAAGAGCGAAGGCAATGTGCTTGGCGTTGCCACAATTCGCGAATTGCATACAACGCAAAGTTGAATGCTATAAAACGCATATATTGATTGTCAAATCGATAATTAGCTGGAGCGGGATTTCGAAAATAAATATCTTCAGCTGAAACGGAAATTACTTCGAGTAGCAAGGAAGAACAGGTGTTTCTCAAAATTGAAGTATCATTTTTTATTTTATTATATCATAGAATTTTCATTTCGTTTGGTTTGCTTAGTTTTAGTACTTGTTTTATTTCAAATGGCTTTTGTTTTTTCTCTTCCAAATTCTTCATATTTTTTGCATTTTTTTTGTATTTTTTTTGTATTTTTTTCTTGTATATTTTGGTTTATTGTTTAGAATTAACATATACATTTAACATTTAAATGATTTCGAAGAAGTTGAATATATATTTTTATGTATTTTCTCTATTTCATCTGCTTAGATTACGTTAGTATGCATTGTGATGATGATCGATGCAAATGGAGTGAAAGTGATTTTTCATTTGTTTACTGTATATTGTTTATACTCAGTGTGTGTGTGTGTGTGTATGTGTGTGAGTGTGTGATTATGGATTGATACATTTATACACTTATGTAGACACAATTACATTTAGCTTTATGAGAAAAATCGCGGAATCTTCAATTTCTAGTAGATTCAACTTGATCGAACTTAGCATAAAACTGATTTCTATTGAAGCAAAAAAGCGAACCGAGTCTCAATATATGTAAATTTGTTGCTGTTTTCTTTTAAGTATACATATATATATATACATATATATCTTTATATATATATATCTATATTATGCATTTTGTTGTAGACAGGTAAACAGTGTTCCAGCATGTCCAAGTGTGTGTATGTGCGTGTATGTGTGTAAATATATAAATACGCAAAATATATGTATATATATATGTATGTATATGTACATATAAAAGATTTTACTCGTATATGCATATATTTGTAGTTCAAGAGTTTCCCATTTTCTGTTCTCAATTAAAAAATGTTTTTATAGTCTGCTTTCTTTTTTCTTTCTTTTTTAAATATCTGTTTTCATTTGCTGGCTTTTCTAGTTAGTTGATTTTGTTTTTGGTTTTTGTTTTTACAAGTTTGCTTTGCAAAAAATATAGAATGTATATAATTTTCTTTACTCTTTTCTTTTAGCTTCTGTTCACTTTGTTTTGTTTCCTTTCTGTAGGTACTCGATTCTCACGTAAAATGTTTAATTTTTATTTTATTTTTGCTTTAGATATTTTAAAGATTCTTACTTTACTTTACTTTGACTCTGTTTGTTTAAAAGTTTGCTGTAGGTTGTTTGACTTCTGCTTGTTCCACTCGTTATGTAAATACTATGAAGGTGTGTGTGTAGGGGGTGTGTGTGTGCGTGCATGCATATATCTGCAGTTATCGGTATACATATACATTTATATATATATAGAAGTATGTTAATGCATGTCACATTCAATCACTAGTACATCGAGTTTTAATATTTAGATTCCATAATATTTAGATTGCTGTAATTCGGTCTGAAACTGTATTCAAGCTTTACTCTATTCCGAAAATGCTTTGGCTTGCATTTCAATAAGTATGTATTTATGTCGTATATATCGTATATATGTATGTAATTATTAACTGCATATTACCGTTTGGTTAAATGTTTATGTTATTTTATATATGTGAGTATTCAACTATTTAAACATGAATTTACACGACATTTAAGTTGTTTTTTAGTTTTTGCTTTTTGGTTAAACTGTTTTTGAAAACTTATTTATGCTAAATTCAACTTTATAAGTATGCTTGTGTGTGTGTATGTGTGTGTGGGTGTGTTGGTTGTAACTGTTTTCTGATTTGCGTTTCACCTGTTCCTAGCGAACACCTGGTCGAGGCATTGCATCTATTTTTGTACCTTGTTATGTGGTATTCATATTTATATTTTCAATCAATTTTCAATCTTACATTAGCATTAGCTTTAACTGATGCATGATGATGCTGATGATGAATATGACAACCAGTTCAACTAGTTTTGTTGTTTACCAAATTAGAGTAAAGTATCATTAACATAATGCATAGTTTATATAGTTCGAGTCAACTCTTCTTCTTCTTCTTCTTCTTCTTCTTCTTATAGCTTAAGGATATATAGAACCTAAACAACATGTGGGATGAGCCATAATAAACATAACAAAACATGTTCTGTCTGTGTGTTTGAGTGTGTGTGTGTGTGTTGCTTAAACATATTATATTTTATGATAATCCTTAAGGATTGCGAATGAAGACACAACAACAATTATACGAACTACTCTCGAGATATATGTGTATATATATTCATAATGCATACTACAAGTGTTTATCTTATTCGTATGTCTGCTAAATGGCAAATGAATGATGGATGTGGACTCGCATCGGGTAGAAAGTTTTGGATTGTGAGTATTCGATATAAATGTATATATATACGAGATGTATATATACATCTGTAGCTAAAGTTGTCGAGCATGTGATTGTAGTAAAGCTCTTAAGTGTTGCTTATAGATCTTACAGCTCTTAAGTGGCTTCAGTGATAACAAAGTTTTAATAGATTAATCGATTCTTACGTACGTCTAAATCTTAAAAAACATTTTTCTCCTCTTGCTTCACATTGTAAACTTAGTTAAATGATCATTGTAAATGTTATGTTAATAATAATTTATATATACGATTTTTTGACGCACGCTCAGTACAATATTCTTCTTTTTCAGTTATTTACCAATATGCAAATTATAATATATATATATATTTTTTACTTTATTTTTTTTTTATTTTGCTGGGCGTTTCTCAGATCAAATTAACGACCCGAGCGAAAAGTCTTTTGAAAGTAAGTTTATTTATTTTTCTCATTTAGCCAATTTCTTTGAAGACATCTTGTGGTTTTTTCTCACGCAACTTAGATTTTAGTGCAATATATATATATATATATATATATATATATATATATATATATATATATATATATATATATATATATATATATATTTGCCAAAGCTTTCTATATATATATGTATATAGATCGATCGCTCACATAAGTAAATAAAAAATGCGTTTTGCCAATTATCGTAAAAATTTAAATCGTAAAAAAGTTACAACTTTCGGGGGTAGAAAAACTTATTTAAAACTATTATTGAAATTATTATTAATTATTTAGTTTTTATTTACTTTTAATGTCACTTAATCTTAAGCCCTTTGTAAAATGATGTAGCTTATATTCATTATTTTAAAATTTCTTTTCTCAATTTGTTTTTTTGTTTTTGTTTTTGAAGTTTCAGTCAGTTTATATAAGAGTGTGTGTGTGTGTGTTATGTGATGTTGTGCGTATGTATGCATGCACTTGCAGTACCCTGTGTCTTATCATCCTCATCTTCTTCTTCTGCTTCGCATGCGTTCAGCACACACATAACATACGTGCGATTGTATAAACAGCTTATTGCTTCTTCCATATAAGTACGAGTCAAATGTGAACTTGAAGAGTTTTCAGAGTCAAGGAATGAGCCTAATGACTGATGACCTATGACTAATGACTGATGACTGATGACTGATGTCTAATGTTTGTGTTGGGCATGTGGAAATGTAGTTTGTGCTGTTGTTGTTGTTGTTGTTGTTGTTGGCAGTGTTGAGCAATTGTCTAGTCTAGAGACCTCTCTCGCCCCTGCTTTTTCTTCCTAAAAGGGGGTTACTCATCTGCACTGCATATCACACCTCTCATGCCCTTATAGTTAGTATATATGTCTATGATCGGATGAATGCGCAAGTCTTTTCGCTTGATACACTTAACTAATTCCAATGGGCGAGCTTTTGTTTTGGTTTTGTAAAAATTGTACTTAATTTTAAGTGGAATTTCTAAATCTTTTAAGATCTCTGGCTTTGGCTCACTATTTGTTGATATGACACACTCGGCTTACATGTGTGTGAGTGTGTGCTGCTGTGGCGCGTGTGTGTGTGTGTGAGTCACACTCTAATAATTTTAGATACGTGTAAAAAAACGAACAAGTCAAATAAATCAGCCTTATTTTGAATGCAATTTTTGTTTTTCTTTTGTTATAACTAAGTTTGCTCTCCAATTAGAAAAGTTCACACACACACACACACTCACACAGAGACACATGTGAGCAAAGGCCGGAGAATTGTTGAAGATATATAGTATATATATATCATCATCATCATCATCGTCAATATGCCGTAAGTACTTAAATATAACAACACCAATTAATTTGAATTCAAGTCGCAAAAAACAGATCGCTCTTAGGGCCCGATCGACACATACTATATATATATATATATATATATATATATATATGTATGCATATATGATATAATATAATGTTCTGTATTGTATAATATTTTATGCTGGCTATATGTTATATGTATATTAATATGTGTATATATATGTATTTACTTGTTAGCTATCGTAATCGTAATCGTAATCGTTAATCGTTAATCGTTATCGTTATCGTTTAGTGGATGCAACATACCGCGCTGTACCAGCAGGTTCTGTGTGGGGGAACCGAATCCCGACTTTCAGCCTGCCAGATTGAGATATCTATTTGTATACTTGACCTCTTGAACTCTTGATCTATCGATCTATCGACCTTTCGATCGGAATTCTTGATTTGATCGCCTAATGTTAATATTAACGTTAAACACATCAATTGAACGACTGAATACACTGTAAATATCAGAAGGAAATATGCTATTTGTATCTATAGATATTCATATATGGCTTTGGTTTCCTTAATAAGTACACATACACATACATATATTGGCAAATCTATTTGACCGATTACATTTAACTACATATCAATTATTATGTTTATCTGATTGAGGTCGAAAATCAAATCGAAAAAGAACCAAAAATTGAAAAAGAAATCGAAATAAATGTACAAATTTCAGGTTAAGTATAGCTGAATAACTAATTGAGTTCTGTTTAGACTTTCCACAGACATATCATATCTACGATATCAAAAAGTTTTTGGGAAAAGTTAACATTGATATAGCTGCTTTTTATCAATATGTGAGACCCTTTTTGAAGAAACCGTGTCAGTTAGTGAAATATTCTAAAATAGATCTACTTGATGTGCTGCTGCTCTAAGTTATTTTTCGATATATTTTGCATAGAATTGCAATGCGGAAACCGTTATACGATACGAGAAAGTCAGGTCAAAAAAGTGTGGTAAAACATTAAAGCAACTGAAACTGTAAAGAAATGATAAATGATAAACGATAAATGAAATAAAAACAAAGTCGTTTGTTGTTTGCTTTTTTAATTATAAATAACAATTTGTATATTTTTAATAAAACGGGTGTTTGTTTGCTTGTTTTTTCTTTCTTTCTTGCTTGTTGTTGTTGTAATTTGTGGTCACTTGCACTTGACATTGAAATGACATTTGTAGCATAAGTGGATTTCTGTTTCTTTTTCTTCCTTTCCTTTAGCTTTCGTCTTGTTCTTCTAGTTCTTATGGATCATATTGACAACGATCTCGAGCCCTCGATTTACATTAGTTTTTACAGTTATTTGCACAATTTTATATTGACGTTTGTTTTCTGTTCTTGTGCCATTTCTTCATTTTTTTAATTTTTTCATTTTTTTTGTTTTGCTTGATCAGCGCTCTGAGGATCCTTTTGTTAGAATTTGCATTCGTCTGCGTTCCATTTCGTAATTGGTAATTAATAATAGTAAAAATCATATGATTATTAACATAAAATAGTATGATTTATGTATGTTTTTTTTGTAACTATACAATAATGGATAAATTTTTGTTTTCTTTTGTTTTAATAAAATCACTTAAATTTAAATAATTTCCAGAACGCAACGAAAAAGATCGAGGTGTGTGTGTGTGTGTGTTGTTGTTGTGTGTTGGTGTACGGGAATTAGCAAAGAGAAAAAACAAAAAATTTGTATAATGACAACGTAACGTATACTCAATATAAATTGTATTCAAATTTTTATTCAACTTTTGCTTCATCTACTTTTCTCTCTCTTCTTCTTCTTTTCTTGTGTGTTGCTCAATATGTAAATTATGTATATATACGATTGTTGTTATTATTATTTAAAACTAATGCTTAATAAAAACGAAATACAATTGTAAAAATGTTTTGCTTGCTTAAAGAAAATTATTTGTTTTTTTTTGTTTTGTATTTTATTTTGTTAAACTTTTGTCGCATTCCGAAAACATAAAAAAACAATGGCCACCATTATGAATTTCATTCAAATCACGGCAAAAAACAATTTCAAAGAAATATTCCACGCCTGCTTCTTATTCAATTTTCAATTTTCATTTTTAATGTGTTTTTCCATATCCATTTTTGCTGCATTCTTTTTCAATTTTCTCTTTAAAAGCTGCAGCAGCTGCTGCTATTGCGCTTTAGCTCAATTTATTGCCGTTGCCTCCATTGCATGTGCTTCATCATTGTTTCTCTTCTCAAACGAGCCCATTGGCTGCTGCGTTTAATTCGAAAAAAATCTATATGCATATTTCATATAGCAATGACATTTTTATATCCTTTTTTTTTTGGGTTTTTCTTTTGTTTTTGTTTTGTTTTTATAGTTTATACATATTCTAGATTGTAGTTTGTACTTCCAATTTGGTTAAGAATTCCTTGTGTATTTTCTTTTTCTCGATTTCCACTCTTTATCTCTCTCACTAACGCTTGCTCTTTCCAGTTGCTGCTCTTTGCAGTTTCACATTTGCCCAGGCTTGGGGTCGTTTGTGACGTCATTGTTGGTACCGTAATTTGAACAATTCACAATAGTCGGTCGCAGTGCTAAATGTTAGTTCTTTAGTTGTTAAGTTTTTGTTTTTTTTTCCTTTTTTTAAATTAATAGTTTTGCCGAAATAAAAATTTGAATTAAAATTTTGAATTCTTCTTGGCTCCAAAAATCAATTTTATTTGAACTTGTTTGAAATCTGCTCAACTGTTCATCTCTATTTCTCTCTCGCTTTCTGTCACTCTGACTTTCTCTCTGTCTGTCTCTGTCTCTGTCTCTGTCTGTTTAACTGTTTTCCTTTGTTTATTGCATTTCGTTTTGTTTTGCCTTTTTAAAATTTTACTACATTTAAATTAAAGTTGCTTTTATATATGGTATATGTTACAGTAGCATGGATAGCTTTTGTGTTTTCTTTCTTTTGTTTTGGGCTGGGTTTAGGGATAATTGTTCTATAGATGATGTCTGTGTGTGTGTAGGTATACTTAAGTTTTATCTATAATATTTGTTTTTTACCAGCAAGCTAGCATTCATTGATTTTACTTAGCTTTGCATGTGTATGTATATTTATATGAGTAAGTGTTTATGTAGTTTGCAGTTGGTTGTTTATGCAGTTGCTTAATTACTTAATACTCTTAGCGATTAACACACACATACAATAGGTTCTTTTAACTGTTGTTTTTGAATTTTAGTTATACACATTAATTTCACTATTTATACATATATATATTCGTATATGTATTTTTGTAGTTATGTATTTGAAATCTGGATTTTAATATGTTCTGGATGTAAAACGCTTCGCATATTTATTTATTATATTTCTTGGTTATTTGTTATTCAATATTTTGATTTGCATTTTCGGTTTTCTTTTTAATTTCTTATCTTGTTTTTTGTTTGTTTTTGTTTTTTCCTTTTTTTCTAGGAGCAAGAAGAACAAAAAATATACTTAATACTAAGAAAAAATTTACTAACCTTATGAACTAAAAAAAATCAGATTGTATATTTGTTTAAGATTTGTTTTCAATTTCTTTCCATTTTTGCATTTTCTGTATACATATTTATATATATATTTTTTTTCCTTTTTTTTGTTGTATATAAAATTGCTGGGCCAAACGAATTTGTTTGTTTTTTTTTGCTTTTGTTTTTCTCTTTTTTTGTTTGTTTAACATAAGAATTAACGAAGTCAGGTTTTTAAAATAAATATGTATGTATGTCAGTATGTATATATTTATGCATAATGATAATAATTAATAATTAATTATTATTGATTATTGATTTATTGTTATTGCAAATATTGCAAATGTCGCCGAGGGCGCAAATGTTAGCAACAACAATTGCTGTTGGGCAGTTGGCAACACCAGCAGCAACAACAACAACAATAAAATAATAATAATAATAATCATAATAATAATAAAAAGAGATACCGTTACGTTTAAGGTTTGCATCATTTTAATGCAGAGTAAATAAGAAGAGACCATTCATATATATACATATATATTTGTATATATATATTTGTATATATACATATTATTTTTCATTAATTTGTTTTAATTTGTTTGTTAAACGGCGGACACTTTTTAGCAATAACTACAGCTGGCCCGCAGCAGCAGCGCGACTCCAGGCTAACAATCCATTAGCAGCAGCAGCGACGTCTTCCATTTGTACATCATCATTGTCATTATCATCGTTATCATCATCTTCAATATCAACATCAACATCATCGTTAACAACTTTTCCCCATTCATTTTTATTACTGTTGTTGCTGTTGCTATTGCTGCTGCTGTTGCTGGCGGTGGGTGGCGTGGTCGTGGTAGTGGCTATCGGCCTGGTGACAATTGCAGCGGGTGATACAATCACCGAAGTTGCAACACTCTTAACACGCGGCAATCTATTGATATTGTTGTTGCCGTTGTTGTTGCTGTTGCTGTAGTTGGTACTGATGTTGTATGGATTTATGTGATGGATGCCATAGCGTTTATGTGTTTTAATTGTCAGCGAAGCTGGCAACTGTTTGCCAGCTGCCACTTCGGCGGCCAAGCGCACCACCGTTGTCAATTTAGCAGCAGCAGCTGCTGCTGCTGTTGCTGTGTTTGTTGCTGCTGTTGCCATTGCTGATGCTGTGGCTGTTGCTGTTGCCATTGCTGTTGATGTTGCCGTTGCCGTTGCTCCTGCTTTAAATATTTCGCCTTGCCGCAGTATCGCCGACGCCTGGGCCTGAGCCGCTTCCGTCGACGCTTTCTGTCGCTTTCAGTCGCCAAAGCGACTGCAAGCCTTCTTCCATCGGCATTGAGTGCACCATAATTCGCGACGCTCCATGCCATATACCTTGCGGCATTTCTTGTTCTCGCCGCGTGTGCGTCGGTTCGGTGAGTTGGACGTGTTCCTGGCTGCGGTCACGACTTGTTGCACGGCCACATGCTGGAGCTGCATGTGCTGGCCGGAATTGGCAACCAGATTGTTGCTGGCAGTTGTCTGTTGCTGGCCGCGCAAATGCTGCTGCTGCTGTTGTTGCTGCTGTTGCTGCTGTTGCTGCTGATGCTGCTGTTGCTGCTGCTGTTGGTGGTGATGCTGCTGCTGCTGCGGCGGATGGTAGTTGGGCGTGATTGTCACGCTAGACAGGTGGTGTTGTTGCTGGTGGTGCTGACCACTGCTATTGTGGTTATGATGCGCCGTCACCGTGACATTCTGCTGCGATAATTGCTGCAACATATTGTTGGCACTGCTGTTGCTGTGTATGACCGGACTGCTGTTGCTACTGCTGGTGTTGCTGCTGCCGCTGCTGCTGTTACTGGCGCCGCTGCCAATGCTGCTATTGCTGTAATTGTGATGGTGATGATGGGCGTAGGTCGGCGATGGATATGGCGCTGTCGAGTGGGACGGACGCGACGACGATGGGCGTGCGTGTTTGCTGAGTATCGCCGAGTTGCTGTTGCTGCTGCTGCTACCGCTGCCGGTGTTGCTGCTGTGGTGGTGGTGGTGGTTCGTCGAGGATGCGCTCACTGTGATCGCACCATTGGATGGCCAAGTGTAATTGTGATGCGCCAGCGGCGATGTTGGTATGCAGCTAGTGTTGTTGCTCTGCAGCTGCTGGATGTTTGTGATGTGGCCATTGCTGTTGTTGCTGCTGCTGCTGTGATGTTGCTGACGTGCCTGTTGCTGTGTGAGGTGGGGATAGCTATTCATAGCGCGTCCTTGTCTATATTGGTAGATAAAAAATATACATTTAGTAAAAGTAATTACTAACAGACGTTTTCTTACTTGAAGTTGCCAACGATCTGTCTTTGGTATTCTGGATCCTCGTGCGGTGGACGTGCCATGTCCCGGTGGCTGAGCGTGGGTGGAGATGCAGGACTAGGCGTTTTGACCAATTCGTCATCGTATTCGTCTTCTGTGTAATAGAATTCCTCTTCGTGCTCATTCTCACTGCAGGAATCATATTCGCCGGAGCGTCTGGCTTTTTTGCTGCAAGTGTATAAAAATTTGCATTAATTAACTCTTTATAGCCGCCATTCATTTAAGGTGGTGCTTTAACTGCCCATAATATTAGAGATGAGCATTAATATCGCAGTTGGATTGTCAGTAATTTAGAGTTGTCTTTTCAGTTTTGTATAATTCATAAAAAAGTAATACTCTCCAAATGAAAGATTATTTTATTCTTACAATCTGTTTAATGTATTCAATATAATTTGTTTATAATTTATTTGCGGTTATTTGATAACCGTTACGTTAAGTCACATTCACACGTCACTGTGATCACAATTCGCCATTTCTATATCATTTAGCAAACGAATGGCTGCAATGTTGCCATTTTCTGATATCGAAAATGGCAACGCTACCGAAAAAAAGTTGGCAACGCTGCGGCCATTCACTTGCCAACGCTAAACACACAGCTGCAGGGTTGTAGCAACGTTTGCAAAAAACACGCACGTTCTGTGTCAAATCAATACGAAATCAACAAAAATCGATCGATTTTTGCAATAGCAGCGAGACAGAGCGCGCCACAAATTGATATATATTTGCCACAAAAGAACATAAGTGTACGGCACACGCATTGCTCACGCCTGACGCACATATAAATTGCTGTGGAAAATTTTTATATTTCTGTCGTCGGCGACAGAAAAAAATTTGCGCGTCGCAAGTCTCGCGTGCGTCTGTGTCTGTCTCCCTTTGTGTGCGTGTGCGTGTGAGTGAGTGAGTGTGTGTGTGCGTGAGCTTGTCTGCTTGTGTATGTGTGTGTAATTTGCGTCCGCGTGCATCACACAGCCTACATTGTCAATTATAACGAAAAGCATTGTGATTATTCACCCAATTCCTAATCCCATACTCAGTAGCCGCCGTACAGATCATAACAAAATGTCCACCGGCAGCAGCAGCAGCAGTCGCGTCGCCGCCGAGCAGAATAATAAATGCGTCAACAGCGTCGCAGCGGCACTGTGCCCTCTCAGCAATTGCCAGTTTTCAGGCGTTGTAATAAGCGCCATTGCCGACGAGCAGAAGCTCGAATTTAACAACATATATAAGAGTAGTTGTACATTAAGCTGTAGCTACGACTCCCAGGGCGTCCTGCTGCGCATTATGCTGGGTAAGTCGTGCATTTTGGTTGGTTCTATCTGCATAATGACATTAATTTTTTTGCTTGCTTTTTTGCAGACAACGATCAGGGGCATGTGCTGAAGGAGTATATGATATCAGCCGACACGGATGCGGCACAGTTGGGTAGACGGTGCTATGCAGTTTCCTTGGAATCGGATAATCTGGTGTTGCGATTTGGTAGCGATAAGGATCAGCAGCTCTTCCGTAAGGTTGTGGAGAATGTGAAGCATTTGCGACCGAAGTCGGTGTTTTCACAGCGCACCGAAGAATCATCCGCATCGCAGTACTTCCAATTCTATGGCTACCTTAGTCAGCAGCAAAACATGATGCAGGACTATGTTAGAACTAGCACCTATCAGCGAGCCATCTTAGGAAATTCCATTGACTTTCAGGTAAAGACAACAAATTAACTCAAAACTATTATTGATTTTACTACAAAATGTATACCTTTTGCAGGATAAAGTTGTGCTGGATGTAGGTGCCGGTTCGGGCATATTATCTTTCTTTGCCGTGCAAGCTGGCGCAGCCAAGGTCTACGCCATTGAGGCTTCCAATATGGCACAATATGCACAGCAGTTGGTAGAGTCGAATAATGTTCAGCACAAGATCTCAGTGATACCAGGCAAAATTGAGGAAATTGAGCTGCCCGAAAAGGTGGATGTTATCATATCTGAGCCCATGGGCTATATGCTTTACAACGAACGCATGCTGGAGACATATCTGCATGCGCGTAAATGGCTGAAGCCACATGGTAAAATGTATCCCACGCATGGCGATCTCCACATTGCGCCCTTCTCAGATGAGTCGCTCTATTCGGAGCAGTATAATAAGGCCAACTTTTGGTATCAATCGGCCTTTCATGGTGTCGATCTAACAACTCTGCACAAGGAGGGCATGAAAGAGTATTTCCGTCAACCAATAGTCGATACATTTGATATACGTATTTGCATGGCCAAGTCAGTGCGGCATGTATGCGATTTCCTCAACGACAAGGAGGATGATTTGCATGTCATTGGTAAAATCAACTATCTATACTATAGTTATTCCTAAATAACTTTGAATTCTTTCATTTAGACATTCCACTTGAGTTCCACATATTGCAGACTGGCATCTGCCATGGACTGGCTTTTTGGTTTGACGTGGAGTTCAGTGGTAGCAGCCAGAATGTGTGGCTTTCCACTTCACCCACAGCGCCACTAACTCACTGGTATCAGGTACGCTGCCTGCTACCCATGCCAATTTTCATCAAGCAGGGCCAGACATTGACGGGTCGTGTGCTACTGGAAGCCAATAGGCGGCAGTCGTATGATGTAACCATTGATCTGCACATCGAAGGCACCTTGATATCATCGAGCAATACTCTCGATCTTAAGAATCCGTATTTTCGGTACACGGGGGCGCCGGTTCAGGCGCCGCCGGGGACTAATACACAGAGCCCATCGGAACAGTACTGGACTCAGATGGATACGCAGGGTAACAGAAATTGTAGGTTGCTTAAATACTGATCTCACAGTTTGTTTTTCTAATCCCTACTGCACTCTCTTGCAGCTAATAGCATGCTAAACGGCACTTTGTCTGTGAATGGAATGGGCGATGGTGGCATGGACATTACCCATGGACTTCTGCATCCGCACTAGGAGTGAAAGAGAAATGAAGTTTGTTCAAGGTGGCAAATACTACAACTTGCTGGCGCAATCTACTTGGCTAAAAACTGGATTGGTACTAAATTAGGACAATTATCAATTAGTGTTTTTGTTTTACCACTCCTTTGTTATTTAATTCAGTCGAAAGTTGATCTATTATTTTTCTTCTTTTTTATATAATTTTTACTTTTATTTATTTTGAATGATATTGATTGTGAATTGTTTATTTTTGTATGCACCGAAAGTTAAGTTGATAACTTTAAGTACTCGAAAATTGTTCAGTCCCCGCCTAGGCATATGTTGTGGATATTTTGTATATCAAAAGATAAACGATAATAAGAATAAGCATAATGAGAAACGAAGAGAAATTTAAATATCGCATAGATACACAATCAAGGCAGACTAACTAATGTATGTATGTAGTTGTTTAGAACAGCAGCATATAATCGATAAGGATAATTTTAGCCACCCATAGCATTTAGAGTTTTTAACGTATGTATGTTATATAATACAAGTATCATATATTTATATATATATACACACACTATAATAATCAACGTAGATCAACTGCTGCTTCAGGAAGTTTCTTAGTTAATGCCAATTGCAGTTTTTGCAAAAAATAAGAAAAACGAAAAGAATAAGCTTTGAACAAAAGATAAACTCAATGAATAAACCTGTATCTATGTATGTTATATTAAATTATATTAAGTATATATCATTGTATTGTATTTCAATTATTTCATGTACCTCAACGAAAATGAAGAACCTAGTTTCAATTCTGAACATAATGTATGTAAAAGGCAAATTCAATGGTTATGCTTAGTTTTCTTTTAAATACATAGCATAACGAATTGCTCATAGATTATAGCCATTAAGTTATACTTATATATGTATTTATGAATTAGTCGCGTTTAGAGATTATAACTTTCACTTTAATTTCCTTGTGTTCCTTCCATTTTATAACTTTCTTTGCATTTCTGCTTCACTACGTTCTCTCCACTGATATAGACACTACAATAGCTCCTACGTCGCTACCAGCCTCTGCCAAGCGCATAGTTGATATTTCGAACATTATATATATATAAAAATAAACACATATATAGTATATAAAAGCATAAATTATACAACTATACAAACATTTATATATATATACATATATATATGTACTGTCAAGTATTTGCATTGTACTTTTTAGTGTAGCCCTAGAGCTGCTCGTTTGCCAACAACAACAACAATAAAGTCAACCAGAACAACAACCACACCACCAACACATACAAAATATTATCAACTGAATACAAGTATACATTATAATTCTATATAAGTACATACATACCCATCTCTATGCAGAAAAAAGAACAATTTGAGAGCAAAAACAACAAAAAAAAAGAAAACCTAAAAACAATGGCCTTTTATTATTTATTTGTTTTTTTCTTTATGTTTTCTTTATTGCATCGTCATGAGCTGCAGGCAAAAAGCCATTTTATATAGGAAATAACATTTAACATTCGCAAATGTCAACGCCGCTTAAGCGGGCCCCAGCTTTGAACCTTGGCCTCAAAAACTTGCAGCGCAGTCGCCCAGAACAGGGCCGCAATAAATGCCACGCCCCCATCGTTTGTCTATGCCATTTGCGACACTTGTAATGCAGGTGCGCTAAGTCAACTCAAAGCGAGTGCGTGTGTGTGTGACCTGGTTACACATACACACACGCACACACTCATGCATGCATGCATGTGTATACAAGTGTTCCAGTTTTAAACAGCTTCAAGCGGCGTGCACAGTGGTTTGTTTGATGTACTTCATTTGCATGCAAACAGTGGTGCGCAGTGGCGAAACTTTTTATCAATTTATCAAGTTTGAACTATAGCAAAAATCTTTAATATTTGATCTTAGCTATTTAAATCTGATTTGATATAACAAAAATATATATGTATCAACTAGCTTGCAGTTCGAACTAGCTGCTTTTGCTGATTGGTACCACTGTGCAGCTAACTGTGACGCGCATTGTATTGCTGCTGCTGGTCGTGTTGTTGCTGCTATTCTAATTGTTGTTGTTGGCTGCACTAAGTCAAGGCCCAGCCAGCCACTTGCTGCTCTTGATTGCGGGCTGCTTTTGGCCACTTGGAGCACCCTCAGGGCACGTGCCCTCGTGCACCTCCGCCCTTGTCTTTTTGACTATTGCACTTACCCCAAATGTTTGTCCCTCACGTGCCGCTCAATTTTCACTTGTGTGAGCTCCACAATGCCGCATCCCTTCCAGGTGCAACGGAATTTCTTCGACTGCAAATACAAGAAAAAACAAAATTTGTTTAAGCATCATTCAATCTACATCTGGAATATGATTAATAATAGCGAAAGGATCTAGCCGAGCTCTGCGTACTTGGTTCTGAAACTGATTTTGACTGTGCTTGTGCTGGCTAGTGGTGGCTGGCGTGCCGGCGCGCGACGAGGCAGTGGAGGCGACAGAGGACGGGCCGCCCGGGCTGGCTTCACTTTCGCCACAGGATTCGTAGTCGCTGCGTTCCACGTAGTAGTTGAGTGCCGTTGCCTGCATGACGCGCGACTTTTGGCCGAAGGAGCTAGTAGCAGCAGCAGCAGCAGCCAGTGAACCGGTGCCGTGCCGGTGCCAAATGCGACTGTGTTGGTGCGGACAATGCAACTGGCTGCGTGGTCGCCTGGCTGCCTGGCTGCCTGGCTGCCTGGCTTGCTGCCCGGCTCAGGCACACGAGCAGCAAACGAGGCTGCCGAGCAAGGCGCTCCGGTTCCGGCTGCACACTGCAAGGCGCTGGCTCTGCACTGATAACGCAGGCCGCCATGTCCTTGCCCGAGCGCGCCTGTCCCCATTTTGCAAAGCGCGCGCGCCCATTTACTGGGTCAGCTCGCCGCTCGCCTTGACACGCTTCTCACTTTCGCTTCAAATGAGATAGAGAGAGACAGAGAGAGAGAGCTCTGCATTATTTAACGGATCTGCGCCTGCAATTATGCTGCGTTTTATGCTGAAGGTTAGGACGCTGGCAGCGCTGCTGACCCAGTTAACTTCTTCTTTCCTTTGCTTTTTCTGCTGTTTTGTATTTTTGATTGCGTCCTTGTTACCAAGTTGCGGCCGAGGTTTGTCCTTGTACACACTGTGCACGGCTGCACCAATGGAAAATTCAATTTCACTTTTCAAGTGATTAATTATTTGTTTGGTAGCGCTTAAAGCATCGATATAAGCTCGTTTAATCCTCAGTCGTTTTATTGTTCGCTCATTTAACTAAGAGCTCGTTTTCAATAATTCAATTAGGCAGGCTACTAGGAGTGCTTAGTCTAGAGACAACAACAAGCATAACTCACAACATCTAATGATCTCTAGCAAGGCCCCCTGCTCCGGCAGTCTGGAGTTCCACAACAATTGTGGAGGCTTTGGCAATTACAGCTGCTTTCTGGTCTAGTAAGTGAAACCGAAAGCCAAGTGAGAGATGCTAGCCGCAACGTAATCATAAACATAAATAACTTAGGCAGCATAAACGACGTAAACACACACGCACACATTAATAGGCGTGTGTGCTTGCGTGTGTGTTACATTAACTGCCTGCTGCTTGACTCTGGGTCTACACATTTTTCGTTTTAACTCAGCGCAATTAGTGGGCGCCATAATTCGTTTGTGGCCAGCGAACAGAGCGCAGGATATGGCGCATATCCTGCTCATAAATATTAACGTGCACACATACACACATGTGTGTGTGCTGTGTGTGTGTGTGAGTTCAACAATTGTTGCCATTTGCGGCAGCTGTGCGTGCAACAGCAATGCTTCAGTTGCCGACTTTTTGTGCTTGCTATATAAATATATGCAGGCATGTGTTTAATGTGCTACAGTGTGTGTGTGTGTGTGTGTGTGCTCGCATATTAACAGCAACAGCTAGTATTTCAGGCGTCCAAAACTTTGATTAAATTCATTAACAGACAATGTGGCGTATACGTAATTTATAGCAGACAGCATCGACTGTTGCTGCCACCGTTGCTGGCTTTAATTATTTTTAATTAATGCGCCTACAAAGTCGAAAATCACTTTCAGCTTATCAATAGCCAAGGCAACAATCGGCTTACACGTTCGCAATTGCCACCTGCTGTGCTGCATAGACCCAGACACTGGAGTCCATCTTCCCTCTCTCTCTCTCTCTCTCTCGCTCTAGCTGCTTTAATTATGTTGCGCTGTCTAATGAGTTGCAGGGGCGTATGGCAGCCGTGCGTCTAGTAATGAAGCAAAAAATAGCTGAAACTTCAGTTATTCATTTGCCCCGCTCCCCGTCCAGGAGCAGCAGCATCCCCTAAGCGGCGACGACGGCAGCAAACAATGGCCGCTGAGTGCCGCCTGAATGCCGCATGCCGCATGCCGCCTACCGCACTGTGTCCTGATTTGGCGCATAAATAGGCAACGTGAGTGTGCGAAAATGTCAGGAATAACACAAATCTTGTTTAAGGCAGTCTAAAAAGGAAGTCGAGTCGAGTCAGTGAGGCAGCGCGCGCGCGCGAGCCAGGAAATTGATGCGGCAGTCCTGTTACGCCAGAGGCAAACTACAGCAACGCTTATGCCCCCCCTCCCTCACTCTCTCCATCTCTCTCTCTCTCTGTGCTGGCTGAGTGGTATCGTTATCCAGGTTGTTTGCCATTTGCCTGGCGCCAGTAACAGGCGTGTACACAGAATAAGGTTACCTCTACATACAGAAATCTCTACATATAAAATATATCTGTGTGTGTGTGTGTGTGTGTATGTGTGAGTTTGCTCAGATATATGTAGCAATGTATGAGTTTGCATGATATTTACTGGCAGTTCACGTGCTTTGTATGCATTGCATGAACTAGGCTTAATCTGCTTTAATCGCCAAGTTGCCTGTTCCAACAAATATGCCCAGCGAGTTATGTTTAAGTTGAGGGCGAAGAGCTTAACGATTTGCTGTGCCAGCTGCTCAGCAAAAAGCTCACTAATACTAGTCCACAGACCCAATTGTAAGCTGTGTGATTATTGATGCGAACAGCTTATTGAAGAAATACGCGGATTGCCATGAATTTCATTAAAATTCTTTGTACAAATATTGAAATGCGTTGAGCTAGCTTTATCAGCGGCGTTTCGGTTGTTGCTTCATATCTAATTTCCCATAGCTTTTCACAATCAATGAACAATCGCTTGACAGCATAATGTAACCATCCCCACGCACACTCACGCACACGCACACACACACACACATCTATGGACTGCCATTTACGTGCCTTGTATAAATAACAAGTTTCTTTTTTCGCTGTTTCGCTTTCCATTTTTGGCCGCAAACATAAACAAGCCCATACCCCGAATAACGATGGCAAAGGCAAACAGCGAGCCGAAAACAGAAGCAGAAACAGCAACAGCAACAGAAAGCGGAAAACAGAACAGCTGTGGGAAGGACAAACACGAAATTGGGTCAACTGTATATAGCCATGCAAGTGCTTGAACGCAATTCTCAAGCAAACATCAATGTGTGTGCTTGTGTGTGTATTAAATGAGGGTTGGCCCTGCCCCTGCCCCTGTCGCTGTCACATGAAAAGCGCCAGCGTCTGTTAATGTGCAAAAAAAAAGCCACGAAAATTGGGCCAAAAAGAGCGGCCGGGCTAATAACAGTGATAGAGAGTTGACAAAACAAATGCGCGCGCAGGCAACAAAGAGCAGCTGGAAATGGTTAAGAGAGGCACAGCGAGAACGAGTGGGCGGGGGGAGTGGGTCAGAGAGAGAGAGATAGGCAGAGCATGCCTGGAAGTCTGTTTGTTTTGATTTGCAGCACACGAATTGGGTCAATGGAAGCGCATTAACTGCCGACGCTGCTGCTGTTGCTGCTGCTGTCGAAGCTTTTTGCGCCATGTGGAGCAGTGGAGCAATGTGGAAGCGGAAGCATAAATTATTGACTTTTATAAAGAGGCGGCCAAACTTTGGACTATAAATAGCACAATTTGTGTGCGTGTGTGTGTTAGGGAAGTCAGCATCAGTGTTGTTATTGCTGCTGCTGCTGCTGTTGATGATCCTGCCACAGAGTGTGTGTGCCTGCAATGTCTCCCACCAGGCATTCATATTTCGTTTCCCTCGTTGCCAATTTAATGGCTTTGACTGCCGTCTATCCGAGGCAGTCTAATAAGGCTTGAGTTTTTCAGCAACAACATTGGCATTGCACTCACGCAAGACTATTTCGAGTCGCGATGCGCACAAAAGTAGGCAAAGGAAAGCGTAGTCCTTATTATCCTCGGGCAGCTGGCAAATTTTATGCGCACCATTAAAGCTGCTTAAGCGCCCCGACGGCAATTTCCGCTGGCTTGAGCATATAATTTGCATTGCCCGGGTAACCACTGCCAGGGGCAACATATCTCTAAGTTCCATATTTATATCTATGTGTATATATATACATATATACATAAGGTATATAGTATCTGGCATTGCAATTGATTGTGCTATACACTTTGACAGTTCTCGAGCTGCGTAATTTGCATGTGGCTTGCGGTTTGCTCTTTAAGTCTTATCGCAATGCCACCAGGCAACAACAACAACAACAGCAACAAATTGGGTCATCTGAGAATGATAAGAGGTAAACAGCATCGCGGCAACTGTAGGGGTGGCTCCAGGTGGGCGTTCATTTTTAGTTAAAATAATTGCCGCCGGCTGAAGCACTTTGGGCTACAAATTTTGCGGTTAGACTTTGCTGTCTAAATAGTTAACTCCACTGGGTGGGTGTATGTGTGTGTGAGTGTGTGGTTATTTGATTTTCAGCTCAGCTCACACATGGAAAACATGATTACCTCAATTTGTCGCCCACGTCTGGAAATTCGCTTCAAACTTAATTTGATTGCGTATAAATAAACACGCGACGCTAGGCCGACAGTGACAAACTGACAGAAATGTGTGCACAATACACACACACACACACACTTATACACATGCCGACACATGTACATGTATGTAGATATCATATGCATACATAACTGATGTGACAATCGCACGCGAAATTGTCATTTCAACTAAGGGCTGGGGGTTGGCCTGTGCGCGGGCGGGCAACATGATTGAGCATGTCGCGAAAACGACATGGAAGCTGAGTTGAGTGTTCATTCATGTTGTTGATTTCACATGAGTGCGCGAGTGTGTGTGCGTGTGTGTGTGTGTAAAAGCAAGACAATGAAAATGGCGTCAATTTGCGAACACAAACACATGCGAGCACAAATAGAAGCACATGAGGAGCAGTTTAATATGCATGCGCGCGACAAACATGCGCTGGACGGACAAATGCACAAAGCCCACTGACTTGTCATGACAAAAATTGTTCGAAATCAGGCTTAAGGGTTGCCACACACACAAACACACACTTGAGAGAGTAGGGCATGCTTTGCATTCATATTTATAAAATTTATGTGCAAACTTCGTGCGAGTGCCAGAAACAGAGACAAGCAAAACACATTTCAAATGTTGCTTCCAATTTTTCGGCTACATTTATAACTCTTCAATTTACGCGAAAGTATAAAAACCAAAATTGTTTACGAGGAATTGTTGAAGTCGCCCAAAAGTAGGCAACGCCACGCAAAGCTCTTTGAATATCATAAAACACAGCTGCTTCGAGCCTTGCAATTGTCGGGGCTAGCCAAAGAACAATGATGTATAAATGTTTTGATTTCTATTTCTAATATTATTGAGGGCTGCTCGCCAAGCAAATCCATTCGGATATATGTATATAGATATATATATGTAGGTATGTCTGATTGGCTGGCGAAATATGCAAAAGGTATACGCTGCCTGAGGCTGATAAATTAAATATTGAAAAGTACAGCACCTGCGTCCACTGCGCAGTGTACAGTGGCCGTCAAATGTCTGCTGTGTGTGCCTCGACAATATCCGGCAGGGCTCAATTTACCACAACATGAAGCCGAGCTGCCCCGGCTCTAGTGACATTTTCCAGCCCGAGCCACATGCACATAAAATGGCTTATCAGAGGAAAAGGCTCGAATTACAAGCAGCCAGAAACGTGGCAAGCCAAGGGTAGTGTCCCAGCCCCTTGGCAAGTTAATGGAGCAGTCACTGGCTCAGGCTGAGGCTGAGGCTGAGGCTGAGGCTGAGGCACTGGCAAAGAGCCTCGAACCAAAAACTGTTCTGATTATCAACGCCATTGTCACATCTCCAGCCCGACGACGGGAGGAGTAGCTGCCAACAATGGCTGAAATCCAATTATGACATAAAAATTTGCGTAAATTGTGGAAATGTAAATTTTTGTCAACACTTTCAACTAAAAAAGGGTTTACGAGATAAGCAAGACGAAATTATTATTTGACACACGTAAATTTTGTGGCTTGATGATAATAAAATTTGTGTATGCGTGCGTGTGTGTGTGTGTGTGTCTCTGTCTATGTGTGTGCATCCGCCATTGACTTTTATTGCTGCGGTAATTGCTAAATGGAGCTTGAATTGGGTCCTGTGCCCCGTCAACTGTAGTCAGTATACATAACACGAGTTGTCTGTTGGCCTGGCTTAATCAATGCGCACAGTGGGCAGCTGGGCGGCAGTTCGTTTGCGGTTTTGATAGCACTTTAAAGACCCCACTGGGTGCCTCACTCCCCCTCTCTCTCGCTGCTCTGTCCGGGCGGCAAGTAATTGGCTTATAATAAATATGAAATTGTGACAGCAGCGAGACCCAACCGACAGCGACATTTATGAGGATTCAGCTAACAGATAGGGCCACGGTCAACAACTGTCGTGCATAACTGTACCAAAGTAACTAAACTATCTGTGTGTGTGGGGGGCAGCTCGACGACAGCTCATCTATTTCAATTAAGCTCTGACTGCGGGCCAGTCTTATAGGGGCATAGATGCCTGCGCTGGCAGTTGACCCGCATGCTGACCCAGAATGCAAGCGAACGAACGAACGAACAGCCAGCCAACAAGCCAAGCAGCGTAACTAGGTCACTTTTGTCACACAATTGACGAAATATACATGTACGAGGAGCAGTTGCCAGTTGCCAGTTGCCAGTTGCCAGTTGCGAGTTGCTTAACTTTTGTTTTTGCTGCGCATCTGATATGGCACAAGGCTTCGCGGCTGCCTTCGACCTTGCCACAGACTGTACCCAAAAAGCCAGCATCAAGGCCTGGCTCAACTGGGCGAGTGCGCATACATATTGCAGTGACTGTACGTGAACCAAGATATGTTTACTTATCAAAGAGAGCAGCAGCAGCAGCACAAGGCCTTTCCGTTTTTGCACAGTGTATGCTATCGCAAAAGTAAACCAGGTCAAGCGTCAAGCGAAACTATATATCTGTACATAGGGGGCAAATATACATATGTATGTATGTATGCTTAAACTTGTCTATGTACAGTGCCTCATAAGCTTATGTGCGCTTCAAGTGCTGCTCATGTTTATGCTGTGTCAATTTTTAAAGCATACTTTTTGGGGCACGCCAACAGCTAGGTGAGGCACTTTAAGCTTTAACATTTCGGACTTAACCCTTGAAAGTGACTAAAAATTCTTCACAAATTGTCCAACAAAATGTTAAGAGTGCTCGCTGTGCTTCCACTCCGACCCTTGGGACACATTTCAATTTAGCTGCGATGAAGGCAACACATAAACTGACAGAAAAGTCACTTGATGTACGAGTCGTGGCAGACCTGGGCACAGGCGACACGTGTCGAGACGCAACCTAACGTTCAAATGGCCAAATAATAATTCCCCAAACTGTGCAAAGTGAAAAGGAATAAAAAATAATGGAAAAAGAGCCGAAAACTAAACCAAACTGAAAACCAACAACCAACAACCAACAACAGCAACAAAATGTCAGCCGCAATGTTAAAAGAAGAAAATCATTTACCAAGCCACATGGCAAAGGGAATATTTTGGGGACAGGCAAAAAAAAATAGGAAAAACAGAAAAGATGATCAACTTTTGGGCATTTATAGATGAACTCGATAGGTGCGCCGAGGCAAATATTGGTAGAGCTCGATGGCTGCCATTTTGCGGGGATTACCAGCAGGCGCTAAAAGCG
The DNA here is from genome assembly GCF_003285905.1 of Drosophila hydei. Lineage (NCBI taxonomy): Eukaryota > Metazoa > Arthropoda > Insecta > Diptera > Drosophilidae > Drosophila > Drosophila hydei. The sequence continues at coordinate 7,701,499 of NW_022045830.1, read as the reverse complement.
GTTTATAACACACCCACTGGACCTACAATGGCGGCTCGCTGTGACTTTAAAAGTGCACCTGTGCGTAGGTGTGCGTGTGTGCCATTTGATGTGCGCTCAAGGCAGCAGCGACTGTAAGCCGCTTATGACCTGCAAATTAGAGGTTTTTGAAAGCGTCAGCTTTTGGCCAGGCTGTGTCGCAGTTGGACTCAAGGTTATTAGGCGCATATTAACAAAGTTGAGAGCGACTCGGCGCTGTGCAAAAGTACAAAGGCATAATTAATGCACAGTTTGGATATTCAAAACTAATATTGAAGCAGTTGCAAGGAGTTGGCAAAGTGAAAAACTTGTGGCAGTTGCATAAACAAGAAGCCATAGCAAAGCCACATGGTTATGAGCTGCAGAAGTTCACAAGCGCAGCCAGACGCATGAATTGAATTTCAAACTCAAGTAAAGCAATATTTGTAGCTAAATTTGATTGGAATTCCGGAAAAATGTTTGCCACAAGCTAGATCTTTGCGTGAGTTTGAACATCATTTTCATTCCCATGTTTTGTTTTTCCTTTTATTTCGTTGCATATTTCATGGGGCTGCGTCGTGGGTTACCGAAACCCTTTTCAATTTGGCGCTAGTCGGGATTTAGACTGGGATTTAAATATTCAATTTCTAAAATTCCACGGCGTTTGCAACTCGGATGCCATAAGCCAGCTGCGCTCCCCCCACCACAGCAGCTGCTAACCAAACAATTTGTTAGCTGCGGAGTATTAAGATATTTTTTGGCTGCTTTGCTAAAAACTTTGCACTCAACGCTTTGGCTCTTTTTGCCGCTCCTCTGAACTTTTTGGCCAAGCGAGTGTCGACGCGCTTAATTGCAAATGATAACAGGCCATGTTGAAAGTTCTCATCTCTTTTTTCTTGTCTGCTTTTTTAATTTCTTCTCTGCTGACCCAATTTGCAGCTTTTTCATTATGTTTTTTATGCAGACTGCCGCAGTTAGAACTTGGCTCCAGCGAAAGTGTCGCCAGCACAGTTTTTTTCCCCCATTTTCCTGCTGGCTTTTCATTATGTGTTTCTGCTCCTGTGCTTCGACTTCGCTTGCCTCGTCTGTCAGCGAAGAGTCTATGACTCCAGCTCTTCCTGTTTAGATAAAATGCCAAATACCGGATGATTTTTAATTAGAATTTTTTCCTCCACTCATTGTTGTTGTTCTCCCTCTCAGCTTCACTATTGACTCTAAACAATGCCAACGAGCCAGTCAGCCAGGCAGTTAGCTCGCAAAGGAGTTCAAGTGAAAAGCAAACAATGCTCGAAATTGTCGTTTGCTTAGAATTTTGCCCTCTGCAAATAGGTTTTAATAATATTTTTGCATTTAACCAGCTTAAATCATTTTAATAAACTGCTCCATTGCCTGAGCAGCCTTTGCCTTTGCCTTTGGTTCGCCTTTGACTGGAAGCTTTAATAGTTTCGTCCCTTCGCCAGGTCCATTATTTCTTTGACCACCCGCTGGGCGGTTTTGTTGGTTGTTTCATTTGTAATTTAAGACGTCGCGTTTCTTAATTAATTCTCTTTACTTGCGGTTTTCGACATAAATCGTAATACGATACTCGAATGATAATATCGTGGCGCGGCAGCGCGAGCCAAGCGAAGTTATTTGTAAGACAATTTGCCCGGGGTGCATATTACAGTTAAATCGTTTTTATTTTTGGACTGAGTTTTCTCTTGTGTATCAAAAGCGCATTAAGACGGAGTTTTATTCAATCAGAAAGTAGGGAAAATCACATTAAAGCTTGCCTCGGCATAAAGCCGAACATTTGATTAACTTAAAGACTTTCCAAAGAAATAAACGTTTCTCTCAACTTCGGCGACTCGGCTGAAAGAGAATTGAAGCGAATTAAAACGGCTAGCGGACAACATTTGCATTGATGAAATGACAATTGTTATTTGAAAGACACAGAACAGATAAAATGCAAATAAGTTAAGCAGAAAAACGATGTCATAGCCAAGTAGGAAAGAAGGCCAACAATAATAATACAACTTGGCTGGACGCAAATGGCCGTGGGCCAGCGGCTTCGGGCTAAATCGTTTCGACAACATTTTCGGCGAAAGTGAATAGTGAAGCAGAGGAGAGAAAGGAGAGCCAAAATAATTTTCATAAATTTTTCAGTTTTCGGCCAAAGAAATTTCCTCATGTATTTCTGGCTCTGCTTCTTTGTTGCTTCAGCGCAATCAAGAAAAGAAAAATGCAGTAGTCCGGCCCGATGATGTAATGGGCCAGCGCACATATTTCATTTGAATAACTTCGTAATCACAGACCATAGTCCGTATAGCCCGGGATACGACAACACAACCTGAAGCCCAAAAACTAACAAAAAAACTAATAAAAAAAAAACAAAAACTCCCAAAAAAAAATGTATCGAGGAAAACAAGAGAAAAAAGCATTGAAATCAAATTGGCTTTTTGCTCAATGGACGATTTGCGTTAGTCGAGCTACGGATTTTTTTATGGCTAACTTTGTTATGGCAAGGTGGGCGTCAGAGCCACGCCCACTGGCAAACTAAAGTGTAGACAACGAAAAGGCATTTGAGCATTTTGTTTGTGTTGTTTGCTGCGTTAGCCTTTGGCGTTAAATGTTTGCTGTCAGTTGTTGCTGTTGCTGTTTCTTGGGCTGGCTTTAAAATGTTATTTGCAATTTTGATTTGACTTCAATTGCGACGCAGAGGCAGAGACAAGACAAAGCACAGCGTTGCTGTATATAAATGGAGGCTAGGCATACTTACGGCATTTGGCAATTGGCAGTGTCGGGATGCCGAGCAGTGTGCCAATGCGGTGTGGCAACCACTCACCTGTAAAGACAAACAAGTTAAGGAAATTGGTTAACAACAATTTGCATAAACTTTAAGCGATTTCCGCGTAAAGCGAACGACACGCTACACCACTTTGATTGTTTTAAGGCAATCAAATCGATTTCTGCTTTCGATTTGCCATGAATTCGATTTGGCATTGGCAATTTGGCCTGACACATTCGCGCCGCTGCGCGATGTCATAAACTGGCACAAACTGCGGCACCCCAGCTCTTGCTGTGTATGTGTGTGTGTGGGTCTGTGTGTGTTGCATGTCGCATGTGGCAGAGAGATAGCCTCGTTCCCAAGTTTACCATGTCGGGGTCAAATAGTTTGCCGACTTTCGTGCGCAAACCAATTGGAATACTGTGCCTATAAATATGCATAGCGCACAGTGATTCGTATCGCTTGTTCTGTTGCTGCTACCCTAAAAAGGCGAGGAGCTTGGCGGGGTCAGCTTACTTTTGGCAGCCACTGTGGTACTTTGCAGACTCAGTTTGAGGCGAGGGTAGCTGCTAGCTGAGCAGTCGCAGTGGCTTGAGCCTGCTTTCTTCAGCTCAGATCTAGATGTTCAAATACTTCTTTGACATTTCATGTCGACGCTCATTTACAGCAAATGCCAGGCATTGACATGATTTCGCAGCGACTTGTTTTGCATTTCGTCTAATTGCCATGTTAATTGTGCACAATTACGGACACCCTGTAAAGCCCGCAACGGCATTGCATGTCGCGACTGCAGGGCACATTGGGTTTAACCACTTTTTCTTTTTTTGGTATTCGTGGAAAAAGCTTTTAATTGACTATTTTCCTAATATTAATGAATGACTTAAATCCAGCAAATATGGGAGATACACTCTGTATGAGAGAGAGAGAGAGAGAGCGCGCGCAATTGTCTCAAAGTCATGAGTCGACAATAAATTTTGGTTAATTAGCAAAAACGTCGCTTGGGACAAATTAAAAAATCCCCCTCTGCTCGAAAAACAATTTGCGGGTAGCTGGACGCGTGCAGCAGCAGCCAGCAATTTGTCATGTACGCGCAATTAATCAAAAGTTGAATGACTGGCAGTGCAAAGGCTTCGACTTTTGATTAAAGCGTCTTGCCCGCTTTCATATCTCCCTACCTTTTGTGCTCTAGCTGCTGCTGCTTCTTCTTTTTAATTGTTATTAAAGACGTTTCGCGCTGATTGCACTGTGCGAAATTAGTCATCATTAGCAGACTGTTGCATATTTGTGGGCGTCACAGCGTGCGGCTGTCAGACTTGATGGATGAATGGTTGGCTGGAATGGCTGAATGGGTCGACTAAGCGTGCGCTGAGATAATTGACCTTTAAACATACTCTGCCCACGCACACACACGCACAAGCACGCACACTCCCACACACACACGTAGATGCACGCAGTTGAAAAGTCGAAACCCATTCAGCCGGCATCCTGCGCCGCAAAGTAGGCTAAAAATATGGCACAGCAGCGGCAGCAGCAGCAGCAACTACAATGACGATGATGATGATGCTAATGCTGATGATGATGGTCCAATAACCTTTTACACGGCTCCGGCCTGTGGCTGGGCTCTCGGCACAGCTTGAATGCCATTGACACTGGCCATTTGGAGGCTGCTGATTCGGGTGGCTCGCCGGTAAGAGATACTTATTTGCCATGAGTGGAACGCAGAGGGCGGGCGAGCAGAGCCAAGAGGCAGCTGCGTATAAGGAGTCATTGCTCGAGAGCCTCACGCACTTATTGTTGGCCATTCCCCCTGGCCAACTTCTGCTGCTACGAACAGCTTTTGGCTACGTTTTGTTATTCTTTTGCTTTACTATGGCGTTCGTGTTGTTGTTGTCATTGTCGTGGGGATTTTATGGCTTTGAGGCAGGCAAGAGCTGCGTTAGCGTAGTCGTAGTCGCCGTCGCCGTCGTCTGTGTTTTTGGCAGCCAAAGTCGCGTCGCGTCGCGTCGCCTGGCATCGCATCGTGTGCGTGCGAATGCCCCGTTTCAAGGATATTTTGCGCTTTGGACTTGTTTGGCTGCCTTTTGGCATTTTATTGTGTCGTTGGCACGCATCGAGCGCAAAAAGTTAAATGTTTAATCATAAAGAATAGAGATACCGAAAAGACGGCTAGGTGGATAGACATTAGCCAAGTACTCTAATGCCTCCCAATTGGAAAGGATTGCCGCCGCCGTCTGCAGATGAAAAAGCTCTCTGTTTCAAGCACTGCTTAATTGAATAACATTAGGAAATGGGATTGGATTAGCAGAGTCAGGGGCAGGGGCAGTGACAGAAATAAAGGCAGAGCCAGAGCCAGAGCCAGAGCCAGAGCCAGAGCCAGAGGCTGAGTGAGTGAAGGCGGCTTAAAGCTAGACAAGGGCGACCAAACTTTGCCAGATATGAGTTAAAGCTTTCACATTTTAGCTGCTGGCCAAAGTAAGTAAGCCCTCTGCTGTCGAGAAAGGCCAATATCTTTTAATTCATTTAAACGTAGTGCTCTTTTAGCGCCCTAGTTTCCTTTTTTTATGGCTCATTCGCTTATCTGGCTAACACTAATTGCCGCTTAGCCATAAAAATGGAAGCCCTGGTGAAAAGTTTTTCTTTTTTTGCCCACTTTTCGGCTGCTGGAAAAGCGTGTGGCAGTAAATTTCATTAGGGCATGTCGCTCGCACACACACACGCAGCAGCTTCTCGCTCGCTCTTGCCAGCCTCTTGACTGTGCCAATGTACCAGGGCTTGGGGTATCAGAGTTCGCAGCTCGCCGCGTTCTAAGTTGAATAAACTCAATAAGTTCGACTCGTTTCGCCTCGGCTTGCTTTTTTTATAATATTTATGTCTGTGTGTGTGTGCGTGTTGTTTGATGTTTGTATTTAGGTATGTAAAATTGTCAAATACGTCTAGACTTTGAAGGTCATTGTGGCTAACGGCTTAGGGCATTCCATTGTGCATAACTTGGCACTCACATAATACGACGACTAGCGGAGCTGCACTCTATAAGAAATGGCTTTAGTTCTGCATTAATTCCATCCATGCGTCATTTGCCTTGGTAATTGACATTTGATTTTGCTTTTGATTTGTTTGTTGATTGCATGCGTCTTGAAAACGTGACTAAGCAACGAGTTGTAAATGATCTTTGCACAGGGAATTTGAAAACTGAAATCCAAGCAGCGTTTCACAGTCTTTTCTTTTGATATGCGATTGCTCATAGATCGCAGGGTGGCCTATGCTGAACATTGCTCGCTCTTGTTGTTGTTGTTGTTGTTGTTGTTGCTGTTGCTGTATTTCGGTTTCAATTGTTGCGACTTTCGCTCGCTCGCTGAGTCGCTGCCCGCGTTGTTGTTGCGAATCCATTTCCTCGGCTGTCAGTGCATTGACTTTTGACAATAAAAACAGCAAGACGAGCAGCAGCAACGTATGTATGGCAATTCGCAACAGTTGATATGCTTTTTAATGAAACTAAATTTAATTAACATATTAACGCACTTAACTACAATATAATGCAATCTGCAACTTGCCGTCGGGTTCATTGAACTCGGAAACAAATGTAATTTGTTTTGACCGGTTAAATTTTCAGCGGTTGCCTTATCAGTCAGCACGCGCCTCTATCCCAAGGCCGACCGCAGTGCAGTGCAGTGCCAAATATGAATCTATAATCTGTTGTATATATAGACTATATAGACTATATGTATATTTATTTGTTAACACTTAACTGACAAGTCGCAGTCGACGTCGCAGTCGCAGTCGTACGACCTTGATGACAATGAACTCACTTGCAGTCTCACAACGGGGCATGACTATATAACTCGCATATATATTTATATATATATATATATAAGTATAGGAATATCGTTTTGTCAAGTGCGCGTTTTGCTTTTCAAAAGTTGCTGTACGGTTATAAAATAAAAACATCTATTTTATGGCATATCGCCGCGATAAGATAGCTGCACACACTCAATTTGCATCATAAAGTGTAAAAAAACAAACACGAAACTCGGCGACCAAAGTATAAAGAAACTGTTTACTGTTTACCGTTTACCGTTTATCGTTTACCGTTTACCGTTTACCGTTTACTGTTTACCAACTTCAGCTGACTGCTGCTGCTGCCAATAAGTCTGGCCATGCACCCCTTTTTTAGGGCTCTGCAACAGACCCGATTTGACAGCTTCTAAAGGCTCTGGCTTATAGCCTTAAAGTTCTTGCAACTAATTAGCTCTAGACCCAACGATATAGATATATATACTTCGATAAATAATAAAGCGCAATAGTGAAAGAAAGTGTCAATATCTGATAAGCAAGCAAATGCCTTCGGCTTGCGTGTGATTTCTGCGACTCTTTGATTTCGCAAGCAGCTTTCACACACGCATGAGTCACACGGGCCGAAAAGCTTTTGTCTGCGGCTAGAGTTCTGAAAGCTCACCAATACAGGCGCATCGGGGCATTAGAATTAAAATGTTTGCAATATGTTATTAAAACAACAAATAAACTGGGGAAATGCGAATGCACAAATAATGGAAACGAAACGAGTCGAGCTCGGCGTTTGGATAAATTGGCCGTGCATTGCTTTGTGTCATGCCATTAAAATTTGAAAGGCCGTATCGAGCGATGTCGGTTAATAACAGCCTACAAATTGTGGCAGATGACAGCGCAGTCGGGAGGGGGCAGGCGGGCTTGCTAGGGCGATTGCAGTTTGAAATGATTGCAGCAATGGGGAATATATAAATATCATGTAGGCGACTCGGCGCACTGGCACCTGGCTCCTATTACATGCGCACGGCATTATTACAAAGCCAGCGCACAAGCAACAGCAACAGCAGCAGCAACAGCAACAATTGCAAATAAGAGCTAATATTAAAAGCGGCAATTTTCCATGGCACCGACAGCCGACAACTACCCGAACCACCTCGAACCACCCATTCAGCAGGGCCTTTGCTTTTTGCGTGCCATATGCGAGTTGGAAAGGATTTCCGGTTTATGCTGTTGCTTGCCAACTGCCTACCCAATAGCTCTTCCCTCTGCCCGGATCGACCTCCAGCCCCTCAGCCCCCCCAGCCCCCCAGCCACTCAGCTCTGTGTACTTCTTTAACCTTTTGTAATTGTTTTGTTAGGCAAATTTCAAAGCGCATAGCAAATGCCATGTCTCTCAAGCTAATGGCCGCCTCACAATATATATTTATTATTTAGTAGCCTTTATTGCGGACACTGCTGCATATTGCCTTTCCTCTATCGATTGTGATTGTGAAATGCAATTTCATTCCAACCACAAGACAATGTCTCACTCTCCCTCTCCCTCTCCCTCTGTCTAAATTTCATTAGAAAATCCCACCTGTGTTTTATGACAAAAGGAACTCTACATTTGGCCAGCTGTGGAGTGCCTTCATAATTAGGCATGCTAGTGCATCAAAGCGCACTTAGAACACCAAATGAATAAACCCACCAGCAGCGTGGGGCAGCTACTGTGGCAGAATCTATGCACTTGAGCTCAGAAACTCAAACATATGCACTGAAAACGTGAGGCAGAGGCCGGCAAACAGGATACAGCGCAGAGCACAGTAAATATGAGGGAAGGGCTGCTTGGGGCTTGGGGGTAGAGGGGCTAAATGCCAGAGATGGGGCACAGCTCGTGCTTTTTTCACGTGTGAGGCAAGAGCAGAAAAGAGACCAAAAAAAAGAACAAAAAAAAGAAAAGAAAGAGGGAAAAAGGCAAAGAAAATGCCCTTGCTTCAACACAGGTTTTGGGGCTTGCGTTGTTGTTCGCCTGTGCTCTTGCTGTTGCAGGCGGTCGTACGTGCTGCATGGCAGAGGCAGCTACGGTCTGCGTGCCCCTTCAACCAGCAGCAGATCCCACTTCCATTTGCAATGCTTCTGCTTGGTTGTCGTGCCTTTGTTTTCGATTCGAGCTTAGTTTTGCCTTTTGCTTAAAGCCTTTTTGCAACGTTTACGTTTCGTGTTGTTGTTTTTGTTGTTATTGTTGTTGCTGGCAGTGTTTGCACCGGTTGTTGTTGTTGTGGTAGGCCTGGATGTTGTTGGTTATCCTGTGTGTCGTTGAACTCGCAACCGGTGCAAAGGAATAGAAGCAATGCCTGCACCTATGCCGCTGCCATTGCATGCAACACAGAGCGAGAAGGAGAGAGCGAACGAGAGAGAGATAGGGCCACTGTGTGCACTTGACTTTGGCAGGAGCGGGAAGCAACGTGGGTCAGGCCAGAGCTATGACAACTTTTGCGACAACACGCCTGCAGAAGCCTGAAAAGGCGCCGGCCCTAAGCCCAAGCACAGGCCCAAGCATAAAAGCCGAATAAGCACAAAACACTGAACGGCCAAGCGAACGAACGAACGGGGCTTAAGAAATGTAAACAAGCTAAAACAAACTGCAGTTCAGGCTAGGCGCCATGGCAACCCTATTGGCAACACTCTCTCTATGTGTGTGTGTGTGTGTAGGGTGGACATTTTATGCATAAAAACTCTATTGAATTTTGTTCTGCATCCATGTTTGGGGAACCCAAGCATAGCCAGGCTTTGGGGCTTCTCGTTTTCTCTTCCTTTTTTTGTTTTTGGCCATAAACTGTGAGCATGTGTAAATATTTTAGCTGATATGAGAAAACGGGTTACGCTGGCCCAGAGAGGGGGCGTGGCAGTTGCATTGACATTATACAGTATGCGCCATGAATTCATTTGGCTGCATAAATTAAACCATAGAAAAAACTTCAATTGGCAATCGGAAAGAACAAAACTACGAACAATTCAGGAATATTTCGCAACAAAGTTCGATATAAAGCAGAAGTTATAACAACACAGATGCGAAATCGTTCAAATGAAATGCAAATAAAATATAAATGCAAATTTATATTGAATACATTTGATTTTAACTGCTTTGAGTCAAAGGAATGAGTTTCAAGCTGAAGCAGCTGAGCGCTGCTTGTGTTATACATATATATAAATACATGCATATATACACACATATATATACATATGCATGTATATATAGACTTTAAAACCGCTGCATAATTCGTGGTTTAATGTACACATCACGATAAAGTTGACTCAGGGCACGGCCTGTTCATAATTTCATAGTTTGCAAGCTCTGACGCTCTGCCCCGCGGTCTAAAGATACACTCATGCATGTGAGTGTGTGTGTATTGGTGTGTGTGTGTCTGCTTGGTCAGTCAATAGCTTAGCTAGAGAAGCAGCTGCCGCGGGGCGCTGCATTCACCATTTGCCGACATGTAAAATGATGCGTAAACAATATTCTGACGCATCATTAAAACGCCTGAACAAGGCGCATCGATCAGCTTTGCGTTCAGTTCGGATTCAGCTTGAATTAAGTGTGTGTGTGCTTGTGTGTGTGTGTGTGTGTGTGTGTGTGTGTGTGTGTGCGTGTGTGTCTGATGTTGTGTTCTTTTTTGCGCAGAACGAACATGATTATGATGACGCATCGCGATGCATGAAAGGCAGCCCAGTTCCCAGTTGAAACTTTCAGGCACTGCCCTGCCTCAACAGCAGCAACAACAACAACAACAACAACGACAAGAAGAGCAAAAACAACTAATTCAATTTTGCTCGCTTGGACACGGCCCGAGACTGGAACTGGGACCTGGACCGGGACAGGGACCGGGACCGGGACCGGGTTAGCGTCTGAGTTCGTCATGTCCACCTTCACGCGCTGCTAGCAGAGTTCAACTGCCTCGCAGCGTACGCAGAGATGCCACGCGTTGGCTCCGTCTCCATTGCACTCTATTGCCCTCTCTATCAGTGCCTCTCTCTCTTTGCAGCTCTTTGGGGCACTGCATGTTGTCCAAATGTATCGCTCGATCGTTGCTTGCCCCATTGTTGTTGCTGTTATTGCTGCAGCATGCTCGCTGCTTGTTTATGCTGATCCCTGTAATGAGATATAATGCCGGCCGGCCGGCCCCAAGACAACCAAAATAACAACAACAACAATGAGTCGCTGCTGCGGCTGCTGCTGCTGCTGCTGCTGCTGCTGCTGCAACTTCTTTACGGCACCGGCACCTGACCTGGCGTAGAATGCCAGCTTTGTACTCCGGAGGGACAACGACGGCTTTGCCATAACACAACAGAAATTGTGCATAAATTGCAACGAGGGTTGCTCAAGCAAGTTGCGCCCGAAACGAACAACTTTTGATGATACGAAATTATAATAAAAATTTAAATGGTGTAAATCTGCTGAATAACTTTTCAAACCACCCACAAATATTGCTAAAGAATATTCTGTATTGTATATGTGCATATATTTATGAGCGCGACTGTGTGTGCGTATGATCAACATGAAACATCATTATCAGCATTCGGGCTACATTATTATCATGCTGCATTCATGATTGTTGTCGCATCAGCAACAGCAACAGCAGCAACAACAACAACAACATTGATAAGTCATGAAGCAACAGCAGAAGCAATGCAGCCTCTGACTAACCCAACGCTTGGCAAATCAGCTCACGTATGACTGATATAGCGAGGGCGAGCAAGGGAGAGGGAGAGGGAGAGAGGGAGTGAGAGGCAGAGCGAGAGAGAGAGAATGCGTAGCACAGCACTGACCTGGACAAGTGACGAAGTGACGCAGCGGATCCTCAGCAGCATTTGCGTTGACTGAATCAGCAAACATTATGCATACAGCTGATTTTGATTGGAAGAGCCCAGCGTGGGTGTCGGTGTGTGCGTGGGGGGCTAACAGGGGTCGATGCGCTGAACTGCATGCGTGGATATTAATGACCGGCCTCGACCCCAAGCGAACGAAAGGCAAAAGGCAAACGGCAAGCGGCAGCGTCAACGAACGTGCCCAAGTAATAAAGAAATCTTCAATGCTGGCGGGGGCCGCAATTTCATGCGGATGCAGGGATTAAGGTGGGCGGCGGAGCAGAAGGCCGGCTGGGCTGGCTAGGGAGCTGCTTCTCGGAATGAAACAAACAAAAAACAAAAGCAAACAAAAACAAAAACAAGAACAAGAAATTGGCAAGCGCGTTCAAGAGGCGCATAAATTACAGCGGCCCCCGTCTGGGGCTCGGCTCTCCTCTATTTTTTTTGTTTTTGTTTTTGTTTTTTAGCTGTTGTTGTGTCGGCAGGAAATGCTTTGCCATTGCCATCGCCATTGGCATCGCCGTCGCATCGTTGACATCGCCAAGCATTTGCATTGACTCCAAAAACTGAAAAGACGCATGCCACACCCACATTTTGCAGCAGCCGCCGCCTTTGCTGCCGCTGCCGCTGCAACTGCAGCAAATTTTTGCTCAATTTTTTAATTGCCGCCAAAGCAATTTTTTCTTGTTTTCTTTTCTTTTTTTGTATTGTTGCCCTCGAAGTCGGTAATTAAAAATGCGTAACGCGCTTTGTTCTTGTTAAACATTAAGTGGTTGTTGTTGTTGTTGTGGTTGTTGCTGCTACTAATGTGTCGGTCGCCTGCTGCTTTGATCGTGCCCCCAACAGCTGGTGGCTGTCTGCAGCCAAGTTCTAGCTTCCTGTTGCGCTTAAAGCCAGGCTAGCCAGGTAAGCCAGGTAGTCATGAGCCATTTCAGCTCTTTTGCTGCTAACTATAGTACGACTTACCCCAGACCTAGGCCAACTTTGGCCATATCATTAGCAAGATTTGTGCACAGCTTACCTGAAATATGAAAAGACAAAAGATATGTTAGATGTCGGCATATGATCGAGAGTTCTGCTAGGCTAAAATAGGTACTTTGTATGTGCTACATTAAGTTGCAGAAACAAAGCTAGAAACTGTGCAGAACCGAACCAAAACCCGATGATAATAATGATGCCGTTCAGGTTCTGTGGCAAAGCCGACCTAGCCCAACATTGTTTTTGTTTTACCCAGAGCCAACTCCTGCTCGCTGCCGTTGTTTTTCAGTTTTAATATCTGCGCCTCAGTATCATGTCGCGGAGCCAGTGAGCAACATGTTTGTAAGGCTGCAACAACAGCAACAATAACAATTTGCGAGTGCTACGGCACTCGGCGGCAGCAACGACGACGACGACGGCAATGGCCAAGCCTCTTGCCAGCTGCTTTTTGTGCCACTTCCACACACACATAGAAGACAGCGATGTTGTAGTTGATAATGCCAGCAATATTGCCGCTGCCTCTGCCGCTGCTGCTGCCACTTGCCGTGGACTGGCTCATCAACTGGATTTAGTGGCACATGCGAGCGCTGACTGCAAGTCCAAAGTCGCTGCTTGTTGCATTTAGTCATCGTTCTCTCCTGCCCCATCATTATCATCTCCATCATCATCATCATTGTTGCCGTTGCCGTTGCCGTTGCCGTTCACTGTACTCTTCCCTGCGCTGCGTTCCACTTCAACACCCGGCGCATTGCCTTTCCCACAGTTGTTGCTGCTGCTGCAACAGTTGCTGCCGCAGCAGTTGCTCTTGTGCACAGAGTGCAGCAGAGTTCGTTCCACTCGGGCTTTTTTTCCATGCATGTTGTTTGTTTTGTTTTTTGCATTGCCTTTGCTGGCCGTTCGCTTTGTTTTGATTTCATGCATTTTGTTTTGCTATTCATATTTCTTCTGGATTTTGTATTTTGCTCGCCATTCCCGACTCCCGACTCTCTCGCAGAGCCTGATAATTGCAGCGAGGCGAGAAACTGGAATTGCGCGCATGACGTCACGGAGGGCATTCACTTTATGCTGCTGCTGCTGTTGCTGCTGCTGTTGCTGCAACATGTTGCTGACATTCGCCTGGCGAATGGGCAATCAATTATTATCGTGTACCGACTTTGGTCTCATTTACAATTGGTATGAGCTGCCGCTGCTGCTGCTGCTGCTGCCATTGACCAGCTTTATGAGACACGAAATTTAAATTTTACACATCGATACGAAAGTTCGTAAAAGCAGCCATTGTCACGATAAATCAATTGCACTCTTGGCCTGCACTTCAGCCAACTCGTTTGCGACAATGTTGCTGCCGTGCCAACTTCTTTGTCTGCTTCTGCTGCTGCTTCTTCGCCTGCTTCGTCAACGGTAGCAACATGCAACTGACACTGACACTTACGTATGTTAATGTTGACAAAAGAGTCGAAGACAAAACAAAGTAGCAGCCACAACAAACCCAGTTGTTGCTGCTGCTGTTGATGTTGCTGTTGCTGTTGCTGCTGTTGCCTCGAGTGCTCAGCAATAGTTGCTCACTCCGACTATTGCTATCGCTCGCATGTTACAATATGTTAGCTATGAGATAGCTGTAAATATTTATCATTATTTAGATACTTTTAAAGCTGACTCAGTCTACGCTCCGCTCGGACTGACCTTGCTGCTAGCTGAATTTCGTGTTTCAAATATTTTGAAGCAACTCCAGACGTTTCTTTCTAGACTGGATGCGTGTGCTCCAAGAAGTCTATTTCATTTGAGTTGTGGTGTTGCTGTTCTATCTATATCTGATCTATATATTTTATGCACATGCTGAGCACAGACATGAGCGTTGTTCGTGCTCGTATCAAATGAAGTGGCCCTGCCCGCTCGTGCAAACTTGCCCCTGTTAAACAAAATAGTAGACAATTATTTAGCTACTGTTAACAATTTCGAAACATGTTCAACGCTTGACCTTTTTCTGCAGCGCTCAATTTATGAGCTCAACACATGAGCATACAACATGCAAAGCGCCGTGTCAACAGCAGCAACAGCAACAGCAACAGCAACACATTTGGGCCACTTGCTGTCCCCTGCCCCGCTGGCCGTTGGGCTGGCGTGTCAGCAATGCAATTATTGTGATTTTTGTTGGAAAGAGCTTGCATCCGTGGCATGGCATGGTTAGGGCAAATAAAAGCCGCCACAGCTCACATTTTCATTTGAAGTCAACGTTGGAGCTTCAACTGGATCATTAGGCGCGCCCTGGAGCCATTAATTTCTGCAGCCCGAAAAGTGTTTGCCAATAGACGAGACGCGTCGAGACGAGCGACGAGAGAGCGCAAAGAAAAACACAAACTAAACGCAGCATTTAAGATAAATTTGCGACGATAGCATAGTCCCAGACAGACAAACAGAGACAGAGCCACGTTGTGGCATGGGGCATGAGAGAGCTGTGAGCTGTGAGCTGTGAGCTGTGAGCTGGATGCATGGGAGCTGGGTGTATAAGGGCATGGACAGCGGCAGCAAATGGCAATCAAGTTCAATGCACAGCAACAAGTCAACGGAATAGGAACCTGGCTGAAAGGATGGCCAGAGCATGTCTGCACTCCAAGTCGAGCAACTTATTGGCCATTTCGTTTTGTGGCTAAAACTTTGTCTTACCGTTCAAATCTGCTGCAGGCTAAAGGCAGTAGGAAGGCAGCAACTGCAGCAGCAACCGCAACAGCAACAGCAACAGAAACTGTGCAACAGTTGAATGTAATTAGAAAATATATACAAGTTAGCCTCTCATATGAGTCTGTTCATTATTTAATAAGCCGCTGCTGCCGCTGCTGCTGCAGTTCAATGCTCCACTTGCTTAGCGAAATACAGATCGATGGAAGGGCCCAGCCAGCGACGGCTACTGGGCTGTAAATCAGAAAAATCAACACATAAAAACTTAAACAATCGCCTCATTAATTACAATTAGAAGTGTTTATTGCCGAAGCGCAACCATAAAGTCGGTGTCCAGCCACTGAGGCTTGCGTCATCATCAAAGAACGGACTTTAGTTAACGATCACAGCGAGCCACATTTTCGCCTCATCTTGTGCAGTGCGCAAAACAAAAACTAAGAGAGAAGCAAAAGAAGCAAACGGCGACTGTGGACCCAGTTGATGGCTTTGACAGCGTACCCCAAGTCGCCCCAGGCCACTCGCTCGGGGGCCTTTACTGTAGGATTCATCAATCAACAGCTGTCACTGCAGCAGCCAGCAGCCAGCAGCCCGTCAACCGGTTATGCTTGGTCCACTCTGTCCACATGGGTCCACTCTAAATCAGCGCCGCTGTCCCTTTGCGCGTCTGTCGTGTCATTTGCAGCGCAGGCGCAACGTTTGGCCAGTGCCACGGGCTCAGCTTCCTGTTGGCTCAAAGCTCTCTCGCTCTCTACCCATCTCTCTCTCCCTCTCTCTCGCTCTCTCTCTCTCTGTCTCTGTTTATTTGCTAACTTCCTTCGACTGTCTGTTTATTTTCTTTGCCTGTTGCATTTCATGGCATTTTGCGCACTGCTCGCCTTTCTGCTGCAGATTGCGATTCAGTGAGCTGTCGTTGCCGTCTATTTATGCAAATGCCGGCGATAATTGTGCCACGAATGTTGCATAATCATGACACATAACAAATGATATGCTGATTCCAATAGCAGCCGCACATTCGCATTCGCATTCGCATTCGGATTCAGCGTCAATGTCACGGCTCGTTACAAATGATGGAATGCCATATTGAAAACGCTGTCAGCGTGAACCACTTGAGAATTACAATGTGTCAAATTCATTATATATACTAGTATATATATATATATAAATATATATGTGTATATTCATTCATGTATATTCTATTTATATTTCTAGTTTTTGTTTTAAAGCGCTGAGAGCTTCGACAGTTTCCGGCTGAATTGTTCAAATCAAACGTTTGCTACCCACATTTCCAGGTCATTTGCGTTGCCACGCCCACATTGTTGAGTGTATTTATAGCCTTTCGACCCGTTGGACACACACTACTATAATTTATTTTTCGCTTTGTCGCTGATATTTTTAATGGTGGCTTTTTTCGCACAGCGCACCTGCCGGGCGGCAAAAACACGTCCTTATGCTATAGGCAACAGATTTGGCTTTCGGCTTAAAAGCTCGTTTGTGGCAAGAATCGTATCCATGGAAATGAATAATGTCTGTCGAGCGACAAGCAACAGCGAAAGGATAAAATGTCAGCGTGCGCCTTTGACAAGCTCTTCAGACTTAATCTGCACACACACAAAGAGAGCGAGAGGGAGAGAGAGAGGGAAAGAGCGCTCTCTTGCTATCCATTTGCATGCTTTGCCATTTGGCTTGGCTTTCAGTAACTTTAATACGAGCATAATTGCATATCAAGCAAAGGCAACGACTCCTCTTGCTGCCCCTCCACTCACCTTTGGCCAACAGCTGTTGCAGCGACATCTCAACTCTGTGCACCACATCATTTAGCTCACAATTGTGCTTTGGCTAGCAGCTGCTTCAAATGTTGGTCAAGAGCGTACTGGCTCTTGCAGCCGTCTTTTATTGTTGGTATCCGTTTTGATTTGCGACTCGACTCGACTCGATTGGGTTGCCAACCTAAATTGCCGAGCAGCTCTCGAGTGACGCGAGCGCCTTTGGGCCATGCGATAAGCGGCGAACTGCAATCAACTTACCAAGCATGTGGGCGTTGGGTGGGGCGGGGCGACGGTGCACTTTTTGCTCTACATTACTCAGCGATGTTGTGAAATTGCCGGCGACTATGTGTTTTCCCCCTTTTGTGCCTCATAAAAGCCAAAAGCAGATTGTGAGACGGAAATTGGGTTCGTTATAGATGAGGGCATTAAAAATGTGTGTGTGTGTGTGTGTGTGAGTGTGTGTGAGCGAGTGTGTGTGTGTGATATCCTGTTGAAAACGGCACCTATGATGAGGCCATCAAATGGACAGCATAGCTGCAACGCTTGATTCCAGCTGATTTGCAAGCCTAACGAGCGTCAAGCACAGTTGAGCTAAGCTCAGCTGTAACTTTCCCAGCTCTTGTTCGTTTAATTAACCACAAAATGCAATTACTAGCAACAGCAGCGGCAACATCAACGGCAAAGGCAACGGCAAAGGCAACAACCTGCGACCCATTGGCAAGAACTGTCGGGGTAACATTTTAAAGACTTTTACGTGGCATTTAGAAAGATTCTCAACGAATGATAGATGCTCTCTATGAAGAGCAGAGCCCACAAAAATGCAGTTGTAATGTTACAAGTTTTTTTTTTTTTTTTTTTTTTTATTTCTTTATTTTGTTGCAGCTTATTGTCTTAGACTCTATAGCGCATTTAGCTCTAAACCTTAACTAATGGGAGGGCAGATATGCCAATTATTCTGCACTTGTAGCTACTATCTTAATTAGTTCTAATATTGTCTAGAGGATGCAATCTCTTCAGTCTTCGCCTATTGTTGTTTATAGCCAGGTTGCTTGCGAGATGGTTAGGATGCGCTGCAAGTCTGTCCGCGTATCTTGAACTGTGTCGCCCAATGAGTTCAGCAACTGTGGGAATTGCTAAATCCAATGTTACAAGTATCAGATGAGAACGGAAGAGAGAGAGTCAGAGAGAGGGAGAGAGAGCGAGTTTGCCCGGCTGCTTATCAAATGATAAAATTAAAGCAGTTCGCGCTGCACTACAATTTGCACCTCTGAAGTGGCAAATGCACGCAATGTGACACATGTGCAACACACACATGGAAAAGGCACTTTTAAATGTCACTTGGTAATTATTTTTGCTTGCATATTAAAAATGATTTATGAGCGCAACATGAAATGGGCCTTAATTGAAGGGAATGTGGCTTTAAGAGTTTGTCTCCTACGAAACACGTCAGCAATTGGAGTCAACAAAAAACACAATCTCAAGCGAATTCTAATCGTAATTATGGCTTACGAATGCTGTGTGTGTGTGTATGTGGCTATTGTTGCTCGCTCAACAACAAAGTGCAAGTGCGCAAATATGAAAATGTGAAACATGATACATGCGAGTGGAAAAGCCACTCAGCGCTCGAGTCAGACAGCTTGACGCCAGCACCGGAGCCGGAGCCGGAGCCAGAGCCAAAGCCAAAGCAAACTCTAAAAAGTTCCGTGTAACGATGATAAAGCTAGCCACCATATTGTTGTTGATTATTGCTGTGGTTGTTCTTGTTGTTGTTGTTGTTGCTTTTGTTGTCAGTTAGTCAGTGAGCCAAGCCAGCCAACGGGCTATAACAATGTCTATAATAGCAATTATCAAGCACAGGAAATTCCCGTTGTATTTGTGCAGTTTATGAAATGCTGGCCAAATGCAGTGCAAAGTTGGCTAAATGTACGTTGAGTGAATAGAGTGGGATAGAGAGACAGAGAGAGAGAGAGCGAGAGGTGTCAAGCAACAGCACAAGTGTAAAAAGCTCCACACAATACAATGATGTGATCTATGAGAGTGTGAGAGAGAGAGAAATAGCATAGTATGACGTATGTGCATCAAATATATAACATATGTATATATCTATATAGGCCTTAACAACTGCTGCCACTGTGACCAGTGTAGGCCAACCAATCGTTAAAATGCAACTGTCAAATGGAATCAACGTGACACGCCACCTAGCGTGCAGCAGCGTAGCTAACAACCAGATACTAAATACCTTGCATGTAATGCACATTAACCTCTTGAACTGCCATTAAATGAGCTTTTCGAGAAGCACAAATAATCGTTGATAAATTGCGATTTTGTGCACATATAAAAAGTTGTTAACAAATTCATTTGGCTGCTGTTTATTTAAAGTTGAATTTGATTCTTATCTTTCGCACTTTGTTTTGGCTTTGGCATCATGCAAATTGCCAGCTAATCGTTCCAGCTGTTTCAATAGAAAGACAACCAATAACTTTTAGCTCTTTTTATGCAAGCTCATTTCTCTATTTTATCGTTTTTATTATTATTTTTTTGTTCAGTTTTTATTTCGGCAAATTAGTTTCATTATTATTTTTTCTTTTATTTTTTTCACATTTTTTTTTGTTTTGTTTGCTGCGGTGAAACCTTCAAGGCCGTGCATATTGACTTCGTCGACTTGTTGTCGATGTTTTTTATTTTCATTTTCGCTTTGTGCTTTTATATAATTTTTAGCAATTTGTTGTTGCTTCGTTGTTATTATTATTTGTTACTTTGTTGCTGTTGCAACCTGTCGCAAAATATTTCGACGCATTTGTTATGCTCAGCTTATTTCATGATGATGATTGCTCTATGTGTGTGCGAGTGTGCGACTGCGCGTGTGTGTGTGTGTGTATATATTTATAGCCGCTGCAGTCATTCATCATGTGAGAAAAAAGTAGAAAAAAATTAATAAGCCGAAGCACAACACAAGTTGCGCCCACATGCAGAGCAGGAAGTGGCCAATAGAACAGGTTGCCTCGAACTCGGACTCAGGCTGCGACTGCGACTGCGACTCGAGTTGTGTCTAAGTGCCTGGCCAACACTTTTTAGCTACTTCAATGTGCTACATTCGAAATATATTTTCGTTTTTTTTTCTTTTTCCTTTTGCTGACAGTCATGCAACCTGCAAGGTCAACGTCGCCAGCGAAGGTGTTTCAATTTGTTTGATTTGACCGATTGTTTAGGGCGTCAAGGCTAGAACCCACAACGCAGTCGGCAACCAAAATAATTTTTGTTTATCGGTCACAAAAAAAAAGATATGACTTAGCAAACGCAGCGCTATAAATCAATGTGATTTCAATCAAATGCGGTCAGAAAACCGAAATATCATTTGATATGGAATCGGCTTAATAAAGCGTTATGAAGTATTTACTAAGTACCTAAGAGTCAAGCACTCGGAGGGGCTATTCTGATGTGCTGAGAGCCACAAGTTGGGCGCTGAGCGCTGAGAGATGAAACGATGACGTGATCGCTGGGACGCGCTTTATCAAGACGAATCCAACAATTTGTTAAGGCTGAGTCACATTTGGGTATAAAAGATTTAAGCGCTTTGGCTAAGTGGTTTCAATGGCAAGTTATCAAGCTGGATTGCTAATCCATTAGATGCTTATATGTTAAACGATTCTCAAAATATGCTGATGACGCTCGTTTAGCAGCTTTTGATGAGCGAACAGCAAAAATAAAGAAAAAGCGAAGAGAAAAAACAGGAAATATAAACAATGCATAGAGCTAAATAAATAATATGAGCGAATGCAGCAGGCAGAGCATAAAGAAGGTAGCGCAAAATAAATGACATTGTCGGATAAAAACAAGTCACAATGATCTAGTCGGGCATGCTCGACGGGCCCATACCCTAAGCTCAAATATCTATTCGATGTCTTGAGAGTAGATTTCTACTCTGCTGGAAAAATTTGGTCTTTGTGATGAATTTGATAAGTTTAACCTTCAAATCGATGTTGATATCAATTTGTTATCGATTTTATAGAAACACGAATCTTATCGATCACTAACTATTACTATAAACCAAAAGCTAAGTGTGCTTGCATTCCCTCAATACCCCAACAGATTCTAGGTGAGTCAACGCCGAGCTGATCAGATATACGTATATGTATATATACATATATATATATATATATTGTTTACTTATTACATATGCAAACAGAAGGCCAATCAAGCCCTGCTTGCTCACTTAGCAATGGATTAGGTGTATGCAAATAATCAAAACAAGGATGCGAAAAATAATACAGAGAATTAAAAACAGATATTTATCTAAATAAATAACTGAACAAGTAAACAATTTGTATGCCAAGAGCGGAGGCACTTCGGAATTACGGTTACGGTTAATAATACCTGAGCGTAGTTATTTCAGAATGCAAATATTTGCCAAATGCGAACGAACGCGAACGCGAACGCGAACGCTAAGAAGCGAATGAACCGAATCAACCGTTCGGATCGGTTGAATGCACTGCGCTCTGGCTGCCAGCGAAACCTCCAAAAAAATCAACATAGACAAAACAAAAGAAACGAAAATCGAAATACGAAAAACTGAATTATTTATGTGTGGGCGCGCCGCGAGAAGGTCGAAAAGGATTTCGCCAAGGAAGGTCTGTCAAAGAGATCTAAGCTCAGCTGGCTGGACACACTTGCTATGCAAATGCGATTCAAATTTCAGCAAAGCAGCGAGCGAACGAGCGAGGCGAGGTTTTTGAATTGTATCCAACGGATACTTCGTATAGGGCAAGAGCAACTGTCGTCATATTGGCAGCGAGCGTCACAAGTTATACGACAATTCGTTGTAGTTGTTGTTGTTGGCGTTGTTGTTATTGCTTTCCGGCATTGCAAGTCGCGCACGGGCAATGACAAGCACATAGACAGCTACAGCTACAGATACACGAAACAGATACAGATACAGATACATTTGGCGCGGTAGCTGAAAGCGCATTTTATAAATAGTTGCTGCTGCTGCTGCTGCTGTAGCTGTAGCTGTGGCTTTTAAAACGTATGAGCAGCAATAACAACAACGAATAAGTTGTTTGTTGGCTTTTTGATTTTGTCATTGCAAAAACAAACAATAAATAAAATACAAAGCTTTGCGAGTTTTATGATAGCCGCAGACACACACACACACACATATATTGCTAATACTAATGCACATTTATACTAATAGAAACACAATTACGTGCGCGCATATGAGAATTTGACAGTTTTTGCAGCACAACGGGATCTTTTAAGACTCAGAGCGGGAGAGTGAGTGAGAGAGTGGGAGCGAGAGAGGGCTAGTAAGAGTGTGGGTTAGCAGCTAAAGGTGTGAGTGAGAGGTTGCGACGATCGTTTTCAATTTTCGTCGTTGTTGTTAGTCAACGTCGCCACCTTCGTCAGCTGCGACGCCGATGCTGGCGCTGACGTCGACGCTGGCAACGGCATTGACCGCTAGAATGCAATCAACCTATTCCAAGGCCAAGTAGCCAGCGGTTTTTGCCGTAGGTGTCGCTGCCTCTCTCTCTCTCCCTCTCGCTGTGTGTGTGTGAGCATTTAACCACGTAGCTGTAGCTGTAGATATATTTGTATCTTATTAGCGCGCCGCAGCAAGTGAATCAAAATAATGAAAATGTCAGAAAATAGCAAATAAAATGCTGCAACAAAATAATCAACAAAATGCGCGTCGCATGGAGGTGGGCGAGCAGGTGAGCCGGTGCGGGTCAAAGGCTAACAAATTGCAGAACAGCTCTAAAGTGCTTTCCTTGCCGCCCTCGCATGACTAATTGCTTGGCACAGAGTGCAATTCCAGGAACTCTTTCATATTACTTTATGGCGAGAGCCAGGCGAAACGCAGTTTCAATAAGTCGATGACGCACGCTGATAAGCTGATTACACTGAAGATATTTAAAGCATTTCATTCGAGTACGTTTTTAATTTTTGCTCTGCTCTGGCTACCAACTAACCGAAATGTGATTTATGCGCGCAATTAATTGGCCAAAAAGCTTCTGTCAATGCGTAAAGGTCCGGCACAGAAATAAATTCAAATACGGCGCATGCGGTAAACCGGAATCGGAACAGCGCGTCATCAATTTTTTTTCCGCTTGCCCCTTTCTACTGTTCGCTTTTGTGTTTCGCAATATTTTCACAGTGATTTATGCAATTGCACTGTATTTCAGCAGATTGTTTGCCTTTGAAACTGTAATTTATGAATTGAATAAAACTAAATTGCATCGTTAGCAGAAATAAATCAGAATTTGGCTGCGCGACTGTGAAATACTCTACGTTTGAGTTGGGCTCGACTTGAAAATACATTTCCCATACGCCACGTTGGACACTTTCTGTTCGAATCAAATGAACCGATGGCAGTTTAAAATGTGAAATAGCAAAGCGACGCGCAAAGAGGTAAAGGTAAAGGTAAATGGTAAATGGTAAATGGTAAATGGTAAAAGGCAAACGAATACAAATAATTGCCGTCTAGACATAATTGAAGTGTCATTATGTTAATGAAACACGAGTAACCCGCCTGTGTCGTTTTCCCTTCGCGTCGCGAATGGGTTTTGTAACAAAGTTAAGAAATGAATACAGAGATTTGGGTTGCCACGAAGCAGGCTTTCTAAACAAGTGCAGCCACAGAGACGGCGACGGCAACGACGACAGCGACAGAGCCGAGACGGGTTTCAAGCTCAGCTGCATTCGCTTAGCTATATTTACATAAAAGCATGTTCAAGTACCTGCGTAGATGTTTCGCGCTCTGGCTTGTACCTGTCAAGGTGTTCAAGCCCACACGGAAATGCCGGCTAACACTGAATACCAATTGTTGTGATAAATCGCATCAAACTGCGTCACAGGCGAAAATAATATGATAAACGCAATACTCACACAGCGTATGCCCAGGGCTGCCAGGGCAGCAGTAATTAAACGCAATATGTCAACTCGACTCACCTGCAAAGATAAAATATGAAAAGGCGACTTTTAAATATGTGACAGCTTGAACAGCGCATTAATATCAAGCAATTAACGTTTCAATTATGCATGGGGGAAACCAATGGCAGCGCAGATAATGCTGCATACGCAATGCATAAATTACGTATACGCCGCATTGTGCGCGCTTGATGGGCCCGTTAACTGACAATTGGCAATTGTGCTACTGAAATCCCTCGTTAACTTTGTTGCGGTAAAAGTTTTCGGATTTCGCATTGCATTGACAGCTGTCAATTTCGGGTCTTTCCAAGTTGCCCGCAGGCGGCTAAGATTTCCCAAGAAAATGGCAACTTGAAAGCTAACCTTGAAGCATTATCGATTACTTTTTGCCACAACCAAATGCTCAGCTGTGCGTGTGTGAGTTTGAGTGTGTGTGTGTGGCTGACGGCGCTGTGATTGAGAGGCGAACGCAACGGCAGCAAAAACCACTCGAAAAACCAAAAGCCGAACTTAAATCCAAGTCTTAAGTTCAGCAGCAATAATTAAGGCCAGGCTCCATTAATGAACGTGACAGTGGGATAAGGGCGAGGGCTGCCCTGACAGCTGGGGGCATGCGCAGCTCGAACGGAGAGCGAAAATTGCGCGGGAAAACCGAACAAACAGTTGCAGTTGTCCTGGTTGTTGCATGCGACCCACTGAACCACTAAAAGCGGCGCTGACGTCGCTGCAAAGCCAATGGCAAAGGCAAAGGCAAAGGCAAAGGCACAGGCAGAAGGCAGCAGGCAGCAGGCAGATGGCAGAAGGCAAAAGGTTTGCCAGTTTGCTTGGGCAAATTCGCCGCAACCCTTAAAAGTGTTGCCATATCGATTTTCGCTGGTGACGTGTGGTATGTGGGCGATGGCAACGCCAGCGGCAACGTCGACGCCGACGCCAGCGCTGACTTTGCTGCCTGACCTTGAATACATCTGCAGAACTTTTCTCTATGCACTGCCAACAAATGTGTGCGTGTGTGTGCTCTGTGTGTGTGTGTGTGTGTGTGTGTGCTTTACTTTGCTGCTGTTGCTTTCGGTCGCGATTTTAATCGTTCGCTTTGTTTTATGCAAAACTTTGTTCCGGACAAACCCTTGGCAAGAGCTCGCACTAAATGTATAAATATAAAATTTATTTTAATTTGTTGCTGCTGACGTCATGTGCAGCAGTCGCACTATTGTTGTTGCTTGTTGCTGCTTGTTTGCTGCTGCTTTGACATGACTGCTGACATTTCATAATTTCCTCAGCTTCCTCTGGTCAAAAGCGAGAACAATTTTTTTGAATTTTCTGCTTTTCGCTTAGGTGGAAAATTAATTGGTTTCGGCACAGACAAAAGCAGCCAGCGTTTTCTGCTTTTTTTTATGCCACTCAACTGAACAATATAAAATTAATTTTAAAATCTCATATTTGTTGCGCCTGAACAGCACCATAAATCAACAAAAAAAGCAATTTGATAGGCCCTGATATATATATATATATATATAAATAAATATGATTGCAATTTAATTTGCAAGTTTAATAAATTCACATTGCGCTGCAAAGCTAAACTCGTAATTGAAACTATAATTGGCTAAGATGCAGATTTGTTGATTGGCTAACTGAATAACTTATGCTTAGTCTCTCCCTCTCTATCTCAGCGCTGTCTTCGTTCACATTCAACTTGCAGCTGCTGTAAATTTTCATTAATTTCTTTATGGACTAAAGTCGTTTACGACCAAGATGGACATCTGGGGCAGCACCTGCGCTGCATTCGGAACTAGCTGCCTTGACTTTGGCGGCATTTAAATGTTTAATGCATTTTTGCCGCTTCCCGCCCACAGAGCATTCGTCGTCAGCGACGGCATCGGCGTCGGCGTCGGCGTCGGCGTCAGCGACTGTCGCACATTTGTCAACATTTGTCGGGCTGCTCCAGCAAACTGTGAAGACTGCAAACAGCCGCAGCTGCTGGCTTTAAAACTAATGCCCCTTCGCTCTACTGATGCCACCATTAGGCATGCTGTTCCGAGGCGTGCCGATGCGCTTTAATTAAGCCGCGACGCCCACACTGCAAGCCACCCAGCCCAACCCAACCCCTGCTCTGCGCTGCTCTGCTCTCAGAATGCAAATGTCAACGAGTCGCTGTCGCAGTCGCAGCCAGAGTCACGGCCTACGCTGCGCTTGTTGCGCATTTAGAGGCTAAAACAAAAAAGAAGAAACGAAAAAGTTTTCCATGACACGTGTCGGCCCGCTCGCTTCTGGCCACTTCATTTGTTTATCTGTGGCTGCAAATTGCCCGACGACTGCTAAAATAATCATTGCAAAACAGCCAAAGCAAACCATTTGTTTGTCAAACCCAATTGCATTGAGTGATGTAACAGCGCCCTCTCTGTGTGTGTGTGTGTGTGTGTGTGTGTGCTGTGTACTTGCGTTACGAATATCTATATCATTGTTTTAAAGCGGAACGCTGTTCGCTTATCGCGCCTCATATCGCGCATACGTCCCATGTGCCGAGCGCCAAGCTTAATTTCTGCTTCAATACGAAATAAAATATATCGTAGTATATAATTAACAGACAAGTCGATGCCGCTTCCGAAAGCCCAAAGCAAAAGCTGCTAATGAAATCACCTGGTTGCTGCTGCTGATGCCGTCGGACGCAGCTTGTTTGGCTTTTAATTATGGCGCGGTGCGCCGACGCCAACAATAAATTTTGATGTGCATACAGCTACTTATAAATAATACATATACACGCAAACACACACACACACACACACACACACACACACGTACACTTATGTATGTGCAATTAAATGTTTGCTTTGCATATTCATGGCATTCGCATTAGCATTAGTATTAATTAATTTTGCGCAATACGAAAATTAATTAGCCATGAAAAGTGAATCGAGCGCAAAACATTTCCAAGTTTCGCCACTGCGACGCATTGCAAATTGTTCACTCTATTCACAATTAAGCGGCAAATACCTAAACACACACACAAACACACCAGCACAAACACACACACACCGACAAACATTGCTTGCATTTAGAGATCGTTTTATTTATGAGAAATGTTTTTGTTTTGCTTTTTTGTCAGAAAAGATATATGGAATTTTAAGTATGTGTTAAAGGCATACATATGTTGCTATTAGCATTGATTTATCAACAAGAGATTGTTTATATAAAAGAGCTGAGCAACAAACATATTCGCTTGGGGGACAATTCAACCTGAAATTTCGATAAATATCTTTGGCTTCGTAGAATATTTTGAATAAATTTGATTTATTGCTGAATTTGAAATGATTTTTATTTCTAAAGCTAACTCTGGACTTTCTCTATGAACCAGCTTTGGAGCGCTAACGAACCGGTTCAGTGCATTCAAAATGATTCCATAACAATGCAAGCAAATTGAAGCACTGAAATTTTCCCTTGACGACGTCAGCGACGCCAGCGTCGGCGTCGCAGCTGGCAGCAACAAATTGCACACAATTTTGCATCTGTGTGCGAACACGTGCCGTAATTCCCTTTGCGACGCGCGCCGCCCTGCGCTGCGGCAACGTGTGAAAAATGCGGCGAGTTGAACGGAAGTGAGCTTTTGCGCATGGCCGCAATGATGGCAACGTCAGCGACAGGCTGTTGAAGGGAATACGAGCGAGAGATAGCCAGAGAGCGACAACAAGAATGGGAAGAAGGGAGAGCGAGCGAGGGAGAAAGCAAGAGAGCGAGAGAGTGTGCCGTGCTGAGTGCAGGCGAGCGACTGAGTGCGAGCGAGTCGGTATGAGGGAAATGCATTTCATTGCGCAACATTCGTTTGCCGGCCGGCCGGCGCAACTTGAGGCTGCAACAGCGTGTTGCTGAGCATATGTGTGCTCATCTGTGTGTGTGTGTGTGTGTGTGTATGGGAGGTATAACCTACAAAACTGTGACACAGTTGCATTGGCAGCGCGCCCGCATACAAAGGCGAAAAAGTACAGCCACGACAACAGTTGCACTGGCCGCCATTTTGTTTGTGAAAAAGTGAAACTGGGCCAATTCGCCGGGTACAGTTGTGTGTTGTTGTGGGCCCCTACTCCCTCTCCCTCTCCCTCTCTCTCGCTATCGCTCTCAGTGCCTCGTTACACATAGATCTAATTGAGGCCTCATCATCTTGGCAGCTTGTAAAGTTTTCGTCTGCTCGCAAAAGTTTTCACTTCAATGCAAATGAAATCGAAATGTGGCCGCTGACAAATTTGCCGCATTTGCCACATTTGCAACTTTGCAACGCTTGTGCTTGTTTTTTTTTTTCATTTTCTGTTTTTGGCAAAAGTATGTCAGAGCCGGCTCGTGGCATAGTTGGCAGCAGCAGCAAACATTTGACCAAAAAAATAAAATAAAATAAAGGCGAAAAGTTTTACACAAATTTCGCAAACATTTTCAATTTACCGCAAAACGACATTGGACTCGCCTGTGGCAGCCACCGCAAGCGCATTCAAATTCGTTGCAATCAGAGTGACATTTGTAATTTGCATTTGCCATTGGTACAGACAACGCCAAGCGCTTCATGTGAGGTGCCCAAAAAAAGAAAAAAGTGAGAGAAAAGTAGAGAAATACGATAAAGATGCAGATAAGGAAAGCTGGCCCGGCCAGGGGCTCGGCCAAGTGTGTCCAATTGGGCCGATTGCCAAAGGCAACAATGACTGGCAGCTGGCAAAAGCAAGTGCAGCGTTGCCAGACTGCGCAACAAGCAACATTTATCGATAGACTGATCGATAAATGGGAATTAAATTTATAGAAATTGAATGTTTATAAAAATTAAATAATATATATATATAGAATGAGCTATTCATAATTTGTTGATCGATAAAAATGTATATCGATAAATCAGTGAGTATTAATGTCTGGCTTTATCATTCTGATCCCATTAGAAAACCAATTCAATGCATTAAATATCTTAGACAGAAGCCGAACAAACCGCATTGAACCAGAAATGGCAACAAAATAGAAAAAAGACAAAGAAGCGAGAGAAAAACAGCTAAAACATTACGGCAAAATTGAACGAAAAACGAGGCCAAATGATGCGGCATTTGGCTCAAGTGTCCGCCGGTCCGGTTCGCTCGCGTCGCCTCGCGTAGCGTCGCGTCGCCACACAGCATTTTTGTCACCTTGAACATGAAAAAGTGCGCTGCTCGCGTTTGCACTTGGCACAGATTTTCCTTCTATTTCTTTTTGTTTTTCTACCAAATCATTTTCCAATATAGCGAGAAAAACTAAATACTGAATGAATGATTCAGCTGTGGTTGTTGCTGCTGCTGCTGCTGCTTTGAATGTTGCCACAAATGGAAATTGTAATTTATAAATTATGCGCAGCTATGTTTACTGTTGCGATGGGAAAACAGCGTAATGCTGCCTAAAGCAAATATTTATACATACTGTACACAGCTATCTCTAAATATATATATATATATATAAATATATATATATATAAATGCATATAAATATATATATATACATATATATATATATCTGCTATTGCTGCTCGTTATGGCAAATTATTTTTATTGCATTTTTGCTTTACGACTTTTTCATATGCATTGCGTTTGCAGCTAATGTTGTTTTTGTTGTTGTTGTTGCACATTTCAGTCACATTTTTCTGCCTTTTGCAATTATGATAAATTTATGAGTTCGTTTCTCCCAAAACACCCACACACACACATACAAATACTGCGCTTCACTGACTTTTGTTTTCTTATTGTTGCTGCTGCTGCCACTCCTGCCAGTGACGCAGACGAATTGTTGCGCACTGCTGCAAGCAGCAAGTTTTTCCTTGGCTCTGCGTTTCCGCTGCTACTTGAGTTTTTGCACTGCTCGGTCTCTGTTTTCAAGCATTTGACAGCTTTACGCTCAATTTTGAAAACACACAAACTGTAAACTTCGTGGCAAATATGTGACTTGGCGTCGTCTACTTTAGGTTAACCAGTAAAGCGACGCCTGTGGCAGCTCCCCGGGGCGCGGGGCACATGTTAAATATTTCATATATCTCTTGATAAGTTCTGTGGAATTGTCCATTTAGCAATTGTTTCGCAACGCCCAGCGTGGGCAGCCAGTCAGGCACAAAGCGCAGTCATTACTCATACGCCCCGTGTTGCCCAATCAAGTGACGACGACGGCGGCGGCTTGTGGCCAAAGCATTTGCTGCGCTAATGACTTACAAATGATAAACGTTGCCAGAGCTGGCAGCTGCGCAGGAGAAGCTGAAGCTGTGCCTGCTTAGCAGCTCGAATAAATTGAGCTTTTTAGCAGCACAATTAAGTTTTTAATAAAGCCAGCACCCAATAACTCAATAAAGTCAACGGCAGCAACAGCTAAATGACGGATAGATAAATTTAAATTGCTTCCTAATCAGAATTCAAGGTTATTTTGCCATATGAGTGAAATTAATACGACGTTGGCTTATGAATCAAGTGCCAAAGGCATTGCCGAAGCTGTTTGCCAATCTCTGTTTCTCTGTCTCTCTGCGTGCATGCGCGCGTGTGTGTGTGTGTGTGGTGTGTGTGTGTTTGCCAAGTGAATGTTGTTTCAAGGTTGCTGCACACACACGCTGCCACTTGAATTGTACAATTTTTAATTAAGTTTTTGCTATATTTTTGTTCGTTCCGGTTAAAAATAAATGCACATAGTAAAGCCAAAAATTGAGGTATATGCTGCAAAGTCCATTAAGCAGTAAGAGATACGTATACTGCCACCTACTGAGTGTGTGAGCGAGAGGGAGGCATGTGACGATGCCTGTGCACAGCGAAAATCATAAATATAAATTTAAGCTTATTTACAAATGCAATAAAAATAAAAACGAACAAAATTTGTGAATAGACAAACAGTGCGAACAGTGTGCCAGGCCGCCGAATACCCTGTAGCAATTGGATCAATCATTATTTGATCTAATGTATCGGATCTGCTCAATTAGACAATTCATAATAGCTCGCAATCGAGAGCTTGTAAAATCAATCTCTAGTCGAGCACACTTCAGTCTGTCAAAAGTAATGCACAAATGGTGCGCTGTGTCGAAAAAGGCAAATGCAGCTAAGCTGCCAGCGCACACTCACGCACACATAGATATTGCTAATGCGACACGTGTGCCGCGCCATGTTGGCTGGCAGCGTCGAGTGCATTTTGCCATTTCACAGCCGCTGGCAGCGCTGTTTGCTGTTGCTTTGAAACTGTCAGCATTGCAAAAGCTAAACTGCAATAGCTTTGCCCTGCCTTTCCATTCGTCTGCCATTAGGCTAAGCCCCAGGTTTGTCCCCTCGTCTGCCGTCCCCTGCCCCTTCCCCTGCCCCATGCCCCTCGCGCAACCGCCGCGTATTGCACACGCCGCGCTGTCTGCCTTGTTTTGCACTATAATTTGCGCTTGCTTTTGTTAGCATTAGCTGCCGCTACCGCTGCCGCTGCCGCTGCCACTGCTGTTGATGTTATAAAACAAATTAGTTAGAAAACAAAATCAACAACAACAACGACAACGACAACGACAGCAAAAATAAAAGAGCCGCAAAAACGTAAAACAAATTTCGCATAGCTTATACATAGAACATGCAATTAGCCGGGTCTATGCCGCACACACTGAAAGGCAGCGGCCAATTTTAATGCATTGCCGGCAGGAAATTTGCAACAAAGTTTGCGTTGCTTTAGAAATTTTTCGGAAATTTGTCAATTTTTGGCGAAAAGTCTAAGCACTTTGCGAGCTGGACTAATTGATATGCCGCTTTGAGCATGTCAAAGTGAAAAAGTTTGCACTTGACTGCTTTACTTAGACTCGGCCACACCATCCCAGCAGCGCTTGGCCGTGTGCAGGGCAATTTACGACTGCGTTCGCCTTGCTTGGCAGCTGCCTTGTAATCGCAGCCTTGATTAAAAGGCAAAAGTCCGTGAGTGTGACTGCGGCTGCGGCTACGGCTGTGGCTACAGTTGTCACTGCTGTTACTGCTGTTAAATGCACATAAATCTGCATTTAAAATCATTTTTTTGTACCACAAATGCACACAAAACAAAAGCCATCATGGCGTATGAGTAATTTACAAACGTTCGCCGCTCGGTTGAGTAATGAAGGTTAATCATGCGCCATGTTGTGCCAAACACTTTGTGGCTGCTCAACTGCAGGCAGACAAAGTGCTGCGCACACACATATATTCGCTCGCACACGGTGCGTATGAGTAATGCACGCTACGTATACGCCACGTGGCCGTGGCTGTCGAGCGCTGCTGCGCTTCCCTTGCCCGACAGCGGCAATAATTGCGCACAATTACCCATTAATTGCATTCATTGCAGTTTACACAAAAAAACTGACACTCAATGCCAGCGCTGAGATCATTTCGCGTAGCCACAGCCACAGCCGCAGCCGCAGCCACAACCACAGCCAAAGCTATCCATCTAACCACTTATCTATTCACACGGATAGCTCTGTGGCAGCTTGTCTGTTGTTTGTTTGCTCGAGATTATGCGGAAATCTTGCAAATGTCTTTCAAATAGGCCGCCAGGCAATTGGGCGCAAATCAATTTTGTTGCGCCGGTGGGCGTGGCACAGCTGCCGGCCTGGCATACATAAGCAACGAATGCGCTCGACCGCTCGACTGACAGCCGGAAACATGACAATTTCGGCTGTGGCCTGCGCTCGTGCAACAGGTAATCAGCCGGACATGGCGCAAAGTGAAAGTCTAGCCAAAGGGAAAGGAGACCAAAGCCAAGCTGTGCCAGTAAAAGATTAGTTTAATAACAATTCCACCAGCTGAAAGAAGTGGCAGGAAATAAGTGAAATTGTCTACAATTTGGCTGCGCCTATTAAGTTTTGCTCAGCAAATAATTATTACAAATCTATTAACACCAGCGAATCATTAATGGAAACCTTTGGCCGCCGCCTTTTCGCCTCGCCTTAACAGTCTCCCAGCGAGCAGCCCTGCAGCGCAGGCGTTCGCCCTAATGTAAATAAAATCTAATCACATATTCAAGGCTAACAATGCTCACTTTTGATATGTATCCCAAGCGCTCACGTTGCCGGCGCTGAGAGCCCTCAAAAGCAACACACACGGGCCGAAAGACGAGCTGACAAAGCATACAAAAAATGAAATGTATATATAGACATATATTTAACTGACTAGTTAGGGCATACGTATTGCAGAGCGAGTATTTTCGAAACTCGAAACTGAAGTGAAGAAGCTGTTGGTAGCAGCTCAAAGTTACGTAAGCTTCTTAAATGTTCTTTGTGTGGCATATTTTCGAGTCTTAAAGCATAATTCATAAAGTTTCTAACAATATTTTAGTTACAACAGAGAACGAGATAGAGAACAAGCGAGAGAGACAGAGAGAGAGAGAGAGAGGGAGATAGGGAGGAGATGGAGAGAACTTTTGCTCATTGATTTTTGTCATCATAGTGGGTGTGCGTGTGGGCGTGCGTGTATGTGGCTCTGCGTGTGGGTGTGCGTGTGTGTATGCCTCATGGCTGTGCAGTTAACGAGCTGCTGACGCTGCCCTTTGATTGATGTGCTCTTATTATGGGCTCGTTTTCGGTATTTATTTAATTTCCTGACTTTTCACAGTTGCCCGTCTCGTGTAATGAATCGAGATGCGAATTAAGCATACGCCGCGTGTTTCGTATGCGCTGTCGCTTTGGCTGTTGCTTGCCAAAATGACGAGAAAAAATGATGTTCAGACATTTACATAAATATAATTATAGCAATTAAAATCGGTACACAAAGTTGCAATTAAATTGCAACAAATTTTGTGCCGTTGCGCTCTGTTTGGCCGAAAGTCTGGCCGCATTCCTTTGATCTAATCAGCGACTGTGTGACTGTGTGGCTGTGTGACTTACCTTCTTCTTGCGCTCCTCCTTGAAGTCGATGACAATGCCCTCGTCCGAGGTGGATACCGAGGTTGTGCGTATACGTGCATTGGCCGATGCATTGGCCGCGTCATGCGGCGACAATATGATGTGGCCGTGCAGCACATTTCCATCATCGCTCAGCGGCGGCGAGGCCGAGCCGGAGCTCCAGGAGGCCGACGAGCTGCTGCCCGGACTGGAGCCCAGCCATTTATCTGGAACTGAGAACAAAATTGAAATCTGACGAGTGCCGAACACGAACACCTCTGATCTCCGACCTCCGACACCTACCTGTATTCGGCGAGTTGTGTAGATTCATTAAAATCAATGCTGCATTGCATTCGTTCATCTCGTCACCTTTGCATTGATCGCTGTTGCAATCGTAAGTGTCGCTTGGCGGACGCTTCCGTGAGCTGCAAGGACCAAGAAGAGGAGGATGTGTTTAGAAAGCTTCAAATGCATTGATTACTAATTTAGATATTATTAATTTATGATTTTGGGTATAAATTAAAGGCAAAGATTACGTCATACCTGAAACGACTTTCAAAGTAAATTTGAGATTCTATTAAAAGAGTTATAATCGAGCTTTAATGTAAATTTAATGAAAAGCTCACTTTCACATCGCTGAGCTTTTGAAGTTTCTTAGAGCTTTAGGTAAAATAACTGACAGATCTAAACATATTTCAATGAATATTAAGTGAATTATTGTATTAAGCACATTTTGAAAGCTCTTTTAATCAGCCCAAAAGATATAAAAGATTTTAAAAAAATTGTAGATTATATTTATTTAAAATGAATAAAAGTTTTTAACTGTCAAAAGTCTTTAAAACTAATTAGATTCGCAGTTAAACTAAATTTAATCTGAGCAGCTTTCATTGTATGGGTCGAAAAGCTTTTGAAGTTGCTTAAAGCTTCAATTAATATTAGCTAGAAAAGCTCTTCATGCCTACTATAACACTTTATATCAGCTAAAGTAATTGAGAAAATTTGACAACAATCTAGCCAAGCTAATGGCAGTCGAGACCCACTCCATTGGGCAGAATCATTGAGCGTTTACAATAATTAGAAATATTTGAAATTTGTGCCGTGATACAAGAATTAACTAATTTCAATTGATTAAACCAATTTCGCAGTAATTTGACTGCTGATTGTTTGAGAGATAAAAAAGCCTCGTTTATGTGTTGGCAATGCAAAGAATTTAGAAGGTCAGCATTGGCCCAGTTGTGCCGAGCTGCGAGGCTCGCCTCGGCTCGGCTTTAATTAGACGCCCTCGCATAAGCCTAAACTCTAAGCACATCAAAAGCAGTTGCCGCACATTCATGTTGCTGTTGTTGCCCTCGATGTTGCTGTTGTTGTCAATGTAATTTGCAACAACAATGTGACGAGGTTTTTTTTACGATAATCACCCCGTGAGGCATTTCAATGCGGCGCAAAACTATTTTTCCATTTAGCTAATTTGTGGCCAACGATTTTGAATGCCCCTGCAGCATTGTTGTTATTTATGCTATTGCTATTGTTGTTGTTGTCGTTGTTGTTGTTGTTGCTCATTCATCATTAATTGACGGCTAGCAGTACAATATTCAGAAATATTTTATCGCAACATTTTTGCTGCTGTGCAAATTTAACTGACCTTGCGCAAATCAATTTTGGTTTTTTGGCAGTTTTTTGGTGTATTTGCCAGAGAACTTTGTTTGCTTTTTGAAGCGGCGCTGACGTCAACTGAGAGTTTTTGGTGGCTTTAAGTTCACCTTGGGCTAACCTTGGACTCTGAACAACAAAGCGAAGCGAATCAGTTATCCTTTGGCGCTGACTTTATGAACGCAACTTGCGTCAACGAATGCAAGCCAAATGAGATGCAGGCAGCGGGCAAGCTAAGAGGATACTGGATAATAAAGACGCGACAGTCGCGCGGCGTGTCATAAATTCAAAACATTTCAAATGCCAGCAACTGATTTGAAATACGCGTAATGAAGTCGACTGGAAGAAAAGCTGATTCTAATGTTGCTGCTGCTGCTGCCATGGCAGCTTCTTATAAATAAATGCCAGCAATTGAGACGTCGTCATTGTCATTGCCACGAGCAGAAGCTGATGCTGATGTTGATGCCGTTTCCGTTGCCGTATCAAGCCGCCACGTAGCTATTTGCCAGCATTAATACTCAACTGACAGAACGAATCCTGCATTGCATTTTCAGAATTGTTGAATCGATTGAATTGTTGATGGGCTCGCCCACTGGGCAATTATTGATGATTAGACCTAAGCGGCTTAGTTCTATTGACTTTGCTGCTATAGAAACGGCTAGTCCTTGAGCAATAAAATATAAAGATGAAAATTAAAGTGGCAAATGCATTTCAGTTCGAGCAAAAGTTTTCATAACTGACAAACTTGAAAAATTGTAATCAATTTTAAATCAGTTCTAATGGAGCAGCAGCAAATGCATTAGGCTTTTTGGCTCAAAGTGCCTTTTAATTTATTCACTTTCAATTAGAAGTGCTGAGTGAACAGAATTTCATATATCGTTGAGTGCCAAAAAGCGAGGCTTTAAGCCAACTCTGATTGAGTTTCGTTTGCAGCTGCAGTCGAAAAGCCTTTTCTAGTCTCTACAATGGTCTTTTGCTCAATCGATGCCAAGACTCGCTACGTATGTCCATGCAAGCTGACATCATGCAGTTTATAGAACGTTTCAGGAGTTTCTCTTCCTCTTCTTTTACTTTTTTGTTAACATTTCTTATCGCTGGCATCAGCACTTCAGCTACATATAAGCCGAAACGTGAAATTGCATTCTAGATGCGGCTGCTGCTGCTGCTGCTGCCGCCGCTGTCTGCAAACCCTTTTGCAAAATACATTTTAGTCCATTGTGCAAATGCAGAGGCCGCAGGCAGCGACAACTGAGCTGCTGCCGCTGCAGTGAGGTGAATGCAGCTCCTTCTGAGAACAGCTGCCATAAAATTTTATTGCCCAGCTACCAGGTTTGGTTTTTAGCCTTTGTCTAATGCACGCGCTTTGTCCGCTGGTGTTTCGTGTAGAGCGCTTGAGCTGGCTCGAGTGCTGGCTTAGCTGGAGTTTGGCTTTTATCCATTTGGCACCTTTCCGCCTCAGTGGCCACTTTTTGGGCCGCCTCATCTGCGCCCCAATTAAATTGACTAAACTTGACGATAAATTTTTGCCGCTCGTTGCTAATCGCATAAAAGTAAATTTGCGCATAAATCGACTTTTGAAATCTCGGCATTAGATGCAGCACGCTGGCGGTCAGTGTTGCTGCCGCCGCTGCCGCTGCTGCTGCTGCTGCTGTTGTTGTCGCCGGCCGGCCTGGCTGCCTCGAGAGACGCGTGCTGCGCGGCGCGGGCAGTCATGGGCATTTTGGCCATCACGATGTGGCCATTTTGTGCGCACAATCGGTACCGTTAGGTTCAGCAGCAAAACACCAACAGCAACAGCAACAGCAACAGTAAGAGCAACAGCAACAACAATAAACAGTCCATTGCTTTCTGCTCGATTGCGCAGCAACTTTAATAAACTGCAAGCAGCAGTTGATGCTGTTGCAAAATTGCACTCGCTCTCTTTCCCTCTCTGTGTCTGTCTCTGTCTGACTGCGTGGCCTCACGTAAATTGCGCCTGGCAAAGATCGGTCCAGGAGCTCGGGGATTGGC
Organism: Drosophila hydei; assembly: GCF_003285905.1. Lineage (NCBI taxonomy): Eukaryota > Metazoa > Arthropoda > Insecta > Diptera > Drosophilidae > Drosophila > Drosophila hydei. The sequence goes on along the minus strand of NW_022045830.1, from coordinate 7,664,271 downwards.
GCGTGATTGAAATGCGATATATTCGCGCCGATTTCGGGGCCAGCGCTTGAGCGCAGCCTGGGAAATGTGCTGTGATTTTCACTTGGTTGTATTCGTAATGTGTTGCCGTTGCAGCTGTAGCTGTTGCTGTTGCTGTTGCTGTTGCTGTTGCTGTTGCTGTTGCTGTTGCTGTTGCTGCTGGCCAAGGCGATGAGCCTCAGCTCTGGCAACTTTGGCCCGCTGTTTGCTGTTCGCTGTTTTGTTGGCAATTATTTGCCCACGCCGCTGGTTGCAATCAGCGGGCGACGCTGGCAGCGACGTTGCATGCAGCATGCAGCAAGCAGCAAGCAGCAAAAAAAAGGTGTTGAAAGCAAAATTACATTGCAATGTGCAGCAGCGGCAACTGTCGGAAATATGCGCGCTCCAGAGATGCGATATGATATGCCCAGTCAAGGCGGGCTGGGGGCATGCGATGTTAGGTCTGAGCTGACTATTCGTTTGCATGCCGCATAAAAATTAGTTGCAACTGCAATTTATAGCCTCTTGTTGCCGCTGTCCGTTTCAGTTGCTCCGGCTGTTTTTGCTGGATTGAGCTGCATTCGTTTTGCTTTGATTTGTGGTTGCGCCAAGAAACTGCAACGCAATTAAAGTCCACTTCGAAATGAGTTTATTGAATTAGACACGTGCTCGAGAAATTGGATCGGGTAATTGTTGGGGCCAGGACCAAGCATTAGACAATAGCGCGGCAGCCTTCGCTCGTACTATTTGAACAACTTTCACCCAAAGCAGCGCAACAAACAAAGCAAAAGTAAAAGCGAGCTTCAACCCATTGCCAAACAATTCTCCAAGTCTTAGAGCTCATTTACTAATATTCGTACATGTTTTAAGCTAAGTACGCGAGTTCATTGCTCCTAGTGAGCGCTGCCAACTTGACTGGCGCATTTTGCCAGCATTATCACTTGACACGATCTTATCGCCTTGGAAAAGCCAAAGTCAGTGCTTGATTAGAGGCCGCAGAGGCTTGATAAGGCGCTGAGTGTTTTGCGCCTCAATGGCTGCGCAGACTTCATTGAGGCCTTTTTTGTGAAGCAGCGCTTATCAGTTGGCCCGATAAGAAATATAGAATCATTGTGGCACAATCAATGTGACGGCAACAGCGGAAGTGTGGCCCAAAGCAAAGAGTTAACCCCGTTGCGTATGCGCAATATTTGAATATATGCAAGCAACTTTTTCAAAATTAGTAAATGCCCGAGATCCAATTACTCTGGTGAAGGCCTACAGCGGACCTATTTATATATCTTTTCAAACTTTTTATATATAAAAGCGACAATGACGTAGTTCGCTTTGGTTTGTTTTCTTTGGTTTCTCAATATACACAGACGAGTGCTTGTCGAAGGCACTGTAGTTGTAGTTGTTGTTGTTGCTGTTGTTGTTTTTTCTAGTTGCGTGTGCGGTATTTGAAATCATGGGCCTATGCGTAATTTCCAAAAATTTCGCATCGCCGATTTTGATTTCGTTTCATTATTTGTTATTTGTTTTCTTTTTAAAAGGCGACCTCTTTTCTGGCTGTTGTTAATTTGTAGGTTTCTTTTATTGTGTCTGTGACACACATTTCGCATATTTTGGCAAGAAAAAAAACTGAAACAGCAATAAAATCGTATAAAGCAAATAAAACCCTGGCCAGCAGCGAGACGAAGACTGAAGTCGCATACCGAAACCGAGAGCGGGACAGCGCGTCTGTTTGTGCCTATAGCTGGGCAAGACCGCAAAAAAAAAGGCAGAAATAAAATAAATAAATATACACACACAAAAAAAATAAGAGAAAAAACGTAAACAAATATTGAAATTTAAATGCGGCCTTCGCAGGCAGGCGGCAGGCGGCAGGCAGGTGAGCCACGCAGACAAGTTGGCCAGAAGGCGGAAACAGCACATGGAAAGGCGAGTAAACACAACAACACACGCACACACACACAGAGCTAGTTGTTGTTGCTAATTTGTGCGTAACTGTAAAATGTGTGTCGTGACGCTCGCCTCTGTCTGTGAGTGCGTGAGGCGCGAGAGATATGAATCCGCGAAAAGAAACAAAAAAAAAACAACTTAACTCAATGGCACCTGCGTGCGTTATGCTCACTTTTTTATATCACTTTACGCAGTTTGTTGTTGCTGCGCTCTCAATATTTACTTGGGGATTTTTGTTAATTTGTGTTCGCTTTTCTTTCTGCTTAGATAACAGCCCGGAGCATAGTAAATACTAGTTTCTATTCATTGTTATTTTTTTGAGGCGTAGTAGTGTTTTCTTCCGACTATCGCCGACTATCGAGCTGCGTGGAGCACGTGCTATTTGATTTGGCATCGAAAGTGTGAATTGATCATTGGCACTTGAAGTGGCTTCGCGTCGGCCTGTGGCCTGAGCATAACTCTAGCGATTAAGTTAGGAGCAGCCTGTGTCAACATGGTTTAGCATTCATTTTGGAAGAGAAAACAGTTAACAGCTTGCCATAGTTGGCTAGTTGGAGCCGCATCGTTTACATGGCCAAATAGCGCATTTAAATTTCGTCTATTTCGTTTCTTTTTTGGCCTTTTTTTCTGCGCTTGCTGCTCACGTCTAGCGCTGTCTATGCCATTTGGAGGCTCATTTGCACAAATTACTAACATTGCGACAGCGGCTAAAGACATCGACGACGACGACGACAACAACAGCGCAAGACGACGACGACGACATCGATGGGCAGGAGAATTGCAATTGTTTAGAGTCAACATTAACAAAAGGAACGGCAGAAGGGGACAAAAAACCCGAACGAGGCATTGTCACCACATTCCGGCAACGGAAGCCAGCGGCAATGTTTTGCAATTGCCACTAGAAACGAGCCAGCAGCAGCGGCAGCAATTGCTGTGACAGTGGCAGATTGGCTATCGCCCTAGGGGCGCGCTCCTGGTCCCTGCCCGGCAGCAGTCATGAATAAAAATCGTATTAATTCGAGGCAGAGTCGATAGCTGCCTCAAGGGCAGCTAACAGGAGCAGCCAACTTGAACTTGAACATTGCCCTGGCCAGCTCCTATATATATATATATATATTTCTCTCTGTGTGTTTTTCTTGTCCATTAGAAATGCGCGGAGCTCAGCGAGTGACAGGCCTTGTTCGCGTTCGCTTTTCCCCAGGCGATGCGACTGCACCTTGCCAGCGAATGACAGCGGCGAGTGCCCTGCGGTGCCTACTGTACCCAGCTCTTTTTTCGTCTTTTCTGTTGGCTGCTGCTTTTTGGCCATGGCCCACAGGCACTGGCACTTTCTATTGTCTCTGCGCCAATTGATAAATCACAGGAAAATTCAATTTGAAAATCGGTAAACAGCGTCGGCTGCTCCTGCTGCTGCTGCTGCTGCGTGAATGGCGCACGTGATGTGCAGAATTTCCGCTGGGTGCCACACGAACTTGGCAGACAGGCCAACGGGCCAACGGGCAGCAACCACTGACAGCAGCAATAAGCGTGTGACAGTCAAAAGGGCGTAACAAGCTGGCAGTTGTCACATGCGAACGCGAACAAATAGACAACATAGACACAAGGCACACCTGCCTAAAGGTAGCTCGCAGCTCGCAGCTCGCATGTGGGCAGCTCTAATGCTTGCTGCTGCCTCGGCGGCTGCTGCTGCTGTTGTTGCTGTTGTTGTCACTCATGTGTCAGCGCCATTGCCAACGCCTCCAGCTGCTTAGCATGCAGCGCAGCAAGCGTCAGGAAGCGTTGCTTCTTCTGCCTCTGCTGCCGCTGCAATTGGCTGCAACAATTTAGCGGTACTTGCCTCGACCATGCAACTAAGTCCACGAGCACGACCATGGGAATTATGCGCTTTTGCTGCAGACGCGCAGTGGGAAACGTGATTCGACCGGTGAGCAACTTGAGTGTTGGCCTAGCACTGGGCCTGATACCAACTGCATGGCTAGCAATGTTTCAGATGAAATCGATAACTCATGATGCATAAAAACATCGATATATCGATAACCATTAAGTATAGATAAAGTTGACAAACAGCAAAGGGAACAGAATATATGACTAATTGTTGTATTAAAAAGTAATCGATAACATTTCGATAAGCGATAATAACACAAGAAAGCCATAAATTAAGGGTATCAGTTAGAATATATTGATAAACGACAAGAGTTGCGGCCTTTTAATTAAGAGATAAGGCTGAAAATAACGATAGTTTTTAATGCAAGAGATCGATACACAGTTTCGATAACTAATTCTTGTGATACATACTCTTGTTGCGCCTTTAACTTGCGAAATTATATCGATAAACGATGATAGATGCGATGCATTTGCAATCAAGCATAATATCGATCTTAGCAAGTTATCGATCTGACGTTTCGATAACTTAAACACAGATAAATTAAAATGAAGCATGAACTAATTGTTCCCATCTTGAATTGTTATCGATTATAGACCGATAACTATAGCGTTTGCCCTACAAGGAAGCACTGCTAACCAAATTGCTAGCTATCGGTCCCAATGTGCCACCTTCTGCCACGCATTTGGCCCACTCGCAAGCAAGCGAGGCTCGTCGCGTACGTGCGTTTGCTTTTACAGTTAAGCGTCGAGTGCCGCCGCACACTTTGGCTAAATGGGTTGCACACACACACGCACACGCACACACATACATATAGACTGCAATCCGTTGCCCGCAGGGGCAATAATGCCAGCTGCATTTTGATGACCCGCTCGCTGCTGCATGGCCAACATTTAATTCAATTAACAAATCGCAACAGCCCAGCAAACAAATAAAAAAATAAATAAACGCGCCAGGCACTTTAATTATATAGAAACATACAAAGCCCCAGCCTCTGCCACTCCCTTCCATTGTCTCCCCCTCTTGCCACTAACTAGCCGCAGTGCATTTTATAGCCTTGATTACTACAGCTTAAAGTTGGTTTGGCTTTGCGCTTTTAAAAATTTTGATTTGATATATATAGAGGGAGATAGAGATAGAGTGTTAAAGAGAGAGAGCGCAAAGCTGGCCATGGACTCAAGGCTGTTGTTGTTGTTGTTGGCTGAGAGTCAAGTTGAAACGTGGCTAGATGAAAATCCCTTCATTAGACTCGGGCATCTTGGCCAAAAACACGCGCGCGCGCACTCGCCTGCTCGGGCTCAAATGTATTTGCATTCAAATTGCCAAATTAAACGTGATACAACAATTTCATGTAAATGTCTTTCATTGTGTTGTTGTAGGTCGCCCAATGACAAAGCCCAAAGGCATTAACAGAACTTTTCGAGCAGCGAGCCTGAACTTTAATTGACAACAGTCTCAGTCAACAGCCAACAGCCAACAGCCAACAAGCAACAACGACACAGGCACAAATCTAATGCAATTTCCAGTGACCGCAATAGTCGCAAAATAAGCCAAATCAGTTTGTAGTTTTGCTGTTTGCAGTTTGCTGTTTGTTGTTTGTTGTTTGTTGCTTGTTGCTTGGCTCTGGCACCAAAGGCTAGAAATGTGTAACTGTAACTTTGCACAGAGCGCTGGCAAATTATAGTGTGCGGTTGGTTTTGCCTTTTTTTCTTTTTGGACTTTGCCAAATGACTTTTGTTGCCAGACGGACGGACGGACGGACGGACGGGCGGACGGAAGGACGGACGGACGCTCAGCCATTCAGTCATTCACTCAGTCGACGCTCGTCAGTGCCAACACCCGCAGCGTTTGCTATTACAATTGGAAACGACTCAATAAGATTGGTCAAAGGCCCGTAGCCTGTCCAGATCCAGCTCCAGCTCCACATCCAGTCCAGACAAGACTCAGTCCGACTGCAACTGCAATTATGCATTCTGCGTCACCCCCTCGCTCCTCTTCTTGATGCCCCACTGACAACTGCAGCTAGAACAATTCAATCTAATTTTTGCGCATTTTTCGTTCTCAGAATTTGCGTTTCGACTGCAAGATGTTGCGTGCGTTGCATGCAACGCGGCCCCGCCCACCGATCTGCGCCCCAGGCTCTGCTCATAAGTGTGCACATTAAGTTTTATTGCCGGTCGATCCAAATCGGCACACAGCAGACATAGAAAACGAAAAGCCAAAACCGAAAAACTAAACTTCAATTTATGAACAACTGTTGCTGCCGAGCGAATTGTTGCCGCTGTTGCTGCTGTTGCTGTGCCATATTCCTGGCAGGCAACGTCAGCTGAGTTTTAGAAAATTTACTAGCTGTCGGAAAATGGTTCATTTTCATTTCGCTTTTCCTGACGTGTTGCTCCACAGCTCGTTTCAGCCACATCTGCGCCTCGTCGTCCCAGCAGTTTCCCATGCTCATATGCATTTAGATATATCTATATATACTTTATACATATATATATATTGGCACTCGTATATATTTCGACATCTCTGCCGCGGGCTTATTAATGTATTCGTGCATAAATAATGCAAAGACTCTGCTGCTTGCCTCCAGTCCGCAGTCGCGCCCGCCCTCTGCCCGGTCTAGTGGGCCCAAATGCACTTTTAAATATAGCCAGTGGCCCATTGGCCGTGCGTGGCCAGCGAGAACGTGTTAAGCAGCATCGATGCCAATAAAAGCGAACTCCAGCTGCAGATGCTGTTGCTGCTGCTGCTGCTGCTGCTGCTGCTGCTGCTGTCAGTGGCCATCGGGCAAGTTGTAATAGAAATGTTCAGCTAAAACCTCAGAATGTGATTTAAACTTTTTAATCAACAGAATGCGAAAACAGATTAATCAGGCGAGAGATAAACTGTGTCAGCATTTAATTCCTTCAAAGCTGCTTTAAGCTTTGCTTAAGATTTATAATCTTTAAGTACAGCTATAAAAACCTAACGCTGCAGCGAGAGGCAATTAAAACAGCTTTAAGCTAGATCTATTTCAATCTTGATTGGTTTGATTTTGAAGAGCTTTAAGTTTTAAGCTTTCTAAAGAAGCTTTATGCTTTATCAAGGATTCATTCTTAAACTAATGTTAAGTTATATATGTGATATCAACTTTAATTTCATTCATTCTACAGCTAATTAAAATCTGAATATTGTATTAATCTAAAGCAGCTGAAAAGCTCATTATTTAAAGCTTTACTTCCTCATTTTTTTTTGACATTTTTGTTGTATGCAAATTTCATGGCTTGTTGCCTGCGCCTGCATTTGAGCACATGGAGAAAAAAGCTTTGACCCTGCCAACCAAATCGATTCGCAACTGGCACGAAACTCATTCAAGGCGCCTCCTTGTGGACGGCTCAAAATACCAAAGGAGAGAGAGTGAGAGAGAGAGCAAAAGGCAGGTAAGAAAAAATGATAATACCCCGAAAAAGCAATGGCCACAAAGACATTCAGCTACGAACTAAACTTGCAATGGCATTTCAAGTTTTTTTTTGTCTTTTCTTTTCTTTTCTTTTCTTTTCTTTTCTTTTTTATTTGTTGCGCGCCGCGATTTGAATGCAAAAATATAAAATTTTACGATCAAACAAACTATTCGTGCAGAACATCGGAAAATTGTGTTTACGTTCGTTTGGAACGGTAAAGGGAACGGAACATTGGCCACTCGCATTTATGAATGTCTTTATATATATATGTGTGTGTGTGTGTGTGTGTAGCCCCCCATTTCCAGCTAGAGCTAAAGTATCTCCGGCTAGCTGCGAATGCGAATCCATTTCAATAATTTGCAGTCGAAGGGGCCGCCGCCGTCGCCGTTGCTTAGAAAATGATTATAAATTTATTTTTTCCCCTCATTTTCATTTTTTCGCATTGCATTTGCCATTATCGTTGCCTTCTTGCTGCTGCTGTTGCTGTTGTTGTCGCTGGCTTTGTTTTTGTTCTGCTTCAATAATAATTTTGACCCACTTCTGCGCTCGACTTGACTTTTTATTGTACTGAAATTAAGTTTTTTTTTGTATTTTATTTTTTTATTTTTTTTTTTTTGTTTTTGAGGGCAACAGAAACACTCGATCCGCGCAATATTTGTACGTTTATATTCTTGGCGGCAAATACTTTTCAAGACTTGGCTAATTGCCTCGCTACCAGCTTCGCCAGTTGCTTTTATTGTTGTATATTAAGTATAAAAAAAAAATATATATTTATATATATATATTATATATATATATATCTTAAATCTGTGCTTGTTGTCGCGTTGACGTCACACTGCGTTGTTGCTGTTGTTGCTCTTCATGCACTGGGTTCGCTTGCGCTTATCACATGCCTTAAGTGGGCCACTCAAAGTCTGCGCTGCAGCTTGCAACGCCAAATACAGATGACAACAGCTGCAAACTGTCAATTAATCATTAACTAGATTCATGCTGGAAAGCTCTTTGCATAATCAACGTTAAAAGCTATTTGAAGCTTAAAGTCAGGCAGAACTCTCAGCTTAAGTGCGGTCAATTAAACTAAGAGTTCTAATTGAAGCTTTGAAAGCTTCAAATTTTAAGTAGTTATAAAGTACAGCTTTGAGCTTGCAGTAGATCATCTCATCACTCACTTTAATTGAAGAAGTCATTGAAACTTTAAATAAAGCCACATCTTTATAGAAACTACTATATAAATGTGTTACAAATATGTGAAATGCGTTATTCTCTAATAGAGTGAAAACTTATAGACGCATATCTCAACTTAAACTTTAAAAGCTCTTTCTTAAAGCACAGATTTTATACTAATTATATACTCATATTTGTATCATCAATTAAAAATTAACTTTGAGCTTTTGAGCTTTGCTTAAGGCAAAATAATGTGCTTTCGAAGCTTTTATGCATTTCTTCCTCAATTTTTTAGCTAAAGTTAGCAATAAAGGCATAAGACAAGCAAGTTAGCTTTTCAGTTGAAAAGCTTTTTGTTGCTAAAAGATGTGCTTCAATTGAAGCTTTAAAATTAATTTTGCTTTCCAATTAAAACTCGTTACTAATCTAATTTACTAATCTAATTAGAGCACGTTGAATTCATTAAACTTTTAGGAAATGCGTGGTTTTCAGGCACTCGGCACCTTTAGTTGCTAAGCTTAACTAGTAAATGAATCTAAAATGCGCTTTCAAAGTTGTTGTGCAACTTCTCGAATGAAACAACAAAATAAAATTGCTCAACTTTTTATTTCGAATCATTTCAACAGCTTTAAAGCCACTAAAAGTGATATTCATGCAGCATTAAAAAGCAGAAAAAAATAAAGGAGAAACATAAAACGAAAACGAAAATGAAAATGAAAATTCAAATGATTTTTCTATACAAAAATAATAATAATTGGCCATAAACCTTTTTGGCCGTGCGCCCAGTTTCGAAAATGTAGCCTTTTGTTTTCGGCTGGATTCGAAAAGTTCTAGATTTGAAAAGTCACTCGAGTTGCTCGAGTTGCATGCAACATGCAGTGCGTCATTGTTGCCCCATTTGTTGCTGCTCGTAACGGTAAACTTGTTTGTGAATTATTTTTATAATATTTTTTCTTCGCGCTGCAATTTTCTCATATTGTTTGCTTTTGCAATAAAGAACAACAATGGCAGCAGTCAAGCAGCAGCAGCAGCAGCAGCTGTTGTTGTTGTTGTTATTGTTAATCATGGCAATTACAGCAACAAACAACATGCCTGGCCAATTGGCGCTTACACGCTTTCATTAAGCAACAAACGCCGAGTGACGGGGCAGCTGCAAGTGAAGGTGGGGCGGCAGGTGGGGCAGCGCTGAGAGCTGCAAGTTAAGTGGATGGGCCATGGCGGGGGCCGCTCGGATCTGTAGACCGGCCGGTCTATTCACTCTAGCGTTGAAAATTAGCACTGACGCAACGCGTTCGCCGCTTAAATTGACATTTACGCGATAATTACGCGCTTATTATATTTATTACCAGTTTTTTCCGCATTTACTTCTTTCTCTTCATATATTTTATTGTATTTAATTTGCTCTTTTTTTCTTTTTTTCTTTGTTTTTGTGGTGCTCCACGTTCTTTGTCTGCTGCTTGGGGCACGTCAGCCAGCTGAGCTGCAGCGCAAAGGGAGTTGCAAAACCTTGAAACTAGAGAGCTGTCAGCTATGCGAGGAGTCTATTAAGCCCCCCAGATAGCAATAGACTCCACAGCTAATGTAACGACGTCATTTACTCTGCTGCTGCTGCTGCTGCTGCTGCGATTAGCAAATTGCTGGGTGTAGCCAAATCAAAAACAAAACAACAAAAAAGGCAATGATGGTTAAGGCCAAAAGGCAGAGCAGGCCAAGCAAAGCATATGGATGAACTCAACTCGAGTCAGAAGTGTTATCTTAGCGAGTTTAAGTAAATAATCAAATACAGTCTGTCTCTTTCTCTCTTTCTATTACCTACTCGCTCTGGCTCATTACATCGAGCTGCATTTCACCCACAACTAATGAGTGAGTCGAAAGCAAATATTAATTAATAACTGATTTGTTTACAAAACCAATTATCAATAGTGGGGAAAAAAGATATAAAAAAATATGGAGAGGATTTTTCCTCTAGCTAAACGAATTCGTTTATAAACTGTGTTTGCACAGACGCAACAACACAAACGATGTAAATTAATAAAAATATGAAAAGAGACGAACAACAACAGCAACAGAATTCAACAGTAATAAAAACACGCGTACGTAAGCGAGAAAATCACATTTTAGATTAGTGGCACTCGAAGGGAGCGGGTGGAGTGAGGGAGAGAACAGATGATCTCGGCAGCTATATTACGTCGTATTACGTGTTGGCACACGCGTGGCAATCGTCTCTTTCTATGTGTGTGTGTGTGCAAGGTGAGCGGGTTTCTTTTTGCTGTGTATTTTGTTGTTATCATTACACGAGTACATTATATTATAATAAGCGCGCAAGAGAGAGAGAGAGAGAGAGAGAGAAACAGAGTGGGGAGCGGAGGAAGCATAGCAGTGCTGCGCATATCAAAACATGAAGAAGACGACAAAATGGCGACGACAACAGATAGAATCCATAGCCTCCACATAACTAGAGCGTGCGTGCGTGTGTGTGTGTGTGTGTGCGAAATAAACACTTCCGCATTCGAGTTCGAATCCAATGAAACAATAACAACATCAACTGGATGACGGCGGCAGCATGTGCGTTGAGTGTGTGTAAGATAAATGCGGCCGGCAAAAAGTCAGCCGCGCTGTCTCGCTCGCACACATGACACTACGCTCGAAGCAGGGCTTACCCCTCGCGCTCTCTCGCTCGCTCTCCCGTCTTGTCTCTCGCGCGCATTGTAAGTAATTAAATTAAACTGGCGCAGCGCCTCGCGTTGAACTCAATTGAATTTTATTTGAATTTTATTACAGACATCGTCGTCAACTGCTGCTCTTGGCGCATTGCAGTTTATATATTATTGTTGTTATTGTTGTTTAGTTTCCTATTTTTTTCCTAGTTTTAGTTTTAGTTTGGTTGATTACGACGCAATTGAGTGGCCTGAGTCCCTGCCCGAGTTTCCAGCGGCAGCGGCAGCCGCAGCCGCAGCCCAGTTTCAGCGAGAGCATGACATGGCGAATGCTCTTTTCTTCTCTTTTTCTTTTTTTGTTCTTTTTATTATTATTATTGTTATTACTTTTATTATCAATTGAGAACGTGCTAGGCATTTTGTTTTCCTATTTTTATTTTTTTCTTGTTTTTTTTTTTTTTTGTGTTTTTGTTTACGCTCTATTCATTTTTTCACTTGTCGCTGCTGCGTTCTGTTGTTTTTGCACACTTGACTAATAGTTCGCCCGGCGGCTCGCGCGAAGCTTATCAATTGAAATTGAAATGAAATACGCCACGACAATCAGACTAATGAATTTCCAATGCGAATTTCCAATGCTCTCTCTACAAATTAAAAATAGATTTTATAGGGAGAGTTTTGGGTAAAGGAAATATATATTAATCTTACCTCAATAGTAAAGCCACAGATTTTAATTTTATATAATTTAAAGATACTACATAAAATATATAGAAAAACTGGTAAGGAACAGGAATTTAATATGAATTATCTTTCATTTTAAGTTCTTATTAGATTAAATATATTTTAGATTAATCTCATATAACAACCAATCAGATTTGTTTAACTTTCCTATTTGAAAATATATATTAAACAAGATAAACCTAAATTGATCTTTGTGATAAGCTCTATTTATGAAGAATTGTTAAAGAATCAAAGAATTCTTGTAAAACATTTTTAATTTTAAACATGTCTTTATACTATATGAAAAGCCCTGAAGATCAATTGGAATGTTAATCTATTCTATAAACTAACGATAAAAAGCACTATTTAATTATCTAACTGATATCTATTTCAAATATATAATATAAATCCTTAGCAATATAGCTGAAGAATTTGTTCTGGTTGAAGAACTTTTTCATATTTCTTCTACTTTTTCATTTAAAAACATATTAATAAAAATAGCAAATGAATATTATATCAAAAAAAAAAAAAAATCTATGGAAAATCATATAGCAGAACACAGATAAGGCACGCAGTGTGACTATAACACCCAGCAGCAGACCAGATATCGCGCGACTATTTGACGTCGTAATCAAGTGTTATTGTCGCGTCTTCGACTTCGACATCGACATCGACTTCGACATCGACGTCGTCGTCGTCGCGTCTGAGCGGTCAGTAATTGAAAATTTGAATTATTTCGCAATCAGTCGACGTCGCTAGCAAAACGACGTAGTCACTGCGAACACAGAAAGAGAGAGAGTGTGCGACAGATAGAGAGAGAGAGGGCAGGCGGGGCAAATTGGGCAGTGGGCACTTTATATAAGTGTAATTGCAGCGAACAACGGCACGGCGTCTATGCTAAGTAGCCGGGCGGTGTCTAGCCGGCTGAGCTCAGATAAGACAATAACAAAACTAGAATTCCACATAGTATATATAGACATGTGCATATACATACAGCACAGACTGTATCTGTCCGTGACTTGTCGGTCTGTTCCGCTAATTTGTCGCCGCTTATGAATTATTGATATAGCATAGACTCTAGAGGAACGCCAAAGTTGCATTTTTATGCAAAGAGGCGAGACGAAGGCGCATGGAAAATTTTATAGGTTGCACGCTACCCATTAGACGCAAGTAAAGGATTTAGGGTAGGGTATTTGCAAGTCGGGCTACTCACTTGTTCGGCGGCGTCAGCGGCAATGGCACATCAATACTGTGTGTGGTACGGCGACGATCGCCTCCCATGTCGGCCAGTCGAGCAAAGTCCGTGTCCCGATCCTGATCGGCCAGACGAGCGGAGCGCCGAGACTCCAGCAGACGCACTTCCTCCAGACGCTTCTTCAGCTCGATGGGTTCCTGCAATCGAAAACATTTCGTCAGTTAAATACTCTGAAAATTACATTCCCAATTGTTTATCGCATTTCTAAAGAATTTCCTATCGCATCGGCTGCTGGGTTTTTGCTTTCTCAGCACAAAGTCAAAAAGCCGCAAATTGTGAATCATTTGATTTTAATTGTCATCAAAACTTTAATTGTTTTTCGTTTTTTTTTTCCTGCTTTAGTTTATAATTGCGAGTGAAATACGTGAATTTAGTATGGCCCCATATCGATGCTATATATATTCCTAGAAACAAATTAAACTATTGTCACGCAAAGCCTAAACACAACTTAAATATCAACAATTGCAGCTAAAAATTTCCAAGAAATTTCCATTATTATCTAAATGAATCACTTCATTTAATTATTTTGAAAGAAAATTATATTTATATGTATATATATGTAAGAATATCTATTCTGAATTTTTATTTAGTACTTATAAAACAACTACACAATTTTATATTTTTTATTTGATTTTTAATTGTGATTTGTTCAAAAAAATAGTATTGCCAATGAGCACTAACAATTTTCAACACCAAATTTATTGATAAACACAATATTATATATATATATATTTTTTTCTTTTTATTTATATTTTTATTGTATTTATTTTTATATTAAAGCAATTTTAACGTTTAACCCCTTTATTTGATTATACCCTGTATCAAATTCTTTAGGTTTCTGCATTCTCTTTGAGATACATTTTCTGTCTGTTTTTCTAATTTTAAATTCGATAATTTGAAATTCCTGAAAATGCCAAAGGTACTCGATAACATTCACAATTACAGCTAGGTGCGAGCTTTTCACATAGCTGTAAAAGTTGCGTCTTAAATCACATTTGTAACAGTCTGGCAACTCCATATAGCTAGATATATATAAGGCATGCCCAGTTGCCAATTGCGTGCAGTTTTGACAGTGGCTAGGCGATAATGCTGTTAGCGCTTGAATCCAACCGTTTCACCTGGCTTTTGGCCTCTGTTAAGGAATGCGCATTGACCTTGAGAATTTGGCCAAGAGCTGAGGGCAGCTAAACGGGTCAGACACGCCCCAAAAAGCAAATTTGTATACTCATTTAATATATTTTTGTATAGCTATTCTCTTTTCTTGACACCTTTTACATTTTCACACACGCACACACACATGCACACCCAGGTGCATTTAGTATTTGTATCTTTATGTAATCACCTTTTCTCTCTATATATTTTTTTTGATTTGTTGTCGCGGCAACCTTCAGAAATTGTGAATTTTACACAATTCTCTTTGGGCTGTTTTTAGCAATTGATTATGACAAACATCTGTATTTTAACGTTATTTTCAAATAATTTGTATTTGTATTTTATTTAATTTTTATGTATTTATTTATAAACTTTTTGCTGCTTGGCCCGTTGCAACTGCACTGCTGGCTATAAATATGAGATATTTAGCTAAACACACAAATACACATACACAAATATATATGTAACTATATATATATGTATGAATATGTCGCGCACCTGTATCTGACTATCTGACAGATTAGATATTCAAATGTACTTAATTTGTCACTCTAATTGTAATTGCAATTTTATATTTAATATTTTCGAATGCCAAATGGAGCGATTCGCTTGTTGTTGTTCCGTTAATTGGGCACAAAACGCCGGCCGGCGACGTCAGCAGCGTTTTGACGGGGCGAAATGCGTCAGCGGGGCGCGTATCTTACAGATACAAGGCGAACACACACACACATACACTCACACACACGCAGAGCGAGAGAGAGGGAGAGAGAGTGAGATATACACACGCACACGCAGGCAGTGCTGCGGCAGTGAAGAATTCGTTGACGTCGTCGTTGAGTTTATTTTTAATTATTTAAATATTTGGTTGTTATTTTTTTTTCTCTCGCCAATGTCTCGCCTGCTGAATTTGGGCTACTAGGCCTCGTTCTTAATTTTGTGTGCTTCTTTTATTTGTATTTGAGCTTCTTCTTTTTTGTTGCTTCTTCCACACTTTGAACTTGGCCAAAACACACACAAAAATTTCACTTGCACTTTTGTTTCACTCGCTCGACTTTAAGTTTCACACGCTTTCGAAATTTTTGGTCGGTCTTCCGTAGCGGAGTTTTGGACTTTGTTGTCCCTCTTATTTGCTGTTGTTGTAGTATTTTTTAATTCTTGGGTATTTTCTTGTTGTTGGTTTGTTTTTGCTGCTGCTCTTGGTGTGGTGCGAAAGGTTCGCGCGCGCATTCAAGAATAATTCTGTGCGGCGCTCGCTAGTCGTTGCCGGGTCCGCTGGCAGTGCTTCGGCTCGTCATTTGGCATCGGTTCGGCGACACTCGTGGAGTTCGGCTTACACTCGGCGGCGGCTCTCTTGCGGCGTTGCTCTCTTCGATGGCAATCTTTCCGGTGCGCTCTCAGCAACTTGTGACGTTTGTTTTTGTTTCTATGCTTTGTGCTGGCTTTTCGCATGCTTTGGCCGCCGACTGCCGCTTGTATGGTGCCGTTTGTTTATGTATCCCACAGTGAAGGCGTATTCGTGTATCTATCGTTGTGTTCGTATATCTCGGCAACAATTGCACTCGCACTCGGACTCGCACTCGCACTCGGCCCAGCGCCAGTTCCTCTGTCCCAGTTGCGGACCAATTCGCACTCTCACTGCGCCGTCGCGCGCTCTCTTCGAGTGCAACTCAAATGGGCAAAAACTAAAATCCACTCAAGCTTTTTACGTAAGACAAATAGAAGAAAACGATAGATGTTGCATATGTGTGTGTGACTTTTGTTTGCCGCTTGCACTGAGCAACCGCCCGCAGGTAGCTGCATTCAACTCACTTTATATAATGTTTACCTGTTGTCTGTCCGTTGCCTGACTTTAACGGCCCGTTCTGTGGGCCTTTGTTGTTTGCCCGGCTCAAAGCCAGGCTCTGTCCGTGAGCGTTCAGCGCAGCGCAGCACAGCGGAACACACAAAGGCCGTGTGTTGAAGCATTCGCCGATCGCGTTGTTCACTTTGATTTAAGAGCAATTAACTTTGACTTAAGAGAAATATTTTTGTTGTTTATGACGCGCCGACCGCGGACAATAATGATGATCAAGCCGACGCGAATGCGGACGTTCGGCTAGCGTCAATGACGAAACAAACACCACCCCCCGCTCAGCCTGCTGCCGCTCTCTTCATACGTTTCGGCTGAGCTCATGCTGGGATTTTTACTCTAAACGTGGGGATTTTTGTTACACTTTTTGTGCTTTACGTCTTAATGTTAGCATATTTATGCAGTGTTTATGACACATTTAATGCCAGCTGATGGCACAGTGGGCCAACTGATATTTCACTCGGCGATATTTCACATGCGACCGAGTGATCTTTGCTTTTCTTCTTTTAATTAGCGAGGCAGAACTTTAACTCTGATTGTTTGGGATTTCGAATATATATAAAATCCTTTGTTGATTATTTCCGTATTTATGCCAAATATAAACAATAGACTAATCATCAGCTTATCAGCGGCCTAGTTCGCATTGTTGTTTTGTTGACTGCCCACAAAATAATATTTGGGTTCCAAATCAAATTTCTATGTTGATATTTTGCCTCATATCATTTTTCAACTGTAATAGAAAACTTGAAAACCCCAAAAATTTGCTACTATTCTGATTGTTGTTGTTGTCGTTGTTTGTCGACTCATAGACAAAGAAAAACACAAATTTTGAGGAGGCAGGTTGGGTGTACTTTGTACATATGTATCTAAGTGTGTGTGAGTGTATGTAACGTATGCATATATGTATTCATGTATGCCATATAACCATATGAGTATATGCTATATGGACATGTATGTATGTAGATATATGCACATATGCTGATATGCTGATATGTTGCTGCTGCTGCTGCTGCTACTGCGTTGGCTGCTTGATGATAATGGGCAACGTTTGCGGTTGAAGATAACGCTTATCGGCCCTAACGTCTCTATTCACACGACTTATGCTATATGCCGCATGGAACGTTGCGACGGCTAAAACCGCATGGAACGCACACGCCCAGTAAGTAAATAAATAAATAAGCGAATTCGGTCTGGGAATATCGCTGGCCATGTGTGCTGGCCTGATAAGGCCACCTCGAGGCGATAAGCGATAAGCGCTCTTAACCACAAAAGAAACATTTGCGGACAATGCCAAGCGGTCAACTGCTCTAAGCCATAAATATTTTGAATATATAAATAGCTATACAAAAATATATAACTTTGATAAAAATTAATTTGAAAAAATGAAAAATATGTGACATACATCTACTTAAATGTTAAGATAATCAATCAAATATATTTTTAACATTAAATAAAATGCTTAAAATGCCATAATAAATCAATAAATATAAAAAAACATAATAATATATAGTAATTTAATAAATCTTATTAAAAATTAAAAATTAAAACTATGAGAATAAGAAAAATATAATATTAATAATAATATTAATATAAAATTAAATGTAAATAACAAATAAATTTTAATGTTAAATAAAAATTAAATAAGAATAATTGTAATAATAATAATATTAATAAAACATAATTATAATAACAAAGCAAATTATGAAAATAATAAAATGAACATACAAAAAAACAAATAAAAAAAATAAAAATATTTTTATTCAACTTTTTATGCTTCTTCTAACTATCAGCTAAGACGATAAATTGCATTGGCGCCTGCTCAAAATTTGTCACTTGACACACTCCACATGATCAACTCGATCATCATCATCTTCATCATGATGACAATGTTGAAGACGCGTGTCAATTCCGAACTTAATGCGAAGCCTTCTTGAAATGCGCTAAACGTGTGCCGAATACACGATCTGCATCACAAATGAGATATTTATGATTATGTATGAGTGCGATCGTAAATAGTTTTGGTTTTTGTTTTTGATTTGTCTTTTAGGGGACAACTGTTTGCATATTGATTGCATCCCACTTGCATTTAGCCAGCTGCAAACAGCGAACTGAGCCTCGACACACAATTACTGAATATGGCTAACAAATGCAATTAATTGATGCCAATTGGATCGAATCGATTGTGAAATCGCAAAGATCTAAAGCAAATTGTAGATGCACATTATAAAGACTAGATATATATATGACTAATTAAGGTTAGAGCTCTATTAGAGATTTGTATTGTTCAGTGTGAGCTTGAAGTAGCGAGTAGAAGTAACGAGTAAAAGTAGCGTGTGAATGTAACGAGTAATATATATGAATATAACGAGTAACGAGTATACTTGGTTTCAATATACTAAGTCTTTTCTTAATTGTGATAGCAGTGCTAAAAAAGTAACGATTGTTAAAGTAACGAGTAGCTAAGAAGGAGTCAGATAATAAATCAAGCGAGTTGATTAATATAAGCATGCATTTAAGTATGTTAATAATAATCATATCAGTGTTATAAATGAACGAGTGAGATATGTGATGAGGCAGTAAAACTCATTAGCAAAAGTAACGAGTAAAAGTAGCTAGTGAAAGGGTCGTAACAGTAAAAGTGCTCAGTAGTAGTAGCGAGTGAGTAACGAAGAGTAAACAGTTGAGTAATTGATTATACTCAGTGAATCAATAGAGAATTTTTTATAGCCAAAGTTAGCTAATTTTTAGGCAAAAAACTGTTGTATATTATGTGACATATAGAATACCATAAATAAGAAAAAATGCTGTTATAAATTAATCATTAAATTACTTTCATTATGATATCTGATCAAACCAATTTTTGTATATTTCACTTTAACTTGAGCTCTAAAAAGAAGAAGTTTTAAGTTTATTTCCTATGTGCTTACATAGGGCTGACATGCCAATGATTATGATTATGATTATGATTATGATTATGACTATGATTATGTTTATAATTATGATATGCCATTGCACATGGACATTCCCGTCAGTTCCTATTATATCCGAGTTTCTCATAAATTTGGAGCCCTTACCAATTAGTTGTCTATCTATGCAAAGCCATCTCGTTGACCATATTTATTCATATTGTCCATAATAATGCTTCTCTTTAGCTCCGTTTTCTGTTTTCCATTTTCCATTTTCCGTTTGGCATGGCTACTTAGACCAAGTTTGCCTAATTTGCTGCGCCTAGCCCAAATGGCGGCCCATTCGCAACTCGATGCCTTTCAAATGGCCAAGAGAGGCAGCTGCCAGATGACGTTTGGCTTATGCAACGATCACTTTTTGTTGCTGCTGCGGCTGTTGTCTCTGTTGATGTTGCTGTTGCTGTTTCTGTTGCTGTTGCAAGAATACGCGACGTAGCAAATTCACGAATGGGGCGCCCCAAAATGTTGCCCACGTGCTGTTTGGCACCGCAATTTGGGTTAATTGTCTATGGATCAACAGCAACTCCATTGTGCTGACTGACAAAAAGAAAATGTCTATATATATATATGCATAGGTATATGTATATATATATATATATATATATATATATATATATATATATATATATATATATATATATATATATATATATATATATATATATATATATATATATATATATATATATATATACATATATCTATAGCCGATTAAACGTTAAAGCCGCTTAACGCCTTGCATTCTGACACGCGTTCGCTGCCAATTTTGTGATATATGGCTCATGCACAACTGTCACGATAATGGGGCGAGGTATTATCCGATATGCACAATAGATATATAACCATATATACACATATATGTTTAAATATTATTTCCACAAAATTATGCCTGACTCAGCCACAAGTAAAACACAAATTGAGCTTTGCAACGTAGCGACTTTTGTAGATAATAAATTTTAGGCGTCATTTGACGCGTTTTCATAAAGACTGCAAAACGTTGGGCATAACCAACTGCACGCTACTCGCTCGTAAATAGTTCAATTTATTCAAATTTGAGTATTTACTGATCTGTCAGTCATAACTCAAGTCAAGTCGAAAATGTTAACACTTTCTAGGAAGAGGCACAGGAGTATATATGTTGAGTTTCAAGTCTCTTTTAAGTCTCTGCAAAGCATGCCAATATACTCTATTCGCTCAGTGAGCGAGCATTGAAACAAAGGAAAAGCAAAACTAAAAACTGAAAGTGCGACTCGTGGCTGTTGTTCCACTTTGCTCTTGTTGGTTTTGTTGATTGTTTGCTCTCCAATATAATCATGTTTTTACATAATATTTACCATTTTCTGAAACGCCCTGCAGCTCGGCTGAGCAAGCGGGCATATGCGTTTATGATATATACTTTATTTTCGAACTATAAAATAACATTCATAAAATATAGACTTTGAACACAGAAAGTGTTTGTAAAGCTAAGCAAGTTACAATCCTGAACTTATCAGTTCTAAATTAGTTCTGGTATGCCCTTCTAGGACTGATTGAAATATGTTTGGGCAATTAGAGGTTTTATCTAGGTTAGCTAAATACTATATTGAAGTCTATGTATGACGCTGTTTACTTTGGTATTGAAATGCTGTCCAGAGCTCAAGATGATTCATTGCTTAACTTTTATAAGTTGAGTCGAACCTGCGACTAAATCTCAGCTATGCCTGCTATGCCTCGCTTTATGCATTTACAGGGTATATGTGCAGTCGTGCAAGCGTGCTATGATCATGAGTCCATGAGTGCCACCTTGCGATAAGGTGTGATGTGGACATGTTCATGTTCTATGCAAAGCTTGGTTTTTGGCGAGTGGCGAGTGCAGAGTGAAGAGTGGAGAGCGAAGAGTGGAGAGTGTGGAGTGGAGAGTGAAGAGTGGAGAGTATGGAGTGGAGAGTGGTGAGTGAATCACTCCTTGTCATGTGATTCATGCTGTCAATGGAATTTTGGTTTGGTTTGGATGAATAACCACTTAACCCATTTGCAGTCTATTCAAAACTTGAGGCTGGCGACAAGGGCGTAGGCAGAGGGTTGGGGGCGTGGCTGATCGGCAATGAGGCCTAGAATGTGGCAGCAGCAGCGCATTTCAGCGCCTAATGAACTTTCAAAAAGCCATTAAAGCAAAACTGTTTTTCATTTTTCACGCTGCCGCTGAAGCGTTTTGTGGGTCATCAAATGGAGGCGTCGCAACGTGGGGCAGCTGCTGCAAGTTGTTGGCTTGCGATCGATGGTCGGGGCGATCGTTCGATCATTCGATTCGACATGTGCCACACATGTTTCGCACACTCTGCGCCGCGATTAACTCGGCTTTCGCAATATCCAGCTGGTTGCCCCAATCCCCAGTCCCCAATCCGCTATCCGCTGTCCGCTGTCCGCCATCCGCCATCCGCCAGCCGCCAGCCGCAATCCACAATCTGGCCTCAACTCAACTCGAGTGGTCCGAAAAATGGTTTGCTTATGCGAGCTGAATGATGCAACATTTGTGGCACTTGTATCGTGAGTGCAGCACGCAGTGACAAACCCAAGCGCCCATTTCGTGGCTCTTGGTGGGTGGTGGCGTCGCTAATGGAAAGTTGATGCATTAAATGCAAAAATGCTAAACTCTCTCAGCTGGACTTATGCAATACAGGAAACTTGTAAAAATCAACAATTCGACTATAAAACAAGCTCTATTTAACTGCTGCCTTTCTATGCGATTTTCAAATGCGCAAAAAAGACTGCTGAAGCTATAAAGAAAGGAATGAAAGAACGAGGTGCAAAAGGAAATATCTGGATAAAAGAGTGTTTCGTAGTATAATAGCATAAAAACTATGAGAACAACGAATAAAATTACAAAATTATTAAATAAAATTTGATTTAACAGCAAAATAATAATATTATCATAAAAATTATGAAAATTGCATAGAACGGCGGCTACAAATTTGAAATTTTTGATTAATTTACTACATAAGTAGAAAATGATCTAAAATAATAAAATAATGAAATATCATAAGAATTGCCTGGAGACCCCAGAAACATTTTAAAATGGTAATATTTGTATTTTAATACGAGAATAGAAGCTATATTAAAATAAAATACTGAGCTAAGAACATTGAAATTGTTATATAGAAGAAGAAGAATGATTTCTCTGTCAAATAAATAGTGTGATATTAATCTTTACACATATATAAATTATGAGAATTGCATAGAAGGGCATTTTAGCTCATAAACAGACAGTATGCTTCATGCTAACTCTAACTAGTACATAAATCTCACGCACAATTGTATTACCTTCCATATTTTTAGTTGAGCAATTGTTAATTGGAAACAAATACCAAATACCAGAAGTTCCCATAACAAGCTGAAACACTTGAAAATTTCAAGGCAAGTTCCAGTGTCAAATGATCTTCAGTGTTCAGTGTTCAGTTTTGAGTTTTCAGTTTCGTTTTTATCTCAGTTTTTTCTTCTTCATAATCTTTATAAGCTCTATGGTATCACTTCTCACCTTGTTTGCCACTTGACCCACTCGAGCCACTTGACAGCTAACTGTGAATGCGTATGCCTCTACCTCGACAGTCGCTCAATCTTTTGCCAATGTGCGAACAACAACAACAGCAACAGCAACGAAACCGACTTTAGATTTGTAGTCAATGCCGTTGGCGCCTGTTGAAAGTTTTTTTTGCGACCAGCTTTGCTTGCCCCCACTCCCCACTTCTCTGCTGTCGTAGGCGCCGGCGCGCAGAGCTTGCATGACTTGCCAATCGGAGTGGGCCTGCTCCACACACCCCCAAGCCGGTTGACTGACTGCCGTTTCATAATACCCATGAAAGCCAAGTAGTCGACTTTTTATTTCACTTTTTTTTCTTTAACGAATTTTTACTGTAGCTGTGGCTACTGTCGCTGTTGTTGTTGTCTCTCTTTGTTTTTTTACTTTCACTCGTAGCGGCGTCTGCGTTTGCTCTTGTTGTTTGTGACTAGCATTTGCGGCTTTCCAGATTTTCGGGCAGCACGCGCAGAGCTCACACACACAGAGACAACTAAAATCAATTTCATTGTTTTTTTTCTTAGCCCTCAATTTGGCCTTAGGGGCGCCTCTGTCTGCCTTTCTAAATTGTCGACAAATTTGATTCGCCTTTGAACGAAATTGTAACGCGTCTTAGCTGCCTCCTTCTCCCACCTCCATCGTACAATTGTCAAGCGCTGCCTAATTGTAATGACTGCGCCGCGCTGCATCTCTTTCTAACCCTTTTCTTCTGAGTTTGAGTCGTTGCTGCGTCTCTTTTTTCTATATTTCTCAATTTTTCTATTTGCTGCACTTTCATTTTCGGCTGTTCGCCTCTTCGCTTTGCCCACTCGGCTGCAATTACGACGCAATTATGCTGCCGGCAATTACAGTTATGTTTCTGCCGGCGCTGTTGCTGCGCTGCTGCTGCGGCGGCTCAGTGGAATCCCAACAAAATTAACCGTTATTTGTGTTACGTGCGTAGCGCTTACAGATTTAGCTTTAGATTTGTGTTTCTTTTTCTTTTTCTTTTTTTTTGGCCTTTTTCCCGCCACATCATCTTTTTTGTTTGGAAAGTTGACTTTTGGTCTTTGGGCGTGAGAAGAGCTGCAAATGCAAATGGCCAAAATGAAAATGCTCGAGGTGTTGAATTTGTTGTTTTTATGCTTTTTACAGTTATGCAACTGATAGCTAATTTAATTCAAGCTATATGCTTATAGCTACAATTTAGCTAGAAAAAATATAATGAATTTTGATTTTAGCTTCTTTTTGTGGCTGTTCCGTTGCAAACAAAAGCAAAAGAACTCTATTTATAGCTAGTATAGTAGGCAGAGTTAGAGTTGTTTTAAATTTGAACATACCTACACATACACACACACATGTATGTATGCTTATTCCATTTATTTTAGATTTCTCATATATACTAAAATCTTTGCCTTAGTAATGAGTCATGCCCCTTAGCCAACTGTTGCCGTTGGACAAGCGAGTAACAATCTGTTGGTAGCCGCTATGCCTTGGGCGCTTTGCTACCCAGTTAAGCAATTACCGTTATATATATGTATGTATCGGGGCAACTTGTCTATGGCACAAGCAGCACCTGCCAGATAGCTCCCGCACTTGGGCATTACAAAACATTAACTTCATTTTTTCTTTATTTTTCTGCTTGTTCCTTCTCTACCTCCCCCCGCCCCCTCTCACTCTATCTCCCACATACACTTATTTGGCTGGCACTGAAATTAATTATGCGTTTGCGCTCAATTTGTAGCACAAGTATTTCACACACACACACACACATATATATATCTTTAGAGTTGCTTTAAGAGGGGGAGGGTTACTCCTCTCTCATTCTTCCACTCTGCCGTTCGCCCGCTTCGCAGTCAACTCAACGCCCTGCGCTTGGCTTGAAGCGTAGCGAAGTGAACTCAACTGAAGTGAGGGGCATCGCCTCGCAGATTTCACAATGAGTCGAAATCGTTGCCAGGCAGCCAGAGCCACTGGCCCGAAGGGGGAGCTTTTGAAATCTGTTGGCCGGGTTTATGTGGCAGCCATTGGTTGCATTTGTTGTTGTTGTTGTTGTCGGCGCATATGTTATGTACACAGAGTGGCGTTGCTGTTCTTGTATGTTGCACTCATGTCGAAGCGTTTTGTGCGCTTTGTTAGCTTTGGCTGCTGCAGCGGCAAGAGCAGGTGCCGTTTGGCTCAGGCAGCCTCTGCTGCCTTCAGCTCAGCAATAAAGATTTTAATTAAGCGATTGGCGGCCGATTTAAATTAATGGCTACCAACAAATTTGGCCGCATTTCGTGTGCGCCTTTTGCTTGTTACTCCACGTCGAATCCAATGACAGAATCTGTCCCTGTTTGCTCTCGGCTGTTTGCTGACCAAGCTCAAATTCACTTAGCTGGCCGGTGAAAGTGCAAAATGCCTGGCTGAACTCATTATAGAGAACACGCACACACACACACACACACATATATATGTAGGCAGCTAGCCAGGTGTATATGAGAAGCTGAGACAGCTACGTTATCTTCAAGCTAAGATTCATTCGCTCAATCAATTAGGGCATGTTCACAAAAGCTTTGAAAGCACATGAAAGTCTTAAGCGTTAAATTTTCGCTAATTGCTTGGAATTCGGCTTTAATCTAAGCTGAAAATCGGACTGTTATATGTTAACTGTTTTTTATATTTTTAATTTCCAGTGTATATATCAGAAACATATTCAGAAATGAAGTTGGCAATTTTAGCAAATTTCGTATATAAACATTTTTTAATATAACTCATACGCCTCGTACTGCGAACTCTACTCTTACATGAGAAACTCCTGCCTTTCTCTCACTGTCTTCCCCTCTATTGATATTATTTCATAAATCTACTAAGCAACTTTATACCTCGTACCACTATTTGAGCTCATGCCAAGCTCATTACTGCCTGGCACCACATGACGCATGAGTAATTATAATATTATTATAATATTATTATAATAATATAATAAAATTTATCTATTGCATATGATTTGTGTAAATTCAAATGGCTATTTGATCTGTGGGCTCTCGCTGCTGCGTGTCGTGTCTGCTGGCCAAATGGTAAATGGCCAAATGGTAATGCCAAGGTGCCAAAGTATCTATTAGATGCCGTTAACTGTAACTGCAGTCGGACGGACAGGTAGGCAGTCAGCCAAGTGCGCTTGTCAGCGCTGCATTTTCCAATTGGCCAACTGTTTGAGAGAGGGCCTGGCTGTGTGAAGCGGCAGTGTCAGCGGCAGGGGCAGGGGAGACGTTCGTTCGCTCGCTCGCGTTGGCCATATAATTACGTGCGACAGGGGCAGGAAACGGCAAATTAGAAGCGAGTTGCTAAAGCCATTCGCATTATCCTGCGGCGTTGCGCCGGCTTTTGCCGCGCGCGATTACTGGCCATAATTTCCGCGTTTGGCACGCGAGATTTTCGCTGGCTTTCATTGGAATAGAGCCATAAAACTGAATGATTTTCGAATTAGCCAGCTCCCTGTGATAAGGCAGCAACATGACAAATTTCTGTGGACTCGCTTAGCATATAATTTGCAACTCTTTCATTCATTCTAGATAGAATAATGAAACTGTGCCAACTGCACTGAGATCTGGACTCGGCTTGAAGGCCTTCTAACTGTACGGCTTAACTTTTGACATTAGCTTCGCCCCGACTGTTGCATATCAATGCATTTGTATCTCGCATTGAGGCACTATTAACCCGGAAACTATGGCCACGCAGCTGCCGCAAGTCCAGCGCTGACTCACGGCAGCCAATCAACTTTGCAGGTGTGGCCCCACCAGATCTGCCCCACTTGCATTTGTGGGAACTGAGAACTTGACTTGTTTGTCCAGCGAACGTTAAAAGGCGCAAATTTATAGTTTCTAATTCCATAGCTTTGGCTACTCAAAAGTGTAAAAAATGGAAAAATAAACAACTGAAAAATTGAAATATTGAAAACTAAAAACTGAAAAAAATATAAAAACTGAAAATTGTATAAACTACAAAACTAAAAAAATGAAAACGGAAAAATTTAAAAACTAAGAAACAGAAAACCTAAATGATTGAAAAATTTAAAAAATGCAAAGTAAAAAATTTTAAGAATTTAAAAACTGGAAAACTCAAAAACTGATAAATTAAATAACGGAAAAACTAAAAAAATCAAAGAAAGAAATTGCAAAGCTAAAAAAGTGAAACATTTAAAAACTGGCAAACTAAAAAATTGAAAAATTGTGAAGCCGAGAAACCAAATAATTGAAAAACTGAAAAACAAATTAATTGAAAATCAGGAAAAATTGAAAATCTGAAAAAGTGAAAAACTAAAAAACTGAAAACTGGGTCAGTCGCATGCCTGGCAGCCGCATTTCCATGTATTGAAAACGGATTTTCCAGCACAATTCTCAACTCAGATTCTCAAGCCAATTTGACCCAGTTTTGCGGCAGTCGAAAGTGAAACTCGCAACATGTTTGACCCTAATTTGTATATACATAAATATACTTACATACATGGATGTAAGTATGTATGTTTATGTTGCTTATTCGCTTTGACGCCACTTATTAAAAATTTGCACAACTTTTGATGGTCGGTTTGGAATTCGCATGCCAAACGAGTTGGAAAGTGCGAATTTTTGCACGCCCCAAAATTAGCATAAGCCAAACTATTTTGGCCAAAAACAAGTTGCCAAAAACTTCACAAGAAAAAACAAGGCAGCGGCAGCTTATAAACAATATGAATTTTATAGCTTAGTTCAGTTAGTCTCGGAATTTGGCTTCATTATCAAAAGCTGACAATGCGATTGGCTGAACGCTTTAAAAGTTTGATTGATTTTCTTAAAAGTTTCCACAAATTGTTTACATACAAGAATTTTGTAAAGCTCTGGAATTTAGAGAGCTGCTATTGAGATCAGGGTCGGATCTGGCTAACAATAATTGATGATGGCTTTTAGCAACTATCTCAAAAGTGAACTCAGCTCATTTATCACGCCAGAAAATCTATTGATAAAATGTTTACTAATATATCTAAATAGCTGCGGGACTTATGGCTCGCTTATATAAGTGCGGGGGCGTTGGCAAGCGACTAGCATAAAAAGTTGATACGAAACACACAAAATGACAAAGAAAAAACATAAACAAATTCCGGCAGCAAACAAGTTTCGCATGCTAACGTTAAATAGGCATAAGCAGCAATGCCAGCCAGCAGCCAGTGCTGCCTCCGACGACGTCTCAACTTCACAATAGTTAGTTTCACACTTTCAAGCCTCGGCCACTACGACGAGTCATGCTTGAGTAAGTAGCTGGCGGCTAAGGCTAAGCAAAATAAAAGTATCTCATGGATGCCGCGTCCATTGCGTGTGTGTAGCGCGTTTCGAGCTGCAACAAACACCGGAGCGAGAGACACAAACAGACGTTGGCTGATGCGCTACGCAAACAATGATTGGCATTTGTTGTTATCGTTATTTGTTGCTGTTGCTCAAAGTATTTGCACTCGCTAAAATTGCCCAGACGCCGCCGTCGCTGCAAAGTTTTCAAATAATTTCCTAAGCCCCGCCTCGCCTCGCCTTCCCCTTGCACTTTGCTATGATATGCCGGGCAGCAAATAACTTGAAGCCAGGCGCATTCGCAGCCGAACTTTAATTAAGGAATCTCTGCAACAATTTAACAGCTTTGTATTACTTTCGAAAAAGCTCAACATTATGCTGAAGTTATCTAACACCAACTGCTGGGGCTCTTGGCTAACAATTATGCGTTTATTTAGCACGAATTTGAAAGGCGAATTCATATATTATAGAAGAAAAGCAGCAAATAAAGGCAGGAGCAGATGGGGCTGATTGATTACTATGAATAACTGGCTGAATAGCCGATATTATCTAACACTGTCTGACTGATAAAAATGAATATCGAATGATCGCTGAATGAATAGCTGGATCAATACCTCGATGAAAAACTGGATGAATAGCTGAAATGATCTCACCCTGATCAACATGAATATCGAATGATTTAACCAAGTTTGACTGATGAGGTCGAATAGCTGAAATTATCTAAACTTGTCTGACTAATCAGAATAAATAGCTGGGACTCCGTTCATCCTTCCACCCAACCTAGCATAAGTTAACACTTCCGACTTGACAGAGCAATCAGCGTATTGAGCTTGAGCAATAAACTAACTGTAATGAGGCTACAATCAATCAGATATGATTCCAGGGTATAGTAAATCATGAATCTGTGCAAATTAATGCCAGTCGCCAGTGCGATGTCTTAGCGAATGAAGCTCTACTTTAAGTTATCTTGAGAAAATTATAAACGCTTAAAAAATAAAATAAGAAAATTCAAATTAAATTAAATCTAAAAAAAAAGAAAAAATATGCATAAAATAAAATAAGAAAATTAAGAATAGAACAAAAACAAACTTTTTAATTTATATTAAAATCTTGAATAAATTGTCTTCTGCTCAGCTGATTTGATCCCAGCCAGCAAAAACTTTTTTAATGGTAGGAAATTGTGCTTTAAGCTAGGTGATTCAGACATGCGTTACATTTACTATTTGTTTAGTTTATAAATATAATTTGCAATGCAATTTTAAATATAAATTTTAAGCTCTTTTTCACAATTCACAATTTCACAATTTTCTGCAATTTTTTTTGACCATGTTCCTTTAACTTATATAACATAAATATATCAACGCCATTAAGTTTTTGGCTTATATCTTTAGAGTAGTCATTATTTATGCCCTCTCTTCCAGTTTATTCTCTCTGTGACGCATTGTCCATAAGGACAATAGCTATCAAGTAGAATAGTTATAATTTAAGCTCCTTCAACGTTGTTGACCTGGTTGCCAGCAGCAAAGCTCCTTATGCCACGCCTGTTTTGCTTTTTACCTCATTTACCTGTTGTCGTTTACTTAATATGCTCTAAGGTCGACAATGCCATGAATACGCACCTGGAATGACAAAAGAGACGAAATTGTTTAAATAAATGTAATTGTTGAAGAGTATAAAACAATGCAGCGCTTGTTTTTAATGCCGTTAACGGCGCTTGCAACAATAAAATGAAAACATGGAGCGAAAAACAATACGAGCAAAAATAATGCAAGCCAATTGCATTTTTGCTTCTTCTTTCTACTTACAACGTATTGCGAAGCGTGTGCCATAAATTGGCTCAGAGTTTTCCTCATTTTTGTTGTTATATATTTTTCATTTTTCATTTCATATGGTTTTCTTTTCTTTTTTATAGAGCGAGCAGCAGCAGGCAAACACCTGTAAGCCACAAATCGTTGGGGGTTTGTTTGTCTTTTATGCCCACAAAGAGAGAAAACAACAATAAGACAGCTGATATGTTTAAGTTGTTGCATAAAGCAAAGACCGTGTGGCACTTGCAGACGTCAAGGAGGCGGCAGGGGCAGGGGTAATGCAATGCAATTGGGTGCTGTTATAGCAGAGAGACAGCTGCGGCTTAAAGTGTGGATAGAAGAAACCGTTGCTTTGATTTTCTTGCAGCAGCAGCAGCAGCGAAAAAAAGTGAAAGTAATGCAACAACAAACAGTAGCCAATAAACAACAGCAGCAGCAGCAGCAGCAGCAGTGAGCGAGCTCTAACTGGAAAAGCAAACAAAAACAAGCGAGCTGCAAAAAAAAGAAGAAATAAAATTTCCACAGGTGAATGAATTTAAATTTGCAAAGCGGAGCCGAGTAAAATCCAGTTGCAGCTAAGCAGGAGGCGGGCTGAGGCCAGGGGCAGGGGCAGGCGCAGCTAAAAGTTAAAAGTTCACAAAACTTGCATCTTGTTATTTGTGATGCTGCTGCTGCAGCAGTTGTTGCTGCTGTTGCTGTTGTTGGTGCGCACCTGTTTGCGAGTTAGCGAGTGTTGCCGTTGTGATTGCTGGTCGAGCAGCTTTTTTGGCCAAAAACTCAACTCAAATGGCAAACAACAAATTCCGCATTTATCAGCAGGCAACTTGCAACTGGCAACTCGCTGTGGCAACTGCTAAAAACAATGCAAAGCGGCGACTTATAATTGAGATATGCACCTAGCAGACAGCTCGCAAAGCGCGCAGCGTTGCGGAAATGGCCAAGAGAACGTGTCGAGTGTCTCAAATGTGGCTAACAAATTGTATGAGCCAAACCTAAGCTGGCCATAATGAACTGAAATACCGTTTGCTGCCTGCACTTGACTGACTTTTTATTAAATCTATTTTGCAACGAAAACAAACAAAAATCTATAAATAGCAACGCCTTTGTGCTGCCTGAAATGCCACAGTAAAAAAAAGAAAGGAAAAGCTTATCAATTGTTATTTGTTTATTAAATTTAGTATTGTTAACGAGCACAAAGGAAATGTGCAAAATAAAGAAATTTTTTCAATTTTCTAGTTTAGAGTTGCAAATTGAATTTGATTGGCAAGCGGCTTAAGCCACGTTTACAAAAACTCAGTTGCAAATTCGATTTGCTATATTTTAAGCTTGATTCAAAAAGTTAAATGAAATTGTTTAGAATTATTTGTTGTTGTTGTTAAGCATGAAAACTATTTGATATTTTTGAATTGAATGAATGTGACCTCAGGAAAATTCTATTTCTCTTAAAGTCTGAGAGTGGAATTATATATTCCAATCCCTATATATATATTTTCGTATTCCATAATTTTATTATATTTTTTGCTCATTCTTTTCTCATTCCTTATCTCTCGCTGTCCCACACAGAAAGAGCTGAGCCACACCCACTTCAGCCGGAGAACTTCAAGTTTATCTCTGCAATAATATTTACCTAATTTTTTTTATTTAAATTCATTTTACATTTTTCATCAGCTAGTTTTCCATGCTGTTGACCTTTCAGCCAACTAAAACAAACGCAATCAGCACAAAGCAAAATAAGTTAAGATGCCCAGCTGATAGATACCCTAAAGACAGTTCAAGCAGCGTTTACTGAACTTTCATGTGGGGCTTAGGCATATAAATTACTGCGCATCAAAGTTTGTTATCAATTTTAATCGATTTCATAGAAATCGGCTATCGATTAACTGAAACCAGTTTGATCTGCTTGAGCTATAGCTGATGCTATTAGTTGTAACTCTTATAGCTATCTCAGAACTTGCTTGATTTGACTTTTCGCTCTGCTCAGTAATATATATGTATTTAATGCCGTCAGCCACGCCTCTTGTTGCCAATACAGCTTAAAGAAAAGGGACAATATACCCCGCTTACCCACTTGATTTGAAGCCATTTTTCAGACTTCTTACCCGACCTCGACTATTTTCAACACCTTTACCTTTTTCCGTTTACCTGCAGCGCGGCTGGCTTAAATATGTTTTCCTAACTCTTCTGTTTGCCTCTTCGCCGCGTTGTCCAATAAACTCGAGTTGGGTTCAGGTGCTCTCGAAAGGGGGCCTAATTAGATACGCAGGCCTCGCTGGCACTCAGAGACAACGGGCATCTAATTAAGGGCCTCGCGCTTGACTGGCGGCATATGAGACTCGCTGGTCATTCATTTCCCAAATAATTTATTCAAACTAGCGACGCTGTGGTTGCAGCTCGTTTTAAAAGGAATTTTCCCGAAAAAAAAAAAACAACGAGAATTTGGAATTTCCTAGACGAGAATGTGT
The DNA here is from genome assembly GCF_003285905.1 of Drosophila hydei. Classification (NCBI taxonomy): domain Eukaryota; kingdom Metazoa; phylum Arthropoda; class Insecta; order Diptera; family Drosophilidae; genus Drosophila; species Drosophila hydei. The sequence goes on along the minus strand of NW_022045830.1, from coordinate 7,632,152 downwards.
GTCGGGGCGCGTGGAAAATTAATGGGGTCATTTGCCCTGTCGCCTGCAATCGGAATTACATGGAACTCTAAAGAAAACTATGCCAACTACATTTATTTAGCTGCTTTCGCTTGAAGAAACAAATGAATCAAGTCACAATTATAATAATATATTTATAACTAGCAAAATAGGCAAATAAATTATGCTGATATTTTTAAGAATATAAAAATTGGAATAGAAGTCTATAAAACTTGTTTGCTTAACTCCAAAATTTAATGGCTAGATCTCAGTTCAATTAAGGGCTTTCGGAACATAATTGAGCATCAGTTGCAGATTATTTGGCCAGTCATAACTTTTAATTAACAATCAAAAAAACTTAAGTAGAGCAAACAGCAGCGTCTGCAGATAGGATAAAGACAGCATCGTTGAAAGGAGTGTACTTAGAATACATTTGCATTTGCTGTTGGAATCCATTAAAGTTGCATAAATTAAGCAGAAATTGTTTAAATTTTATGTTTTGCCAGAGTTTTCAGTTACTTTTGCTTGAGCAAAGCCAATTGATTTCGTGCCGAAGCGAGCTCAGGCTCGCTCAGTCTCGCTCAGTCTCGCTCTGGCTCACTCACAAAGTTTCGTCCAAGAAATGTTCTCGGCCATCAATGGATATTAAACAAAAACAAAAGGCAGTCAGACAATTTATATTCCCATTTGGCTTGACACAGTTGAGCCTTTGTGTAGAAGGCCAATATATATATCGAAAATGTCACGGCTCTGTTGTGTAATTTGTTGTTGTTTAATGTACTTGAAAGTTGTTAACGAATTTCCTTTGCAAATTGGTTCTCACTATCGTTGGCATTGGTTTTGTAATCGGGCAATTGCATCACATGCACCTGTATAGATAAACACAACACACACACACACACACGCCCTATCTCTCTCGCACTCTCTGTCTCTGTGCATGTGCTAGCTGCCAGCTGTTTGGCTCTTATCAAAAAAGTTCAAAGTTTCGTAATGTTGGCTCGTTCTTATCGCGCTCTGGCCGTGTGGCAAGTGCAGCCAAGCAGCATAAAAACAAGCCGAAGAAGAAGCAGTTGATGTCGAAGCAGAATCAGAGGTAGAGGCAGACGTCGCACTTCCGCTGTCTTATCGGCGCTCACGTGCTTAGTTATTGCAGTTGCTGCTTTTGGCCTGATTAACGCGCAAGCTGGCAGCGATATCTGTGAAATGCAGTCATAATGCGAATTGCGATTTCTATTTGCTTTGTTCGCATTGTCAGCGGCAGCGGCGGCGGCAACAACAATAACAGCGCTGTCTGCTGCTATCAGCGCACACGTGTCATTCGCAAATGTCAACTTTGTCACGTCCTCAATTTTCTGCTTTTCGTTTTTTTTTTCTTTTTGGTGTTGACAGTTTTAGAGCAGCGGCCGCCAGTGCATTGCATTGCAGTTTGTTGGGATTGAGTTGGATTGGATGAGAGATTGAATTGCCACACACACTCAAACACTACAAGTGTGTGTAGTGTGTGTGTGACATTAATCTCAATTTTTGCATATTTTTGCACAGCTGCGTGCACTTGAAGCCAGCCCAATCTCATTTATGTTAGTTTTTTATATGAACAAATATTATAGAATTATATATACATATATCAATTGCATTGTTTCCATACACTATATATGCTTCTCTAGCTCTAAGTTTTCTTTTCAGATTAGCTGCAATACATATATTTGATTTAATTGCTCATTGTCATTGCAACGGCTGTAATTGATAATTGAATGCATTTTTAATTGTCAGCCAAATGCGCAGTGCGAATACTGAGCGATCGTCCTCGATTCACAATTGAAAACAATATAAGAAAATACTGTTTTTTTGTATTACTTTTAAGGAAGCTAAGGCTGGCTATGAGCAATTGAGATATTGATAAGATAGATAAGATGGATAAGATATGCTGCACGCGCAACACTTTAATTAGCTGCTGCAAGGCAGGTTCATGCTGCAAAGTCAAAGTCAAATTCTTTATGCCTATTTATAGCTGTGGCACGCCCTAAAGGGCATCTAATTGCAGAGCACATCTATATATATATATATATATATGCATAACTAATATAGTTTTTCCAGTTTGAGCCGCTCTCAGTGAGCATATCTAAGAATCTTTTATATGTTATATATTTTAAAAGTTCAAACTTTAAGTCTCTGGCTGCAATAGAGTTAAAACAGACAACGAGTGGAAAATCAAACTTCTTGAATGCGTATTAAAAACAAAATTTAGTAACAATTCTAACGAGCAAACATGGACTGCAACAAGCTAATTGGCAGCTCTAATTCTCTCACTCACTCACTCACTCACTCACTCCCTCACTCCCTCATTCTCTCTCTCTCTCCCTCTCTCTCTCTGTCATTCGCTTGCTGCAACAGCATATTTTGCATCTAGTGGCTTATAAACAAGCAAAAAAGAAGAAGAAGCAGCAGCAGCGCTCTGAAAGTTATGGAGCCGCTTGCTCTTTTATGTTTTGACTTCATTATGTGGTAGCTCGTTATACATGATTTTTCCCTGTGGCACTGTGGCAACATCGCAGCGCGGCGCGACAAGTGTGACACACATTTCCATAGATTTTATTTTCGAAATTGTTTGCATTAGCATTTGCGAGGCGTGGCATGGCGGGGGCAAGGCGCATCGCCATATATCGCCATGAGCAGAGCGAGAGTTCGGCTAGGTAAAATGCTAAAAATGCTTTTATGCACACGCTCAACAATGAGGAAATCTTTACGAGCACATCTGGCACATAAAGTGTCCAAGCAAACTGCGGCCAGCGGTGCCAGAGTGGGGCATGTGCGACGCTGCTGCAGTCAAAGATGTGGCCATGGTCAAAAGTTGTTGTTGTTGTTGTGGCGTTTGTTGTTGACGTTCATGTTGCTCTGGCAATTAATTACGTCTACCAGTTGACAGTTGCAGTTGCCTCTGCAGCAGCGGCAGCAACTGTTGCCGTTGACTATTTGATCTTTGCACTGCGATAGCGTAGCATAAACTCACTTGAGGAGGGTGTGTGTGTGTGGTCAACAAATGTCAAAGCAACCAGGAAGTGTTTGGCCAGCGGTCAGTGAGCGCTTCAAATTAACAGCGACAACCAATGTCACACACATTGCCCCAGTTGCGGCAGCAAGCCACGCCCTAACGCCTCGCCAACCTGGCATAGCGACATATGACATATTCAGAGTTCTTACAACAACAGCAGCAAACATAGAGAAGACGACAACGTGACACTTGTAATTCATGTTAATTGGTTTAGAAATCAGGCAAAGGCAGACTAGACAGCTCACAGCGTGGCCGCCTCATATTTATTAGTCGTTTATTGCACGCCAACTTGGCTGGCGGCATCTTTATGAATTGTATTTAAATATACATTTGTTTTTTATTTTTGCTCCTCTCTTGTGCAGCTGACCACAGATGGCCCTCAGACACACGCATGCTGGGAGTACATTAATTAGCTGAAATTCAACACTAATTTGGGGGGTGGGAAATGAGGTCACTTTTGTAAAAAGCCCACCAAATGCAGCCACAGTAAAAAACAACTCAAAAATAGAAAACAAATTGACGAAGCGTTAAGCGTCTGCCTTAACAGTAGGTGTGGCAAAACAATACAAGCCAGCCAGTCAGCCAACCAGCCACAAAATAAAAAAGCTCGCAGCAACAAGACCTTGTTTATGCATCGCACGCACCCAAAAAAAGATAGAAAACAAAGCCCAAACGAAATGAAAACTAGCCAAAAGAAAATTGTATAGACATTTTCTGGTTGTTAGCTGTCAGCCTTAGTTTCGGTAAATGTGGCAATCGCTGTGGCATGTGAAACTGTAGACGGGACTAGTCGAACGCAACAAGCCATAAATATCTTCAGCCACTCAGGCTAAGACAATTCATTTGTCTTGAAGTTTGAAGGCGCTTTCCACAGCTTTCAGTTTGACTAATTTAAAGAGCTTTTTACTTACATGTGCCTTAATGGATCTTAGTATATGCTTTGCCTCAGCTATCAATTATTTATGTCTGCAATCCTAGTCAAGCCATATTTTCCAAGGAAAGCAAGTGTTTGTTTCTTCATCTATCTAAGATTATTTTCATATTTTTTAAAGCTCTATTACTTCTTTTTCAATTATTGAACTTAAACAAAAAGCTTTTTTACGAATGCGCTTTAAAATGTATATCAATATAATATAGAACAACTTTCGTTAAATTGTAGTGTGCTTTAAAAACTTATTCTATAATAAGAAGCTTTTTGATTATAATCGAAAACCAACTTTACTCAAAAGCTTATTTCTATGAGCTTTCAATTTGTACTTAAACTGCTTTTGAGTGATTTTAATACATTTAACTTAATTTTTCAATGGATATTTTCATCTGCTCTTCAAGAAACTGTGTTTCGTAATGGAATTACATATGCCAAGCTAAGGCATAACAAAAGCTTCTTTTGTAAGCGCTGTGACTTTTGCTTGCACTTGAGAACTCCACGCTCTCGGTTTCAATTCCAATTCAATTAACAATCTATTGCCTTCGACTTTGGCCCCCACGCACACACACACACAGCTGAGTTATGTAATAAAGAGAACAGAGCGCTGAAAATCATAGTCCAAGGTCTTTTGGTAACCCAACCAACAAGCATTTAGCTTCAGCAGACAGCCAGCCGGCCATCCATTTGCTTGTCAGCATTTGGGCAGCAAAAAAAAAAAAAAAACAGAAAAAAAAAACGAAAACTGAAAATGAAAAACGCCAAACAAAACGCGACGCTTAGCCTTAAGTTCCCCTTCGATGAACCATGATGTCTGGTTCCGCATTAGCTGGGGCGAAGTCAAAGCAAGTCAAGCCAGGGCAGGCACCACTCCCAGCCCCAGCCCCAGCTCCAGCCTCTGCCTCAACAGCAGCCACAGAATCTGGCCAAGTTTTTTGCTGGGGCGCAGGCGCGGCCACTTTGCTCAAACGTTTACCGTTTTGGCCTCTTGCTTTTGACGCTTGCCACATAAATTTTACTGTACATTTATTTTCTGCAAGCCACAAAAGCCTTGAGTCGGCCAACAGGGCGCCCGCCTATGACACAATCTTGCAGCCTTGCAGTTTTGCATATTTTAACTCATTTTGTTCTTATTTTCTGATTAATTTAAATCTGATTTTATGGCGTGTCTTTGTTGACATTTAAGCAGCTCTCATACGCTTGCCTTTACTGTTAGCCCGAAGTCAACGGCCAATCAAAATATAAAATAAACTGGAAGTTGTTGTTTTACTACATTTGTTTTTAATTGCACTTCAATTTAATACGTTGCAACGAGCGACGAGTCACTGCTACAGTCAAAATATTGTGCTGCAGTCGATGACTATCACACACGCATACACTTGCAAAGAGTACATATACATGTACATATGCGAATACATATACATGTACATACATAGTTACATAGACTCATAGTTACATAGATACACAGATACATAGATACATAGATACATAGATACATAGATACACAGATACATAGATACATAGATACATAGATACACAGATACATAGATACATAGATACATAGATACATAGATACTTAGATACATAGATACATAGATACATAGATACATAGATACATAGATACATAGATACATAGATACATAGATACATAGATACATAGATACATAGATACATAGATACATAGATACATAGATACATAGATACACAGATACATACATACATAGATACATAGATACATAGATACACAGATACATACATACATAGATACATAGATACATAGATACTTAGATACACATATACATAGATACATACATACATGAATACATACATTCTTACATACTTACATTGAATATGAATTACGTAAAAATGAGCTTTTATTCTATTATTATTTCTATTCTGAAGACGTCAACTCTGACAACTCCCACTTTTTTGGCTTGGCAACAAACACTCGCACACACACACTCGCTCACTCACTCACACACACACTTTCGCACACCTCACATTTTTAGCATTTTGTGGGGGTGTTTTCGCTTATGACAGCAATTAACAAAATACAAATACAACAAATTTACATAATTTCTGGCAAATGCAGCTGCAGCAGCAGCAGCAGCAGCAGCAGCGGCGGCAGCAACTCATGTGTGTGCGTGTGTTAAATATTGCCTCATAAATGCCAACGCCCACACGTTAACCTTCTTTTGCATCAATTTAAGCAACTTAATTAGCCATGAAGGCCTACAAGTGTTAGGCAACGTTGACGGACGAACTGATAGCTGCCTGAATGGCCTGCAGCACAGACTTGTGAAATACCCTTTCCCAATGCTGTGTGCTGTGTGCTGATGCCTTGCAGGCGGCACAAGTGTCAGGCGCACAAAGCCCTTTGTCATGTTACATTCTGGCAGCTGCATTTCGCTTTTAATTAAAATTGCAATACATTCGAATCGCAGTTATCAATATCTTATTGTAGCTGCAATCTGATTGCGAGCAGCTTACGCTGGCAATTGAAACTTTAAGCGGCTTGCCCAGGGATTACATTGACCCAGAGGTCAGTGGAGGCCGATGAAAATCACATCTCAGCAGCCGTAATGCAAATGTAAGCGCACTTAAGCCAACCTCTGCATTCGGATATCAGCAGATAGACGCTCTCGCCAGTGAGCAATTATATTTGTATTTATATTTATGAAATAACTGATAAATCTGAGTCACTGAAGTGGCGCGGGGCACTTGAAGTGTTGCCCGATTGGGAATTAATCTGCATCTTAAATTAATTATGCGCTGAAAATAAAAACCCGAGCGGCAAACAAAAAGCCATATGAAAGCTGCTCAAGTAGCTGTTCAAGCATTTTTAAACAACAACAAAAAACACTTGAACCCGACTGCTTAATGCTCGTTCGAGCTGCGAAGAGGTTGAATCATGATTCTATATTGTTTTTATAAATTGATAATTCGATTTTAAAACTTATTGATTGCAGTTTTAAGACTTGAAAGTATATAGTTTTTTTTTTTCAATTTACCACGCCCATATATATATAACTCTTAGTCAATCTAACTGTATTTCGTTCGAGCTGCGAAGAGGTTGAATCATGATTCTATATTGTTTTTATAAATTGATAATTCGATTTTAAAACTTATTGATTGCAGTTTTAAGACTTGAAAGTATATAGTTTTTTTTTTTCAATTTACCACGCCCATATATATATAACTCTTAGTCAATCTAACTGTATTTCCCAGTGTATCTGAAGTCTGCAGACTAAAGTCCAAACACCCGCCAGTTTTTTTTATCATGAAAACAGCAAGAGGTACTTGGCACACAACCAATATACTCTCTTCAGTGCATGAACGAGCATACGAAAAAAAAATGTTTTAACACTTTAAGCAGACGACAAGTCGATAAGCAGCTAAAAAACAGCAGCAGCAGCAGCAGCAGCAGCAACAACAACAAGAATCAGGAATAAGAAAGGCAACGCATTGCCAACAATTTATTAAAAAGTTGAATGCCATCTGCTCAGCGTGTGTGCGTGTGTGTGTGTGTGTGTGTGTATGGCTTATCGCGATCTGACCGGACAATGTCTTTTGGCCTGGTCATTTGCTCAAATGAGTTGGCAATATGCATGTTGGCAATACAAGGGGATTACATGAAAGTTTAACACGGGATAAAACGGGCAACAGGCGCCGTGTGGGGGCTGGCGGCGACGGGTAGCGGGGCAGCTGCCTGTGGGCGTGGCCAGCCGTAAGAAGCCAGAGACAGGCCAACAAAATACAGGCGACTTGCAAGCGGATTAAATTTAATTTTATGACTTTCGTTTACTTTGTTATTGCTGTCTAAAGTGCGCTGCACTTGCGCGCCTCTCAAAGTGTGTGCGAGTGTGTGTGTGCCAGTGTGTGTGTCAGTGTTGTATGTTGGCTGTCATAATAAAACTGTTTAATTTGCGCGACGCTGCGACACTGCGCTTGGCATGCGGTGCAGGCGAGAGGCGCAACTGTTTATAAGACTTGCAGCGCTTGGCAAGTTTGTTGCATGCAACACGCTGATCGCCGCCTGCTAGCTGCTGTCTGATGCCCAGCCAATTTCGTACATGCCGGCCGGCAGGTCTATGCCATAAACCAAATAGATGGCAACAGCTATAATCTGGCCGCGACTGCATTTTTCACTGGCTGCCGCCAAATTTGGACAAATTTTTAGCTCCAGACAATTTGGCATTTTATGCAACAGTCTGTCAGCGGCAACGGATATCGAGTGCTTTTCAGTGCGGCGTCGTGCTCAGTTCATCAAAGCTGACAGCCACTCCAATTTGGTCAGAGCAACAACAAAATGAGTAAAAGGCTAATTGAAGTGGAAACAATGACCTTTCATTGTTCAAATTAGTCACAAACAATTTAAGTTGGAGCTGTCGCCGAGGTGGGGCATCAATTAAACGCTGCCCAAATAAGGCTAAGCCTGAGCAACACTTACAAAGCAGCTGTCAACAAAAGCCAAAGCAATGCATTCAGGCTCAGGCCTTCAATGTGAGTTAGCATCCAACAAAGGCTCAAGAAAGACACTAGATACTCAATAATTTCTACTATCTGTATATAGCCAAGTGGCTGATCTGTAGGACGATATGTGATGAATGAAAAGTGTAGAAGGCATATAAAAAAAATATGAGCAGGAAAAGGGGTTGAGTTGAAATGTTTGCATCGCTTGAAAGTAGTTGAGCCATAAGAAATCATCTACTTCCTTTCTTGACATCAAAGAAGAGTATCCAGAATATACTTGCTTCTTCCTTCATAAATGAAACTCTAAATAAAATCTAGTTGATGTTACTCTTCATCTAGTCAAACACTTCAAGCTTATATACAGCTTCATCAAAACTCAAAGACTCTAAGAGTTAAAGATGCAGAAAATAAATATGTCTATCTATATCTATATCTATCTATATTAATTTTAGTTAGATCCCACTTCAGCCACAAATTCGACAACTTGTTTTGTTCCAGGCAAGACTTTGCTTATCTCAGTTAAGCAAAGAATGTATCCGAAGGCTAGAAATTCGTAAAAAATTCAATAACTTGGCTTGATTATTATTGACTCTAAATTAATTTAAATATGCGTATATCAACTCTCTCGCACTACTTTTTTAGGATCAACTTCTACCAGGCTTCCTACAATTTATCATACTTGTAAGATATATATATATATATATATATATGACAAGCACATACTTATGCCCAGATATGTGCACAACCCACATATGAAGTCAGCCTCGGCCAGCGCATGTTTCGCTCTCTAATCAGCAGCTGGTTGATCTCCACAGCAACCTGCCTGCCTGCCAGCCAGCCACATAGCCACATAGAAGCCACGTAAGCTGCATTTGAATCACGATCATTGGAAAAACGGCAGTCAGCAGTTTGCGTTTGTGGCCAACGGCGACACACATCAAAGTCAATGCCACAGTGCAGCCGTGGCTCATTAATCAACGCCTGGACAAAACAAAGAAAGCAACAAGTCAACTGGCGACATTTCCTCCACACACACACACACAAATACACCCACAAATACACACACACACACACACTGGGAGAGATTGCGATGGCAAAGATGACGCCGCTGCATTTAAAAGGAACAACTAATTACGCGTTAATTTTCTGCTGAACCCCTGCGCCCGCATCGCAGCCACTGACTGCTGGCCATTTCAGTGAATCACTTGTCAATTTCGTAAATTATTACCTCAATGCGCGGGGTGCGAGAAAATGTGAGGAAAATGCATTGTGTCAGCAGAAGAGCGGTCGAGCTGGCGAGGAGATGCAGAAGCAGCGAGAGGGAGCCGACGAGGAGTGGCCGTTGCGTCCAGTTTGAAACAAAGTGAATCAAGTTAATTGTCGTTAATTTCATCATGCCTCATTGGTAACAAGGAAGGTCGCCAACGCAACAACAACAACAGCAACAACAAAGGGTGTCTGAAATCAAATAAAATGCGTAAATTGCCATCGTGTGCTGGTTGGCAATGGGACAATGCCATGACAATGGCAAATGCGACGCCATGTTAAGTGCAGCTCTTGAGCATGTTTGTCATGACAGCGCAAAGGACATCAAGGGAACGAGCTGGTTCACACTAGCTGGGCTAAGTAGTTGCGAGAGTGTCAGCTTTGTGTTTGACTTTCTTTAAATCAGTGAGTGGCCGCAAAACTACTTGACAAAGTACAATTTATCAATGTCAAGCGTGAAAGCTGCAAGCTCAGCAAATGCTATAAATTTAAGCCAACTGCAAGATGAAACTGATCACCCAAGTACCAATAACTTAGCTTACAAATAAGAACTTAGCATAAGAATGTTTAAATATGCCTCAAAAAATACCAAGAGAAGGCAGCTAAGACAGCCTTGAAAGAGCTTTAAGCTGCTTTATTTAAGCTGAAAGCTTGACTCAAAGTATTTCACTCAGAACAACTTTAGGCAGTGGTCAATTTAAGCCTCAACTAACTGTCTTATAGCCTCATAATATCCCAACAATCAACAAGGCAACATTAAAGCTCAAAACATTATAAAACAGCTACAAGACTTACTTAGACTTTTCTTTAACAAAGTAAATTAATTTCAAGTTTAGTGAAGCTGTGAAGCTGACAACGCTTAGAACTAGCGACTAAGACTTCAACAAAGTTTAATGCTTGATAAATCAATTTCTTCAAAGCAAAGCTTAACTTAAAGCTTTCAATATATGCAGCAATAAAGCTGACTTAAAGCATAATACTATTCGCAAAAGCTCTAAGAAACTGAAGCAGTTCTACCTGAAGCTTAAAGCTCCACATCTAAGATGCATAAGCAATTGCAGTATTTTCTTGAAACTTAAAGCTTATCCCTAACCAAAACCTACTCTGAGAATAACTCTCATTAATAATAATCATTTGGTACCCTTTCTATCAACTTAAAGCTCAACTCTGTTCACAAAAGTTTCAAGCTGACTTAAAGCTCAGCTGCAAAGTCGTTCAGTTATATTTCTCAGTGCTAATCTTGAGTACTACTCTATAAACACTCATTACTGAGAGTTCAACAGCAGCAAGAACAGAAAATTAGATCAAACAACTTCTTGTTGTCGACTTGTGGGCCTTGCCATACAATTTTCGCTTGACTTTTTTGTTTTTTTTTCGTGCCTTGCAATTTGCCTCAACCCACATTTGAAACTCATATCCAATCAACCACTATAATAACCACAGCCAGGCAACAGTAACAAATTACAAACACAAGCCGCAATTATTTGCCACTCAATGAAATTGTACCACACAACAAACGTGTGTGTGTGTGTGTGTATCTATGGGTGTGTTTTTGTGTGTGTGTGTGTGTGTGGAGGGGTATCTGCGGCCGGGTAGGTGCAGTATTTTATTTCTTGCAATAACAAATTGTACGCAGCCAAAAGCCGCTTAACCTTGAGCTGAAAACAAAATCATATAAAAACGAAACGAAACGAAACCAAAGCAACGCTCACTGAAGTCAATTTTGAAAATCCGCTCACGAAAACAATTGCAAAAGTCATTAAATAAACCAGAATTCAAATGGCGACAACATAAACAAAAAAAGTCGATCCACTACGATCGTCGAGCTGCATTCAAAACTAGCCTCAAAATGCACGGCAAATTGGCTAAGCGGAAACAAAAAATTGATGACAAGGACAAACGACACAAGCTGAGCTGAACGGCCAAAAAAGAAGCCACATAGCTGACTGGCTGGCCCCATTGGCTGACCAGGTCAGCTCTCATCCAGGCAGAGGCATTCATCTATTGCACACACATTGCCGATTAATTTGTTTTATGATTTTACGACTTGGCACAGCCCACTTGCCACAATAACAACAACAACCACTGCAATTGTGGGCAAGCACAAGGAACAGACAAGAGCGCAGGGGGGGAGTGGCTAGCAAAATGGCAAGCAAAGTAAAATTTTTACTTAGCCAACAGCAAAAATGGCCATAAAATGGGTTCTCCTCTTCCTCATCATCTTTAAGTATGTGGCACGAATCGACGATGATGACGAAGTCGTAGCCAAAAGGAGTTGCCCCGCTTGGCCATCAGTACGTCCCACTGTCCGTTTGTGCCATTAGAAACGCCCCTTAATGGGTAGTTAACCGCCTTAAAATGTTGCGACGACGGCAGCAGCCACCACAACAGCAACAGCAACAACAACAGCCACAACAACAGCAAGAAAATGCAATAAAAATCTGTTAATAATGTTTTTCGCAACGCCATTCAAATGGTGGTCGGCTACAACGTTGCCCACCATATTATGACCTAAAATATAGGTTAGCTGCACTTTAGATGGCCCTCGCCTGCCCCCTGCGTCGCCTTTTGCTGCTGATCGGAACTTCATTATTAGCTTGTTGCTGCTGCCGGATCGCAGAGCAAACGCAATGTTTAACCTCTGATCGAGGAGGCAGTAACATTGAGGCAGGCAGTGAAACTGCTAGACTTGACCAAATACAATAAGACAAGACGAGACCAGGTGAGCTGAGGTGAGCTGCGCTGCGGCTTGGCTTCGCTGCGGCATGGCGTGTCCGGGCTTGGCCAGCCGCCGCATAGGCGGCAAATACCAAGCCGTTGCAATAAAACTATGCAAAGGTGTATAGTTGATAATGGGCACTACAGTAAAGCCATTGTATAAAGTCCGCTCACTCTCGCTCCGGCCACTTTATAAAGGAAACATAATAGTTTATAGCCAAAAGTTTGCTTAATTGCAAATTGACTCAATCTAAGTAAACTTTCTCATACAGTTGCTGAGCGTTGTAAACTTTGCTTCGAGGTGTTGAGACAGAATGTAAAATCTGAATGGTGATATAAACTGAAGATGCTCAGCAGCCTGAGCACATTGTATATATTTATTGAGCTAAGACAGAGGCTGAATCGCCAGACAGCGCTCTTTGAACTAAGTCCAAGTCTATACCTATAATAATAATAATAACGAAAAATAACAGATAATTGTTGAGTTTTCTTCTTATGACCCATTTAGCTCTCGTTCTAGTTGTTGTCTTTGCCAACAACGAACAATCATCGGCAGCAGCAGCAACAATTGCATTGCAACTTGTGCAGATTTGAACAGTTAATGTAATTTGCAGTGAAATTTTCAACGCTTCGGCTTTGGCTTTGGTTTTGTTTGTGGCCAACACAAAAGTTTTGCAAAATGATTTTAAAGTGCAGCACAACTGTGTGGCAAGAGGTGGAGCAACAACAACGGCAACAATGCTGGCTGTTTGTTAGCCACTAACCAGCTACAGGTAGAAGTAGCAGCCAGACAGAGTCAAAGCGAGAGGCAGCACAAAAATCTAAATGGACTTTTCACGGTTAGGTTTTTAGGCCAACGTAACCATACAAGTACCAAGTAATTTCTGTTATCTGTTGCTCATCATTTTATTGCCGCCATGGCAAACTCTGAACTGGTTGGCTCCACTGCAACTGCTGCAACTGGGGAGCTGGGGCTGAGCCTAGCTACCAATTATTGTGCTGCTTATAAGTCTGAGAATATGAGCTGCAAAGCCAGCTCTAGTTTTTTTTTTTTTTTCAAATTGAGCAACAATGGGAAAATGCACTCGAGATGAGTTTGTAAGGTTCTTTCATAAGAGCAGCAGTGCGTACAGGCAAGCTTCGCTATGACACACAATCCATATTTTTACGAATTACTTCATTCAGTTTTCAGCTTTAATAAACCCGTTATAGCATTAACATTTGCAGCTTTCCTAGCATTCGTTAATTGTTAAATTGGTAGTTGTTGGGGGAAAAACATATTTCTATGCACAATTTTCCCAACAACAAAATATTTCCGCTTCAAATTGAGGCAATTCTTATTGTTATATTAGAAGCTAGCAATGATTGGGCTGCAAAACTAGTTTTCAGCTGAATCAATTGGAATTGGAAATTCTATTTTCAGCTAATTTTTCTTAGAAATATTTTAACTGCAAACAAAGCAAATAAAACTTTAAGTTTTTCATTCGAAAATTAATTAGTCTATTTGGCAAGTAAGATTTTCAGTGGTGCCTGGAAATAGCTTTGCCTGATTATTATAAAATAATTTTTGATCAAACATCAGCTTTGCTAACTTTTACAAACTACTTAAGATATTGCCCACCGATCGATTGATATCAATCAGCCATCAATCATTTCGCAGCTCAGCAAAGCCAAGACAAAGTTTACAAGCATTTTGATACCAGTCGAAACTTGTTTTTGTCTGTGGGTGGCAAACACTTAGGGCTTCCTTATTGTAGTCTCTACTTTTATGTTTATGCTTATTATTATCAGCTAAGTTGTTGTTGTTGTTGTTTCTGCTGCAGTTGCTGCTTGCTGGCTGCTGGGTGCTAACAAATTGATATCTCAAACATGATATTTTTCATGCTCTCCCCTGGCTAGAGCTAAGTATTTACACAATGTGAACACAGTCAAACAGCTACACACTCGCACACACACACAAAGGCGCGCGGAGGCACACACGCAAGCCTTAACAATTGCATGCTAGGCGGCTGGGGGGAGGAGGCGTGGCCAGAGCAGGCAGAATTGATATCAAGCATATGCTGGCAGTTTGTATCCGTATCATTGTAAAAGAATGCCCAAACGACTTCTGATGCATATCAATGTTGCCCCAGCTTGTTGCAGTTATTGTTGTTGTTGTTGTTGTTGTCGCTTCCATAAAAATCATTAATAATGCGACTGATGATGATGCTGCTGCCGTTACTGCTGCTGCTGCTGTTGTCGCTCTATTGAGTGTTGGATATCGTTTGCTGAATTATAATTTCTGTGAGAGCTATAGAAATCGATGGGTGGGGAGGCGGGCAGGCGGGCAGGTTGCCTTTACTGCTTTACTGCTTTACTGCTGCTTGCAACGCATCGCTGCGTGCAACATTTTTCAGTCATTCAGTCGCCACACTGAAGTTCTACACACACGTCTGTATGCGTGCCTGCTCGTTGCTGCTATGTTTTTGTGTTCTCTATAATAATTAATTAAAATTGACATTGAGGCACAACAAATTGCAAAGCAGCCTCTAATGATTGGTTGCATACCACTTTGCCTGCTAACAATGTGCAAAATGCTGGCTGTGTTAACAATTAGTCTTCACATTGTGTTTGTGTTGTTGATACTTCTGTTGTCGCTTTGGCTAATCTCTTCTGTTGTTGTTGTTGTTGTTGTTGTTGTTGTTGCCTATGTTGTTATGTTTTTTGTTTTTTTTTTCTGCCACCTATTCGACAAGGCCATTCGCATTGTGTTTGTGTTTCTAAGGTTGAGGAAGTAGACACATTGGATTTCATTTACGATTGCGGTTTCTGAGCCAGGCAAACTGCCATTGAGCATAAGCACAGATAAATCATATACTATATATAATTAGCTTAATAGCAATGTGTGTTTCATAACAAGCAATAGCTTATCTTAGCCAAGCGTGTGCTGCAGTCGAGTGCAACTGACTGCGCAATGCTCGCTCTGCGCTCAATAAAAACTTGAAGTAGTTCTCGTTTGACTAGTCGCAAATATGAACGGAAGCACAAATGCTTAAAAACTGTTAATGATTTGCATCTTGTGAACAAGCAAGTGGGGTTTAGTCATGCTACTTGATACCCTGTAGTCTTTAAGACTTTCTGTTTTTTTTTTTATTTAAAACTAACAAACTTAATTTTCAAAGTAACTAATATAGGCTTTAAAATCTTCAGCTCTTGACTCTCAATTAGTCTAACTTTAGCAATACTTAAAGATTTTTTAATTTTCTTAAAAATTTTCCATAGATAATGTGCTCAAATTTTATGATGATTACGAATAAATTGTGGCTTTTAAATACATTTAAAATATTCAACAAGTGTATTTTAGGCAATCAAAAATGTTTGATAAATTGATTAAAAAAATGGTCAAAAATTTGACTTGTAAAGCTTTAAGAGTATACAACATTTTCTTCAAGTTTAAGCTTACTTAAAGCACAATTATTTGTTCTGATTTGAATCATTTGCTTTATGTTTTATACTCTACACTAGATTTTTAAAACTTTTCTTTTATTTTTCAAAAGACTCTTTTAAACTTCAAATACTTTCTTGATTAATAAAAATAGTATATAAAAATATAAATAAGCTTTGAGCTGCCTTCTTATCTATGCCACAACATCGTTCAGCCATTTCCGAGTGCTCAAAGCAAAGCTTAATTTATATCTTGAAATTTGTATCGTTTGTGAAACCAAAATGTATTTCTGCCTAAGCTTTGCTGCGCTAAATGCACTATTAAAGCTTTTTCACCTTTGATTAGCAACGAAATAGAAATCAAAATAAAGTCGAGTAATATATGCGTGTAAAACTCATTTGTTGCCATATAATTTATACAAATTCAGACAGCGTAATCAATAAATAAATTACCTATTTATGCAACAGTCGAGCTGGAGTCTTTCGCCGGCGCCCACTTCGCACTCTCCTCAGCCGTGGCTGGCAGCATAACGGACCAAGCGGCAGGCAAACAGCTTGTCATGAATACGAATACATATAGCTGATATCTATGTATATAAATGAGTTTGTATATCTATTGAAAAAACACACACACACAGCCGAACTCACATTTTGTTGCATATAGCCAACGTGCATGAGTTAATAATAAAAAATCAAAAATAAAAATAAAAAAATCAAAATTTTTTTTGTTTTCTTCATTTTGCATTTTAATTTATGCAAATAAATTTCCACTTTGCACAGAAATCAAAATGAATTAAGTGCGAGTGATAGAAATGCTGTTGCATATGCGTGTGGCAATGTGTGTGTGTGCTTGAATACCGTTGCTTGTGCCACTTTGAACAAGTTGAGCATATATATATATAATTTTTTCTCTTCGTGTTTTCGATTTTTAATGCAATTTTTATACGCTTTGGGCCGGCCGGCATCAAACCGCGCTGCACGTTGACATCGCCGCAGCCATTGGAGGTGGCGAAGGCGGCGTAGCTGGCGGTGCCAGCGGAGCAGGCGTCGCAAGACTTGGCAAAGTGCGTGTGCAACAGCGCAAACTCGTTTGGCGACGCCTCAAAGTAGTCCAAGGTGCGTGATATAAATTTTGTGAAACTGTCCGTTTGTCTGCGCTCAGCTATTTGGATGCCATTGGCCTCGTCTCGTGTGCCTCTCTGCACAGTTTTCACAATTTTCCTCGATTGGGCGACGCGCGCATGCTGATTGACAATTTTACAAGTTGCACGTTGCAAGTTGCAAACTGAACGTGGCACGTTGAACTTTCATAACACGATCAAATCCCACGTATAACTCAAGCGGTACGTCAAGCTGTCCGTAGCTAACGGCCCTTGAACGTGCCACACGCTGCTGCCGCTGCCACTGCCGCTGCCGTTGCAAGCACGGCCCATATGCCACACGAGAAAATTGCGTAAATTAACATAAATTACGCGGCTAAGTGGAAGTTGAAAAGCGTGTACGCAATCGCCTTGAAAAATGTGCAGCGGAAATTTAAGCGTAATTTGCTGACCAGGCCAACAGGCCAACGGGCTAACAGGCAACAGGCGACAGGACTCTGTAGCTGCAAGGAGCTAGCCGTAGGAACAGCAGGTCCGCTAATTAAGTGGAAATTTATGCTATGAAATAACACTTTGCTGCGCTCGGCCCACTTGGGCTCGAGCATTGCGGGTAAAATATTATTTTAACGTCCATGTGGTAGGCCCTCAATGGATATTGCTTGACGTTTGCCAATTTTCCATGCAATTTAAATAAAATTGAATTAAATGCCACTTGCAGCAGCACACACACGCTCTTGCCGGGTCCTTTGCTGTGGCAATAATTGAGATTTCATTGCACAAATTGTGGCAGAAAATTGACCGCAAGCGATCGGCCCTCACCTGGCTTAAGGTGTCGACCAATCGAAAAGCAATTTACTTAATTTTATTGCCCAAAAAGGAAATTACAAAAGCGCGTTCTACCCACCTGTCAATTATCACATGTAAATTTTGTCAATTAAAGCAGAGAAATATGAAATTTGGAATTTGGAATTTTCAGAAAAGCATAAATCATCAAATATTTGATATGATTGACAGGCAATCAGTAGTAGAAAGCATTTTCACTTTGATTACTTTTTTGTGCAGCCGACAAATATTTGAATTTGAGCGACAAGCAAATAGTAAAAATGATTGTATAAATATCACAAATAATACAGCAAAGTGCATTGGTTTTGTTCACTGAACAACTTTTGTAATTCGTTTTAATCCCTTTAAGTAGTTTTTCGCCTCGCACAATTACATGAACTTGTTTGAAAAAGGCTTTAAATCTGAACAATGCACAATTTTAATAACAGCCAACAGCGAAAAGCTTTTTAAATATTTGTTTTACACACCGTTTTATATTGCATTTTTTACATCAGCTTTGCGTCACGTAAACATTCGATGAAATTCGTGGATGCGTTAAAAAAATGCAAAGGAAAAAGTGAGAAACGCCCCCGACACGGGCCCAGCCGTGATTTGCATATTGCCGTAAAAGCAATAATGAAAATAATATAAATACATGTCGCTCTCTATATATCTATATACAGCTACATACATCTATCTATATATATAGCATGTATGTATGCGCTGTAATTAAGTTGCAGCTTAATGCACGAATGCATTTAATATCCTTGGATTAAAATAGACTTTCAGCATGGTCAGAGCGCCGTATTACAATATGCAGTTGGGCTTTCAATGAAGCGAACGTCCCATGTCCGGCTGACAGCGGCAACAATCAGTTAATTAACATTCAATGTGTCATCTACGCTGTGCACTCTGAAGCCCTACGATAAGGCTGTTGTGGTCTCGGTTGCCAGGACCTGCCCATCGATGTGTGATGTCCTAACTGATTTTGGAGAGCAAATAATTTGGAAGACAATTGCAGCTGATGCCAATTAGCTTGGGAAATATTTGTAATTAGCCGGTTGCTGCACTTAGCGCTTTGTTCTCTATGGCTGCCAATGGCAACGTGAAGATTGCAAATTTCTGATATACTTAGCGAACGTGTCGCTTGGCTAGTTAATTGAATTTGGAGTTAAATGTTTAATGGCAATTTGCATATGGGTTTTATAACTCATTCGGGCTGGCGAAATCAATCTGCTTAGCATTTAAATGGCCGACGGCAGACAGCAGCGAGGCCTTTGCGCCTGTCGAACGGCAAATGGTAACTGGTTTGGGCCACCAGCCAAACACGTTGTAAGAGAAATAAAATGAGTTACGGTTTACGGCAAACCAGTTGGCGGTTCAAATTAATAATAGGTATATGTGGCACAAGATTCTGTTTTGCCATGTGGGCTATGGGTCTAAAAATACGGCATGGCCCAGCCAGCTAGCAAATTCTCAATGACAACGCGGCGTATGCTTAATGTGCATTCTGCGATACGAACGAATTCCGAATTCGTGCTCGCAAGTGAATGGACTTGGCAATTTTCAGATTGAGTAATCCGCCAAAACGTTTCGCATAATGAAAAGCGACGCCGACTTTTCCGACACACTGCTTCCATGTGTGTGACTGTGTGAGTGTGTGAGTGTGTGTGAGTGGCAAGTGAATTTTCAACTTTTACTAGCAGCGCTTGCGAAATATGCGGCATTTTTTTGATTGAATTATGCGCTGCTGCTGCTGCTGCTGCCGCCCCCGCCTGCCATTGGCTTGCTGTAATGATTACGGCACATTTTGCAGTTGGCCTCGTGGCGCCGGCAATTGCACAACAACAATAACAACAGCTGGGCACAAAAACAACAAAAATTGAAAGTGAACTTGCGACTTTCATTTTCGGTCGCTGATACTTTTGTTTCTTGATACTTTTAAGCCGCTTTATTATTTTCATGCCAGGCCTATTTAGCTTAATTTACCTTGGCTCTGGGCTCTGCTCAGTAAACAAATTGCCGCAGGGCCACAGCAACAGCCAACAAGACGCATCAATATCTGGGAAACTAATTTTTAATGTATGATTTGAACAATTTCTTTGATTTTCGTGTAAGTGAAAGTGAAAATAAAGCGTGTTGTTGTTGCTGCTGCTGCTTTTGTTGTTGTTTTTGTTGTTTCTCTTGTATTTTTAGTATTGGGCAATAATCAACATACAATTTAAGCGTATTATGTTTTCAAGTTCGTTGCCTCACTTGATGCGCGCGGAAGTTGTAAAATGTGAATGTTCGATAAAACGATTTGACTTCAATTTGATTGCCGCAAAGGCAGAGCAGGCAAACGGCGGACACACAAGTGCATCGTGAAGTGCATTTAATTGCCGACTCTTAGCGCTTTATATAGTTAATTGCATTTACGGCACGCAATTAACGGCGCCTAAGGCTTATTGCCGAAGCGCGGATTGAACTTGATTGAGATTTGTTTGCTTGCAAAAGGCACTATTCGAGCCGAAGTGGAAGCTAAAGAGGTGAGGCTATAAGTTCAAGTTATATTTAACTAAAATCACTTCAGAATGTACTCAAATATTAGGGAGTAATATAATATATAATGCAGTAAAGCGAAGCTGAGGATTTGGAACTTGAACTGGTAGCAGAAATCAGCGAAACTATCATGAGGTAAAGATACGAAGGTCTATAGAAAATGACCTGATTAAGTAGTTGCTGATCAGGTTAATATATGTATATATATATAAATGCAGTTTCATATGCCCTTTACAAGACCTCATCCAGTTACTGCTCAGAGCATTTGCAGCCTTTGAGTTGATGCCAGACAGCTAAATGGATAATTCTGACATTAATTACATATTAAAAATATTTTCGCATATAGTATTCTGTTTCTAAATGCATAGCTGAAGTATAGTTGATCTAATTATACAACTTTCATTAGGAATATTGTTGGCAAGCTCTTGGCGTTGCCCAATTATCAAAATGTTTGCAGTCTTAAAATGGAATCGCAGATGCAACAGCATGAAAACAAATTGTAGCCCGAAATGAGACCAAAACACAAAAATACTAGGAAAATCCCAGAGTGCAGACCGAGCTCGTATATAAATTAGTAAAAAATGCCTTAGCATATTCAGCGGAAGTCGGAAGCACAACAAATATACCTGAATTATGATGTTTATGGCTGCGAGTACAGTGCTACAGTTTCATGTTATTATTATTGTTGTTGTTGTTGTTGTTGGCGAGTTTTTCCCATTGCAGGTTTTCCTGGCAACCACCAACGCGAGTTCACGTTCTCATTCCTGCACTCGTTCTGGCTGAGTGCGCGGAAAGTGCGTTGCCAACATGCAAGCGACCCGACAGGGTATAAGCCAAAAGGGACTGGCTGCTCGGCAGGGGCGAGTCATTAAGTTTGTGGCTTTGTTGTCATTGTGGTTGCAGTCAGAGCTGCTGCTGTTAAAAAGTACCGTTTCGATTTTGTGGCAAGTGCGAGGTCGCTCGCTCGTTGTTCTTGTTGTTGTTGTTCAATTCAATTCAAATAAATTACCATAAAAATATACGAAATAAGAATGCAACGCTCGCCAGAAATATGCGGAAATCCATGTATGACACTTTGAACCCAGCTCCAGACCCGGACACGTAATGAGACAGCTGCGTACACAACCCCCAACGCCAGACGCCGTCGTCGTCGTCGTCGCTCAGTGCGATATGAAGCGAAATTATTGAGAAATGTCACGCAAATTTTGTACAGCAACAACAATGCGACATAAAATTATATTAATAGTAGTAAAATATGTGAGAAATTGAAATGTCAAGCGATAAACGCATGCAGCAAACAGAAACACAAGCAGAGAGAGCGAGAGATTGCGAGTGGGGCCAACGGGGCGTATGAGAAATGATTGTGATTATTTGCTCTATGCGCATGAAATTATGCAACTTTATGCGTGTCGTGCCATTGTTTTGTTTTATTTAAAGCATTATTTTTCATTGCACTTCTAATGCTTTGCTAGTACAGTTGAGCCTCGACCCAAGTGCTCGAAGCCTCAGGCAAACTGTCGAAATAAACTAATTGAGCTAGCTTATAGCAAGCTTTTCCCTCTCGTATTAGTTTCATAATCCCAATTTCAATTATCCGAGTTGATTTGCAGGTTTTCATTTGAAAACAAATCAAGCAACATAATTGGCTTTACCTTGGATTTCACTACAGTTTTGCACACATATCGGCTTACCTGCAAATAGAAGAAGATAAAACACAGAATTAATTAAATGAATTATAATATTTGCAGAAGCTTACATTGTTGTTGTTGCAAGTTGCATCAATGTGTAGCAATGAGCTATGCAAATCAGTTTCGGCAACAAAAACTGACCATGAACTGTTCAAATGTTGACGCAATGCTGTCATGTTGCATGTTGCAGTTGCAGTAATTCAATTATACATGTATGTATAGATAAATGTATGCAAAAAAGAGAAACAACAAGTTTTTAATTATGAACATTTTTTACGTGTAATATGAAGTTGTAGCGGCTTATTGCATTTGAGAACTTTTGCGTAATTTAATAAAAGTCAAAAGCGAAATCTTGTGGCACGTACGCATGCTAATACCGCAAAGCCGCCCTCCCTCGTCTTATCGCCGCCGTTCAGGTGTCTGCATAATTATGATGGCAATTAATTACAAACATTCCGACAAGGTTTCAAGCTTATGGTCGACTGTTCCAGCGACTGCGACTGCGACTGCGACTGTTGCTGCTGTTTGACTAGCCCCGGCGCCAGCTTAGTTGGCCAACAAAAGGCTCCGGCCTGGCTCGCTTGCGGTTTTATTGTTTGTCTACAAAGTGCAATTAACAACTGCACTTTGTGTGTTAACCACCTAACATAATTAAATTTGCTCTTTTCGCAGCCAAGCTCCGAAATGCTTGCCAACATCTATTAGCTTCGCGAAATGTCAACAGCGCCTCTTTTCACAGCAGTTAAATGCCAGCTAAGGGGCGTGGCACCTTGCTGCTGGGAAGTGAAGCGTTTGCTTCAGGGAACTTCAGCCATAATCGTAAAATACTAAACAAAACAAAAAACCAACTATAAAAGTTGCCATGACTGAAATGTTTAGAGTCCGCCAATTAGCTAATCATGCACAAATTGCATAAATATATGTGAGTGTTTTTTAATATTCAACTCATTTGTTGTAATGTGTCTGCAAGGTTTCGGCTATAATGCATATACAACTATATTTTAATTACACTTCAACATACTTTGAAACGAGCTTGAATTGTATCTCTTTTTCTTTTTTATTTCAAAATATATTTTTGTGAAATTTGTGCAACGAGAAATTCAGTTGAAAATATTTTATGCAACTCTTTGCTTGTCATTCCTAGGAAGATTTGTTCAAAACTCACTAGAAATATTATGTTTCAGAATTTTCTAGTTGTGAGTTTCCAGTTAAGTTTGATGTTTGAGGTTTCCTAATTAAAACAGATAAAATAAGAATTTCAAGCAGCTTTGATTAACTCTTCTACTCTCTCAATTGATCAACATCATAGACCCACTTCAAACTGCTCAAAAAAAAATGTTTTCTATTTTTAAGTGTCATATAAATTCGTTCGCAACATTTACCCCCAACCAGGTTGGAGTCCAAAAGTTTTTTGTGTTTCTTTACTACTTCTGATATATCTCAATTACGTGTCAATGTTTTGTGTTTAGGTTTTTTTCTTATTAATTTCTCTTATTCATTTCGCTTGTTGTTGATTTGATGCGCTTATCATGTCACGTAAGTTTTTCGTCAAACAGACAAACGTGTGAAACCTACAGTTTGTGTTTGCACTGCAGCTGGGTGCAACACGGCGTATGCGCAATGGTTTGACATTTGGTGCATTTACAGCGATGCACAAACAAAGCAAAAGCAAAAGCTAATTATGAGAGTAGAATAGTAGCCTGATTGGTGGACAAATTAAAAGGCACACAGCTGCGTGCTACATGCTACATGCTGACTGCATCTGAAATGAATGCATTATCAGGAATTCAGTCGATGCATTGGCGGCTCATTGACTGGCCCAGCTGGCTGTGCCCTCTACAAAGGTCTCTCAAACCCGTTTCAGTCTGGCCCCACACTGTAAAGCCCAGTAGCTGTCACAATGATTTATGCGACGCTTGCAGATTCGCGTTGTCAAAAGTGCGTGCCAGAAGCAAGCCAAAAATATTCCTTGAAACGAGGACTCTGCTTTTGGGGCTGGCATAAATCAGTGTTTGGCATGTGGCTGAGTCACTCGGTATGCTTTGACAATTATGCCTCCTGGTGCCTGCCAGCAAAGCGCTTCCATCACTTTTGCCTGCCACTAAATTCGCAATAGATTGAGAGATGCAGTACGGCAATTCAATTTGTCTCCTCAAAACATAAACTTGTGCCTCATATTTATGGCCAGCGCCTGTGTTTATATATGGATAAAAAAAATAGGAGAGATTCGTGAAGATTGTTTGTGGCGAGCGCAATTTGTTGCTGCTGCTGCTGCTGCTGCTGCTTTATGAGCCCGACCAGATCAGATAAGCCACGGCGATTGATTCATGGCCGCGCGCTATCGAAAAACATTCATTTGTACTTATCTAGCTGAGTGTATTAATGATGGCTCTTAAATAAATTGCTCATGTTAACTGGGCTCGCATCGAGCGGCTGCTCGCTGCACTCTATTGGCCAATTTACACTAAATGGGTTATGGCCATTAAATCAAATAACAGTTAAGTCATGAAGTTAAAAAGATCAGTCGCTGCAGGCAATCGAAGCTCAGGCGAACTGGAACATGGAATATATATTTATATATATGGAGGCAGACACTGCTCGACTAGAAGTTACTCTATGCAAGACTAGAAACTGTATAATACAGGGTATATAAGCAATTGTAAGAAAAAAATAAATATTTTAAACATGGAAACTGGAAACTTTATTGAACATAAAAATTCGAATTGAATGCAATTTGAATACTATAAAATATTTATGGATCCGGAGTGACAGAATAGATAATATGAACTTGAGTTAAGGAAAATCAAAAGGTTTAGTTGTTATATCAGGCCAAACTGAGTGAAACTCATAAACAATGTTTGATTGCTTTTAGTTGAGAGTGATAAAAATACTACACTACTCTTCACCCAATCTTCTATTATTTGAATTCATATTTTATAGACAAACTTGATAAGTGTTACGCCCATTTCAACGCATAATGTGTGGCACAGAAGTGTGGCAGAAGTGCTGCTCAAGCAAAAGCCAGAGGCAATGGATGCGTGCAGCACATTCACCCACTGGAATTCTTTCCATTGAGCTGTCCAAATCCGAGCATCCGCCATGCGGATGCGACCCAACTACAGTCAAAGGATGACAAGTTAATTAAAAGTGCGCTGCGGTAGGATTTAATTAACTTGCCTTTGAGGACATTCGGTTGCCCGAGCAACAGCAAACGCAAATTCACTCGACGCATACCACGAGATGTCGCATGTGTGTGCCACTGCTAGTTGCACGTAGAGTTTTCTATGTCGCACCCTGGCTGCGAAACGCATACACAATGATGAGTGGACGGCTTTTTGTTAGGCAAAATATTTGGCATGCAGTCAATGGGCAGCTGTCATAGCAACTGCCACTGCAACTGCCACTGCAACATCAACTGCCAAAAGCGTTTCTGCCAGTTGATGCTGAAAAGTTCAGCGAACATGGCTATTTGGATAGTTGCGTTACATTGGCCACGGCCGATTCAATTATTCAAATATTCGACACGCTATTTTGGCATATTTTGCATATTTGGAAATATAGATGTTGCGGCTGCTGTGTTGCATGCATTTTGTTTGCTGTTGCTGTTGCTGTTGCTGCCCGATATAGTAGAAGCCGCTTGTTTGTCGTCGTAATACGAAACGCCTGGGTCGCATTGACAAGCGGGCACAAGATCGAAATTTGCATTGTTCAACGATTCGTGTGGTGCAGGCTGTCTGCTGGTTTGCTCGGCCTACCTCTGACCCACTTGTTTGAAATTTCATTTCGTTGCGTATACCGTTTATGGATAGCCCATGAATCAACGGGCTTATCTGCATACTGCATACACACAGCGGCCCAGCTGCTAATCATATAAATTAAGGCCGGCTTGCATTTCTCATGTGTCTCTGCCTCCTACCAAAGGCAGATGTGAGTGCGAGTGTGAGTGTGTGAGTGTGTGTGTGTTGCCCCTCGCATATCTCGACTTTCAAATCAGTGGCGTCTTCGCTGCGAAAGGGAAAAGCCCGCTGACTGTACGTCCGTCCGTCCGGCTTGCCATTTGACCCACAAATTAAGCGTAATAACTTTCGAATTTCGAATTTCGAATTTCGAATTACATTACATTCTGGAGTTTCTCCTCCAATTACGACATTTTTTCTTTTTATTGCACTTTTTGGGTCAGCAGCAAGTGCGATCAGCTCCAGTTGAAGGTTGCCCTTCAACAACGGGAGCTTGTGCTTCTCTCTTATGCCTTCAGCGTGGTTCCTTTACTTTCGTTTCAGCCAAATGTCGATTCATTCCGTACGATTTTAAGCCCAACCGGTTGCAGGCGCATAAATTTCGTTTATTTCGGGTTTACCGTTAGAGCCGTTCGACTATAAATCTGATTTTTATGCATTATATATTATCGAAGAGCCTTAAATTAATGGACAGTCGCAGTCGAGCTCACCCAAAGCCAAGTGACTCAACAGATGTGTGAGCCGAAGACGTAAGACGCATTCATCAAGCATTTGTTGACCGCTTTGATAAAGCTTTGTAGAGGGTTTGCTATTATGATAGATGTATGTATTATAATAGACTTTCAGTTGATTAATATTGTGAGTTAGAAAGAGATAGAGAATGGAATGACAGACGAGTAGTCTGTATATATAACTAAGTTTTCAGAGAATTTGACATTTCTTTCAGCAATTTTTGATGGACATCGCTTCAAATGTGAGACAGCTACATATATGTAAAATTATCTAAGATCAAGCAGGCCAGTAAAATTTGAAAATGCGAAAAGTTTTTGCGAGCTTTCAGAAACTGCAATAAGGCAACATTAAAATGATCAATGCAACTCTAACATTCTCTGCCAACTCTTCACTCAGCAGACACACATCTGCCTCAAGTATCTTCTATACAAGTAATTATGGATATATAAAGATTTATTAGACAAAATCGCTTCTCAGCTGTAATTTCATTTTTATGGATTTATCTTCTACGTAATTATAAAATTTTGTTCATCTGCAACTTTCACTTTGATGGGCCAGCTACAGACTTTAATTGCAGCAATGCAAGCCGATCTATCAATCAAAGTAAAATAACACTTAAAAGAAAATGGAAAAGTTGTTAAATGAATAAAATACTTGAACTGCTATTGACATTGATGGCTCCAAAATAATATTTATGTTACTGCAAGTAAACTACAAATGGCTTATTAATAAACCAAACAACGAGACATCAACTCGAACTAAAGGCATTACAAAAATAAACGAATATTTCTCTAGCAACAGTTGGGCGAGGTATATAGGCTTAAGCTACCATATTGTAGTTCAAAACATGTTGCACAATGCTTAAACATATTGTTGCAGACACACACACACACTTCACAGCTGTTCAGCTGTGTTTCCGTCTATGGAATGATATCCAAATATGCATATCACGCGCCTTCGGTCTGCCATGGAATTTATCAGCGACATTTTCATCGCTACCAAAAAAAAAAAAACAAAAAAAAATAAATACATTTATATATATATATATTTGTGTCTAAAGTGTTGCTTATAAACAAACCCTAAGACCATACGCAGTCGCAACTGAAATCGAAATAATGAGCCATTGCCGATGATCACGTTTTCCTATTAGCATTTGCAGTTCTCTGCCTGTTGCCCATTGTTTTGGGGCCATGCGCTGACTCTTTGTGGCAGCTGGAGCATTTACCGTTAGGCTGTAACCATACTGCCTGCCTGTCTGTCTGTCTGTCTGTGTGCGCCTGTTGTGATAGTATCTAGAGGCCCCCTTCAGCCCAACCTCCTGCTGCGTACATCACGTGCGTAAAATCAATAAAAATCCAATTAAAATACAAAAAGTTTCATAATTACGAAAAGCAGCTTCGACTTTAGCTTCCAATTCAAGTTGTTGCCAAAGGGTTGGGCTTACAACAGAAACAAGAAAAAAGCAAAAGTGAAAAGCGCCGCTGGTCATAGAGAAAATTTACAACTGAAAATGTTATGCCAAAATGCAATGCTATGAAACAAGCGCAAGAAAATACAACTTTAAGCGCACTTTGTCTTATTGTTGTTTCATGTCATTGTTGCTGTGGCTGTTGTTGCTTAAGTCTCCATTGACTTAACACGCAATTTCTCTACTGCTGTTCTTGTTGCCTGCTTTTAACAAGCTTTAATGTTGCCGATTGCAGTTAAAATGAAAATGGAAATGGAAATGGATATAACTTGTAAGCGACGTGCTTAAAAAACATTTTCCCAGCTGTAGTTTTTTTTCTTTTTTTTATTTTTCGCAATTTTTGGTTAACAGCAAAAAATACAATATAAAATAAAAGCAAAGAAAGTGCGGAAATAAGCAAGCAATGGCAAAAAATTAACAAGCTCTTTATGCTTGAGGCACTTTAAGTGTCATTTCCACATTTTTTTAGGCATGCGCAATTTCAGTTTTCGAAAATCATTAAAACTAAGCAGTTTAGCAAGTATTTAAGCAAAAATAAGAGATAGTTGACATTGGCTTAGGCAAAGGCTAGGCACATCAAATTTTATGGCATCTAATGCCAACGAGAATAGTTTTAAGTAAAGTTTTTTGTATACAAATTATTGTGCAATATATTTGATAAATTAACTCAATTAATAAAATAATAAATAATTAATATAATAATCTTAGAGCTTAGCTTAGAGTTTTGCTCCATTAGGATTTGGCCAATGGCTAAAAGCAAGGCAAACTCTAAAAAAGACTCCACAATAAGCCAACATGAAATCTTCAATAATGTTTTTCTCATTTCTCACCTGTTTTATTTCTTTACATTATGGAAACTTTGCTTGCCTTAAAAAAGCATAAACATTTTTAATCGTCTTTTCATATTTAAGTGTACGCAAATGCAGCTAAAGGCAGGCCAAGAAAATTGTTTCAAAGAACTTAAAAGTCTCTTGGCGTGGGCAAGATTATGCAACAATTTGTGCATCAGCTGCCATTAAGCAAAAGCTATATATATATATATATATATATATATATATATATATATATATATATATATATATATATATATATAGATATCGCACAGACACACTCTTCAGCAGATACATATTCTTATATTTATAAAGTCTTATAAGCTGTTGACCGCTAGCTTGATGCCATTGATTAGCGGCTCGCTTTGTAGTGCATTGTAACGACGGATAAGCAGAAACCTTTTTGAAATTTAATATGTTTTCAAACGAACAGGCTAAAAGAAATGCTATCCGGTGACTGAGGCGGACTCAGGTGGAAAGGGTTTGGCGACAAAGGGGGCTGCATTGCACGGTTCACTAAGCGGAAGCAGGCTGCAATCCTGCCAACTGCACCTGACATAATGGCCATCCAGACGGATGCGCCAAGGCGATGTCGACGTCAAAGCGAGAACAGCCATTAAATAGCTGAAATGAAATGCGAGACGAAGTCTTAAGTAAGCAGCGCGCTGATGTTACAGCGCAACAGCAAAGGGCTAGTAAATAAACGTCATTAAAATAAGGACCTGCAACTGTATATTCATTAGCACAGGACATCAAGAACAGAAGCTGAGTTGGCTAATAGAGCACCGCACAGATTGGCTTAGCTCTGCTCTGCTCAGTAGTTGTCTCCCAAGCAACTGACAGCTGTCGCCTGTGAAAATTGTGAGACAATCAAGCTTGTCTCGGCCAGATAACCACAATTGCTTCACTGTATTAGACATAATTACCTGCAGCTCGATTCTATGGCAACGCATTTGACATGTCAAATTAAATGCAAATTACATAAATATTTCGCATTTGTTGTTGCGGCCCAAGCAACAAGGATCCACTGTCTGGCTGTCTGTGCGTCGCTCATTCCAGCTGTCGCTGTCGCTGTCGCTGTTCGCTGCTAGAGTCGAACCCATTAAAATGCCATTAAAATTGGCTTCACTGTGGCTCGGCCGCTAATGTCCGTCAACAATGTGTAGCATGCCAATTGCCAGCGACTGTTCACAAAAATTGTTAATTTGGCTAATTGTTAACGCTTAATGGCTACAAAATATGTTTAGCCAAAATCGAAGAAGATTTAAAACAGATTAAACTCTATTTTCAGATGACTATTTGTGAAATCAACAATTAATTGAAAGCTTTCTTTCTAAAAATAGAAGTTACACTCGATTGAGAGTATTTTCTATTCTGGCCCAGCCAATTTCTACTGCCTATTGTGAATAACTCTAACTCTTTTCTATAAGCCCAATTCGTAAGTAATGTTTGCTCGCGTTATTAAGTTGTTTTCTCATTTGATGTGTTTCGGTTAAGCACAATTTTATTCGCTTTTTATTGGCAGCACATTAAAATGCATAACACTTAGTGAAGCAATCAAATCACTGTGTTTCTCTATATATATTTTTATATTAAACTGTCAATTGGATTTTAAAAGCTTCGCTGAATCGGAATATTGCAAAAGCTACA
Organism: Drosophila hydei; assembly: GCF_003285905.1. NCBI lineage: Eukaryota > Metazoa > Arthropoda > Insecta > Diptera > Drosophilidae > Drosophila > Drosophila hydei. The sequence continues at coordinate 7,601,733 of NW_022045830.1, read as the reverse complement.
AACCAAATAAACGTTGCATAAACACAACAGCAAAAAGACAATAATAATATGCAATGAATTTATATATATATACATATGTATTTATTTATACATATAGTACGGACACACGTACAAAAAATAAAAGCACTAAATTATAACGAGCAGCAATAACAATCTGTGAAATAACAGCGTATGAAAAATGCAATGGAACTGCATGAATTTCCACATTCAAATGAGACGACGAAACGTTTATTTATGTAAAGGTCAATTTGCAATATTTGCGCAAGGTTAGGCATGCGACTGATATCGTACGCACTGGAACTGGAAGTGAAACTGGTAGACTGGTAGTGGGGCACAAGCAGTGGAACTGGTAATGGAACTGGCAGTGGAATAGGTGCCAAAAGCAAAGATTTACGCGTTCATCTAATCGGTTGAATATGGCCGCTTAGTTAGGAATACGATTAGTATCGTACTTATAAATTAACTGGAACTAGAACTGGAACTGGTAATGAAACTGATGCGGAAAGTGTTAGCTTTGACAATCAACGAAGTGAGTGCAAATGTGTGTGCATTATAGGAACTGATGCAGGAACTAGAACTGGAACTGGAACTGGAACTGGAACTGGAGCTGGAACTGGAACTGGAACTGGAACTGGAACTGGAACTGGAACTGGAACTGGAACTGGAACTGGAACTAGAAGTGGAACTGGAACTGGAACTAGAAGTGGAACAGGAACTGGAAGTGGAAATGGAACTATAAGTAGTACTGGTATGGTACTTCGAGGCGCACTGTACTGACCATAAATATGAAGGTTAAATGAATCCATTAGAAGTAAGCCAATATTAGAAGAACTGGAACGGAAACTGCAACTGGTAACGTAACTGCCAATAGAACTAATGCAAAGAGCGTAAGATTCAACATTATATGAAGAGCGTAAAAAGTGTATTAGAATAATTCGAATAGAAACTGGAAAAATAACTGGAGCTGGAACTGGAACTGAAACTGAAGTCAGATGCAAAATGAATGCTCTAAGAATAAGTATGAAAGTTCGAATACAAAATTATGAGTGGAACTGGAACTGGAATTGTAACAAGAACTGGAGCTAGCACTAGAAACAGAACGAATTATGACACTGGAACTGAACTAGTATCATCTGAACTAGAACAGCAATTGGCTGAGCAGCTGTCAGTGGAGCTGCTGCAACAAATATTTGCGTGTGCATTCGAGTAAGTTAGTAGAAAGGTCATTTAGCGATAATTCCGCAAGGTTAGGTATCCAACTAATGCATGCATACATAGAGGAACTGGCACTAATAGCAGAACTGATAGTAAAGCTGAGGCAAAGACATTTGACTAATCGAGTCAAAAGTATAATAAAATCTATTACGATGATTGCAGACATTACGCAACTCAGAGCTGAAGGAAATACCTTTGAATAGTTGGCATGTTTCAGCTTAGATTAGTGCACTCACTAAAGCACACCCATCACACACACACATACACTTTGAGTATCTGTCTGGCCCACTCGCTAGTTTGCCACCTACAATTAGACGTCCATTTGGCAGCCAGACGAATGGCCCCAGCCGAGCGCAGTCTCAGTCGCCGTCGCTGCCTAAGCTGGCATGGAAAATGGTGTATGGAAATGACATTAGACGGAAATTCTGCTGACAATGGGTAGCGGATTAGCAGCACGGGCAAAAAGTACATAGAAAATAAAAAATGAAATGCAAACTGCTGTTGATTTTGAGCTTCCGTCGCGCTATGTCATGCCGCGCGTCAAATGGCTTTGGCTGATCCTTGAGCTTTGCCTAAGCAAAGGCTAAACAAAACAAACAAGCAGAACTGTCGCCGGCTTGAACTAGGGCCAATAACGCTGCCAATGACTGACAATCGAAAGCTTTCATGGCTGACAGTTAATGTTTTATGTTTTGTTTAATGCACTACAACTAAGCGGAACGCTAAACTAAATTCCCTCTGTGAAATTGTGTTTACTGCTTTAAAATTAATATGAACAGCAAATTGAGTTAGCTCAAAAGCAAAAAGTCACGTTGTTCAGTTAAAGATCTTAGATTGTACTGTGAAAGTGAAGTCTGAGAGACAGCTCAATGACTTGAAGTTCTGCTCAAACATCTAACTACCTCCTTATCATCTTCTAGGTATGCATTGGATCCACTAATTGAGCTCGATTCCATTGAAATTTCCAATTCAAGCTCACTCAATCACAGTTTCTAATCCCTCATCCCTCACCTTATATAATCTCTGTGTGCCCAATGCAATTGCAAACGAACAATTGATGCTCCCCCAATAAGCTCTTTTCAGGTCATTTGTAGCATTTGGCACACCTTTGCGCGCACCTTCGTATGTATGCATACATGTATATACTATATGCGAGTCTATTTTGTGGCGGCCAAGGCTGCATTCGGCATTCCATGAGGGCGCATTGTTGCACTGCTGCCCGATAACTATGGGCATGCATAATACATACAAACGTCGCCTGGCCATGGGGCGAACGGCAATGGCAATCGTCTGCCTGGCGCAAGGTCGCTTTGGCGGCTTATTAGACAGCGTCAGGTTTTATCAATTGGCCAAGTTTGTTTGCAGTTGCAGCGGGTACTAAAACTAGACCCCAGACACAACCTACAAGCCTGACAAAATGTCATAAGTGAAGCTCAGTATAAGCGAACTATTATGTTTTTTTCATAGAGTTAACTACCCTGGCCAGTGCACAGGGTGTACAGGGTATCATAGACTTGAGGGTGTAAAAATTATTTGTGACTAGCACATGAGGCAAAAGTTGCTTAACAAAACGAGATTTTGATATATTAAGATAAAGATCTCTGAATGCCCACGTAACAGCTTATAAAGGGTATGACAGACTTGAGTGCTTAATGAATATTATTGTAATTGGCATCTCTAGCAAAAGTTCACTCATTTATTAACACTAAGCGCACTTTACAGGGCAACTGCTTATCAAGCAAGCTCTCAACTAGAGTGCAAAATTTAACTTGCTTCAATTACGTTTTAAGCGCTTACGTAAAACGTAAACGTTTGCCAGCGACGCCAGTTAATTTTACGTGCTTTTTACAGCTGCCTTTTACTATCGCTAAAGATAGCAACAAATTACGTGAGAGTGAAAGAGAAGGAGAGAGAGAGAGAACTGAATTGCAATCGCATAACAAAAGTTATATGGAACATCAGTTTGTGTTTGTTTTTAATTACGATGAAAACACATAACAATAATAAATGTTTTGATGCTTAAATTATTTGAAAATTGTTTGCAATTCAATTCAATAAATAACTAATATTTGCGTACAGCTAAAACGTGGTTTAGCCTGCAGCAAATTATATTGTGTTTTATACACTATTTTATTAGTAAATGCTATTCAAGGTGTCTTCCGCTCGGGGGCTTACCGTAATATTTGACTGCCCAAAATGTGAACTCACCTGCAAAATAGGAAAGAAAACAAAATGCAATCAATATATTTGTTGGAAATGAAATATGAGAAATATTTTAGCTTTATTTGAAAATAATTTAAAAAGTTAATATTAAAGGCAAATTAAATATTTACTAGAGTGTAACTTTGTATTTAATATTTATAATTAATATTTATTTAATATTTAACTTGAAAATAGCAACGCAACATGTAAAGATTTTAGTTAGATAAAACTTATATGACACCTCCGTTAGCTGAGCATTTATCGTATATTTTAAGACTGATCAAATTTACTATTACTATTACTCTATAGACTCTAAAAGTGTGCCTAGATATAATGAAGTTCACTTTTTAATAGCTTCCTTTATTGGCCTCAACAAGATCTAGTACGTATATATATTGTTGTGTATATTCTAGTCGGACAGAACCGTCTTCCCCTTTTCTATTTGCTATGTGTACAGCAAAAGTGTAAATAAAAATATAGTTTTGTAGTCGATTTTCATAGTTTTGACTCTTCAACACAGCTGGAAAACACTTTAAGCCAGTTCACCTTGTACACCGTCTATTTATTACACGAATTTATGTATAAACATGATCACGCTTCTTTGTTGATTGTAATCAAATGAAAATAAAGCACCTTTTGTAGATTTAAGAAGAAACCAAATAAAGTGTAGCTAAAAAGACATAATTCTCGTTAATACTCTATAAAAGAGATTGATAAACGCATATAAATATATAACATATATCTTTTACATAGCGCTACAGGGCATGGCTAGGAGAGGTATTTAATTTTTTTTTTTTATCAGATTCACCTTGAAAAAAAGAAGCAACGCACACAAAATATGTACACGAGCATAAATTTGAAATTACATCGCACTGATAAAAGTTTAGTGAAGTGGGATAAGGGCTGGCTGGAAAAGGCTGGACAGTTGATAAATAAATTGAAATAAAATTGGACAAAAAACGAGGCAGGCACACAGCAAATAATTGTAAATGTTTTCAATAAAACTTTGGCGCCCTCAACTTAATGTAATAAAAATTAGATGCCGAAATATATATATATACATATATATATATATATATATATATATATATATATATATATATATATATATATATATATATATATATATATATATATATATATATATATATATATATATATATATATATATATATATATATATATATATATATATATATATATATATTCAGATGTATATATATACTTATACAGCTCTACAAAAAAATGACAGCTTAATTTATGAAATTAACAGGGCTACAAAATACAAATAATAAATAACAAATATAAAAAAAAATTATGCAAACTACAAAAGCGAAAATTGTTGGGCCCTTTACAGCTAACGGCGACAGCCCACGAGAATTTATATTTATTTTTTCATATGTCACCGAAATTAGAAAAAAAAAACGGGAAAAATATAACTCACGAGTCGCTCAAAGCATTGAAGGTGATAGCGTTTCAGAGTTGAGTTGAGTTGAGTGGGTTGGACGATAGCGGGGGAACTCTGTTGTTGGTAATCAACCTTGAATTTGTTTATTTACACAGCACATACAGACACGCACTCGCACACCTACACAAGTGGCAGTCGAACTATTTTTTGGTGCGTGCCTCAAAAAAACAAAAAAACGAACACACTAAGTGCCGAACCGGCTAAAGAATTCACAGAGAAGCCGTTAGAGACAAAAATATAAACTGCTTCAAAAAAACTAAGCAAAAAAAAAACATTTTTAATACAGATTAACAAGTGAGCTTTTTGAGATAGAGCTAAAAACTAGTTGAACTGCAAATGTGACGTAAGCAGTTTTGCAAGCAGCTGACAGCTATAATTCTGATACCTTTAATGCACTTGAGCAAGAATTTTCTTTAAGCTAGACTGATGTGAAAGCTCAACTAAAAGCTTCAAAGACAACAAAAAGCTTTGATTGTATCTGAAAGCTTAAATCTCAATTCATTAAATTCGACAAATACAAAGAGCTTTGCAAGCACATGAAAGCTTTCAGCTACAGTTTAATACATTTCCTCTTCGAATTGTTCTTTTTTCATATATTACTTATGAGTTTTAATTTTAATAAAATATAAATTCAATGAGAGAGTTCGATTTCCTTTTTTCTGATTAGAATTCGCATTCAGGTTGAGCCATAAAACTTTTATTTCTTCTTTCACGCATTGAGAAACAGCTTTTTCTGCTTTTAATTAGCTCTGATGTTCTGCTTTCATCAATAATCATATTTATGTAGTCATAAAATCAGCATAAAGCAAACATCACTTGTTTCGTTTTTGTGTGTGCACGTGATGGAGACATGCAACCAGCTAAAAATATATTTTTCGTTGTTTATTTTCATGCATATATACATTTATATATATAACTATACCAGTTGATATTGTTGCTCTATGCCACTTCACGTTTTACCTTTAGCTTTTGTCCAAGCCAAACGAAAAACAAAAAAAAACTCGTAGCACCTTAATCAGACGACATTCAAGGCTATGCATTAACATTCAAGGCGTGCCGCAAAATCATTTGTATATTATCTACGTCATATTGTTAAAATTTAATATCGAACAGTTCGCAGTGCGCTGTGTGATACTATTTCAAACGGCAACAGCCGCTGCAGCATAACTCCAGTCGGCAGACGGTGCGTATGCGTATTAATTTACTTCATGTAAAAGGAGGAAAAAAATAATGTTTTTGGCCAGCAAATTGAATTAGCATAGTTATAATGTGAAAAGCTTTTGTTACTTGTTCGGCAATGTGAATAAATAATCAAATTGGAAATCAGCATATGCATAAATGCAGAACTCTAATTGGAACTCTAATTGGACAGTACACGACAACAGCAACAAAAGCAGAGTTTCATAATTTTGTTTGCGAATTTCGATTGAAAATGCAATTATCGGGTGTCAGTTCGAAAGTCAGTTCACAAACACACTCACATGATTCTCTGGTTGAATAATTGAATTAGTGCCAGACTTATTTGCATTAATTAATTTGATTCAACTGGAGTTGTCCAGAGTGCAGAAGCAACTTTAGAGTGCATTATTATTAATTGAGATTGGTTAGCAGATCAAAGACAAAACTTTGCTGCTGCTGCTGCTTGCATAACACACAACAAGTGTATGTGTGTGTGTGTGTGTTTCGAGGTGTGTGGGTGTGAGGAAGTGTACGAAAGTGTCTCGGCACTTGGCAATCGCACACTTGAAATACATTACGATATGCATCTTGAAATTTGTTTTGTGCAAGCACGAATAACAAACAATAAATAAAAAATAAATGAAGAAAATAGAAACAAAGAACAAGAATCAAACGCCAAAGGCAGCTAATAGAATATTCAATACACTTTCCTCTAATTAATAGATTCACTTTGTATATTTAGCTACAAAATATATAAAAGTTTTTAGGAAAAATCCAATAATTGCAATAAATATTTATACAAATTTAAAAATATAAATTTATATCTGAAAGAGTTCGGCAGCTAATATTTATCAGTGCAGTAGACATATCTTTACAAAATTGAAATACTCTCTACAAATACACTGAAAAAAGTGAACTAAAAATAAGTTTATTTATTGCCACTTTGCTTTGTCTTCCGTTGCATCAGCAGCTGATGAAAATGAATGCAACGCAAATGGCAATATAGAAACAACAACAAAACCGACTGGCTGAGCAGGAGAGAGAGACGGAGTGAGAGAGGGGGGAGCGGTGGTTGAGAGTCAGAGTGAGAAACAACGAACTGTCCCCGCAGCAGTGTGTGCCGCACCTCTGGCACAACCGCCCCCGCCACCCGCTCAACCTGAGGCCAGGCTAGCAGCTGCTGATCAGCCTTAGCTCAATGCCAGCTCAATACGTATTTAAGCTTATGCAGTAGCTGTTGCTGTTGCTGCTGCTGCTGCTGCTGTTGCTGGTGTTTTGTATCTGTGCGCTACATTTGGCCCCGTCTCCGTCCACGTCCCCGGAGCCGATTGCACTTGTGTGTGTGCGAGCGAGAGGGCAGGCATTTGGAAAATTGGGTTATTGGGTCATGATTCAGTTCGACTGGCTAAGCGACACAAAAAAGCAACAGCGTCTCGATTTGTATTTCGCTTTGGCGCTCCGTCGTCGAGCAACGTAATTGTACTTGTAGATACTTGTGTTTTTTAGCTACTGTTCGGCATGCAATGCTATATATTTTACTTCTATTTATGTTGATTTGCTAAAGCTTTTGTTGTTGCTGCTGCTGTCATGTTGCAATTTAAGCGCAGTGCAGCGCAGACTCCGAACCTGAACCCAAAGCCCCAGCCCGGCTGCTGCTCTTTGTATCTTTTCTAATTGACTTCCCTCTTTTCTATGGCTGCTGCGAGTTGTTGTTGTTGTCGCTGAGGCAACACTTGACACTAATTAGGCCACTCTTTGTGCTTTGTGGCAGCTACTTGTATAAAGTTTATCATTGGCAGGCCCAGCTAAACATTATCTGGTCGACTGGCTCTATGCAAATATCTTTTGTCCGTCTTTCAATTAGCGCCGCTATAAATATTTACTTAAACGATAAGACGCGCACAGCCAGCAGAGCATTTGTATATAGGAAGACAAATCAATTGCCTCTCTATACAAAATAAATAGGAAGATTCAAAGCAGCTCGCGGCTATTAATACAACTGAAGAGTAAACAAGCAGCCAAAATCGTAGACGATCCTCAAGTGCAAATGGACTCGCTGCATGATCTACATATGCGCTGATCTATGAATCGCATTCGGGAATCTTTCGATTGATTTGCCAAAGTTTAGATTATATTTAATTATGTCAGTTTTATGTAATATTTATTTTTGTTGTATTCTTTTCTATTTGCAGCATTTGTCAGCGATGCTATAAAAAATTGTCGCTGCCAAATTTAAACTCACGGCCTATGAGCTGCGAATTCCTTGTGCCATTGACCAACATCTTGCGGGCCTATTTGTTCATCTCGAAAATGTAAATACAAATGAGCAACGAACACGAATGAAAATGAAAATGAAAATGAAAACTGAGGACAACAACGTTGGCCATAAATTTCAATCAAAATGCCTGATGTAAGCAATTAAATTGCGAAACATATATATCTATATATATATATATATATATATATATATATATATATATATATATATATACATACATACATATATATGTATATTTATCTATGTGTGTGTATTTTTAATGCACACTCAACGTCAAGACTGAAATATTTAGATAGACCGAAAACTGAGGCAAGCGATCAAAGTTAAGATTCTCGATTAATTAAGCAATAAATAAACAGCAACAAAATAAGATATGAAAAAATTGAGCGAATGCATAATATAATCTGTAGTTCAATGAAGTCGCAAATATAAATATTTAAAGGTGAAAACGTGAAAAATGATTGCCTGATTGATGTACTGATTGACTAGTTGTCATCAGAAATGAATGCTAAAATTATATAAAATTTAAATAGAAAACACATTCATTCATTTGGGTATATAATTTTCATATAATATCCTCAAATATCAAACATAATTTGCATGCGAAGGCAAAACACTTCAACAAGGCAGCCAATTTAGCAACACAACACCAACAAAAAGAAACGCCTAGTGCACTTAAGAGCCGTCAATAATGTCTTGCATTTTATATAAATTTCTAAATTGTATTAAATGAAATTTAAATGGAAATAGAAAAGAATAGGTGCATAAGTAGCGCCTGCCTGTATAAGCTAAGATAGAAAATGCTAATAACTTATTCTATAGTTGCTGCTGGGAACTGTCGCTAGCTGTGTTGACACAGCCCCCGCATAGTCATATAATTTGTGCCGCGCAAGGCCGGTTAACTTCAGCTATATATATATCATAAATGTATTTACAAGATTTTAGGCGTACAGCCTGACACTTCAGATGTGGGTGTCTAATGTGTTACTATTTTTGCCTTATTTTATATTTTACGCCTTGCCCCCAAATTGTGAACGTGCCACATTTCAATATGTGTTTGCCGTGCGGCTAAACTCCACAAAAAAAAAAAAATAAAAATAAAAACATGACACGCAACATTGTCACAGTAACACCAAATATATATTTTTTGCAATAAAATTTTAACAAACGACAGCAACAACTACAGCAGCAGCAGCAATTGGCATTGCTAATGCAACTTGTTGTTGTTGTTGGTTGACTTGCTTTGAATTTAATTTCTGTGACAAGGCGACGCGCTAAATTTGTTTACGCCGACTGAGACTCAATGACTCCCGAACGACGGAGCGAGGGCGTGGCGGGGGCAGCCTAGCATACATTTTTACACTTTACACGCTGCTGCCGTTTGCTAAAGCACACACACAGACATATATATATATATATATTTTTCGGTCTACACTCAAATATGAGCAAAACACTGCCATGTGACACAGATTGCAGTGGCTGGCTCGCCACAGCAGCCAGCGGCGCCTCTTAGAGGAAAACCGCAACGCCAAATGCCGGCTGCAAAAACATTCAACGTTGGCCCCCATGGCGGCTACGGAATATATTTGCACTCACACACACATACACGTTTATAATTGCAGCAGGTATTTAAATAGCACACATGTATAAATAGATATATTCTAAATCTTATTTATATCGTCTCTCTTAATCCAAGAGATAAAATTGTGGGCGAAACGTGTCAACTGCCTGACTTAGGAAACGTTGCATGAATCTGGCTTGTGGCTTTCAGTTGTCCCCATTTTAATATTCTTTAGCTTTGAAATTTTTAAGAAATCACTCGAAATTGCTGAACTTTAAAGTTTTAAGTCTTAAGCTAAACTAAATCTTTGGCTTGAAATTCAATTGAAAGCAGAGATTCATTCGGAATTCCTTGTTTGAAATATCTTTTTCTCTCTCCATCTCTATCTCTCGCTGCCTCTCTTTCTATCTATCTACTTATCTTTTCTCTTTTCTATTTATTTCTTCCTCTCTACCTTATTCTGTCCCTCTCTGTCTCTCTCGCCGTCTTTCAAATATTATTCTGTTTCGCTCACTCTTTCTATTTCTATTTCTTTATCTTTCTCCCTCGTATCTCTCTATTTCTGTCTATCTTTATCTATATATATTTTTCCTTCTTTTAAATCACTTGTTTTCCTATCCTTGTCTCTCTTTTACTGTCTCTTTCTCTTTCTATCTCTCCCTCTCTCTACATCTTATCCCTGATACTCTCTCTTCCTCTCTGTCTCTTATCTCTTTCTTACTCAATATGTCTTTCTATCTCTCTCTGGCGGTCTCTGTTGCAATTTTTCAATCTCTCCTTTTTAGCTTTCTGTCACTGTCTCTCTCTATATCTCTCTCTCCCTCTCTCTCTCTATCTCTCTCTCTCCCTCTCTCTCTATTTCTCTCTCTCTCTCTTTCTAACTGCCTCTCCTTCACTTCTGTCCTCGTTCAGTCTCCCTCCCACTTGCCAGCATCTGTTCTTGCCTCAAAAGAGCATTCAAACTTCGTCATTCATCCATTTTTGATGGCGCCTCGAAGTCAATGTGTGTCATCATATCGCCACTGAAGCTGTTCCGTTGCTGCTTCGATGTGGATGTTCCGTTGGGTTGCTCCCGTGGATGTGTGTCTATGCTTTTTGTTTTGAATTTTCGTTTGGGTTTGTGTGTTGTTCGTCTTCGTTTCCATTTGCATTTGCATGTGTCACACGAAGGCAACAGCTTAGTCATAGCAACGTTGCCCGGTTGCAGGTTTCGAATGTGATGGCATCCAAAACAACGAATAATCTGACCCATTTCCATGGCCGGGGCATGGCAACCAGCGCCAAAAAGCAGGAAACAAATGCGTCGCCATTGGCGAATCAATGTTGGCCGGCAAAATGGGTCAGCCGATGCCTAAGGATGGCGGCCAAGAAGCGAAAGTGCTTCGCACATTAGTCGCTTGATGGCCAATACGTACTAACCAATTGCTTTGATTAGAGCCCTGGGCTAGCTGGCTAGCATATGAATCGATGCGAGGCCTTCAATCTTTTCTAGGTGAAAGCTGCGTTTCACGTTCCTCTGCCCTTGTCACGTACCCAATTAAAGCAACGCACACGCAAAACTAAGCAAATAGAAACCCAATAGAAAAAAAGACACACACACGAAGAAGAAGACAGTCGAGTTGCCAGCTTCCCATGGCTACTAAGCAAAACAAACAAAGGCAAAACAAATTGTTGGGCCTACTGGTTGGTAATTACCTTTGGCATAAATTTCGTCACTGCCCGGGATGGTCAATAAACTTGATGGAAGCTCAGCGCGAATGCCTGACGAACGGTGTCTCATATTTGGATTTGGGTTTAGATACACACACAGACACACACGCAGCCGTGTATGTGTGTGTGGTTGGTTTCGCCTTTGGGTTGCTTGACCGACCGACACCAAAAACAAAAACGGCAAACGGCATATTTTTGGACTCATGACGAAATCAACTGAATCTTCCACCTGCGGCCGCTACTCTGCCCCTCCCACACACACCAACTCACACTCTCACACTCTCTCTTTCTCTCTCTCTCTCGCGCTCTTTAACGCGCGTTTATAAATAAATTAAATCTGACACGCATTCATTCGACGCATTACTTTACTTAGATCATACCCTAGCTGTGGGCGGAGATTATTCACTTTGTCGAAGGCTCGCTTAGCCCTTGCCAGTTATGCTATTGATGTACCACAGTTAGCTCGAGAGAGCGTATTGAATCTTCGACCTGTCGAAATTGCTTTTTGGTTTCTTTTCGCCTTGCTTTTCTCTTTTCTTTTCTTTTCTTTACTTTTATTTTGATGGTTAATTTTCGACAGAATTTGGTTTTATATTCGTATGGTTTCTGTTTTGATTGTCGGCGTTTTTCGATGTTGTCGTTGTCTGCGCTTCTTCTTCTTGCTCTTCGTCGTCTGCTTGGCATTTTTCGTGCACGTTTAAAAGAGAATCCCCAAAAAGATTGGATTCAAATTACGGTTTTTTCAGGCTTCGCTGCACGAACAACGACAATGCCACAAAAGGAATCTCGCACACACGCACACACAACTAGCTATGAGAGAGTGAGAGACGAGCTGAAGTTCGTTTGCCTTTGGCCACCACATGCACCACCACCGGCATTTGCGTCGCTGCCACCACCAAGTTTGTTGACCTTCAGCACCGGCAAAAGGTAGACAAGGATCACCTGTTGCAGCAGCTGCTCGTCGGGACATTCGAGACATTGAACCCTCAATGCCGCTCAATGTATTTCAACACCAGAGGGAGAGCGAGAGAGGGAGAGTGAGGGAGAGAGAGAGAGAGGGAGCGTAACCCCCGCTTTGCTTGGCAGACCTTCAGCTGGAAGATAACTGAAATTCTTGTTAAATTATTTGTTGCCTGAGATTGATCTGAAAGGCAGAGCGAAGAATGTCCTCTTCATACCACGAGAGATTTATTGCATAACATTTGGGAATAAAAATGAGCAGATCTAATCAAGTGTTGATGGGCGGCAGCTTGTGTCCCACTCGCGCTCAGTTCAAATTATTACATAATCTCGCGACACTCGTCAGCTGTAATAACAAATAAAATACATAATCAACGCTTGGAGCATGGAGCAGCGGCAAGTGCCAGACGCAGGCAATTGCAATTGAAATTCTTTGCGATTTAAACAGCCGAGGCGCAACAAACCAATTGACGCGATAAAAAAAGGCACACACAGAGAGGGCGAGAGTGATAGAGAGAGAATTCTAAAATATGTAAATGCGTTTGTTCCCCTGGTGAAATATAAATAAAATACCAAAACAGAGACCAACAAGCACACACACACACACACACACACACACACACACACACACACACACATAGATATATAAATATTGTGTTCTTTTTTTTTGTGTTCAACCCAAACAGTTGGAAGAGTCAAACGGGATCAACGGCTCGATGTCGGCGTCGACGTCGACGTCGGCGTCGGTCGTTCCCGAAAGTTGAATAACCCAGATGGGCGTATAAACACAACGTAAAACGCCGGGAGACACTGCACAATATGCTCTCACTCTCACCCGCGCTCGCTCTCTGCCTTTCTAACTCTGATTCATATTAAAATTGATTTTATTAGTTAGTCTATGACGCATCTCCCGCACTTTCAATTCTTAAATAAAACGCTAGTCTCCAGGGAAACCTTTGCTCCTGCCTTTACCGCAAAGCCCAGCTCTGATATCAGAGCTAAGGCAACACGACTGCCTCTAAGGCCACTGAAGCTAACAAGCTTATTAATATTATTTTTCTTTTCACATTTACGACTGTCAAATCAACAGCTTAGCAACGTTTCAGATTTCCATTTAGTGCAGCGCGCATGCATGGAATACCCCTAATACACACACACGCACACACACACACACACACACAGTCACTGTATTGGGCATATCCAATTGCATTTCCGATGCGCATAAACTACCCAAAATGCTGCCCCTGACAGACCCTCAACAAGGATTTTCTATACAGTTTTCGCTGCTGCACTGTGTGTGTGTGTGAGCTGAAATTTATGCGAGAGTTTCCTGTTTCAATTAAATTTTATTGGTAACCATAAAATTTTACGAGCTCTTATTGTAATCGAGAAAATGTCAAGAAAAATGCCAATGAAAATGTTAAGCAATTTCATTGGGCTCTCACTACAAAAATGTTTGCCAAAGTTCAACATAGACGCATATCGGAAATGTCATATACAGATATATGTATATATATGTGTGTGTATATATGTGAATATATGAACTGAAATTGAAGCAATGCTTCAAAGATTTCCGCTTTAACAACGTCATCGACAGGTTGCTCAAAGCAGCGAACGGGATAATAGGAAGCTCTGTGCTACATTTACTTGATGACGTCGCACGGAACACCCACGCCCACTGACTCGCCCACGGCCACCGACACGCCCTAGCCCGTTGGTAATGAAACGCACAGCTGTTCGCAAGGCAAAGGCGTAAGCAAATAAGTGGAAAGCCATAAATATGAGACGGCGATTGCGAAAATGAGTGAAATAAAATTGAAAAGGATTTTTACTTTGTTTGTTTGTTTCGCCTTTGCAGCAGAATGTGTTAAAGGCGGCTTAGATGCTGTGTGCTGAGCGCCTAAGGCAAATGCTACGTAAGCAAACAAGCAGCCAGACAGAGGGACGCACAACAGCAGCAGCAGCAGCAAGAGATAAAGAAAATCTACACACATTACGCATACGCAGCGTACGCCGAAGACAATAAAAAAACTTGCGTACCAGATTCCATTAAAACGGAAGCGCTGCCAACGCCTACGCCCCGCCACGCCCATTGCCATTTGTATGAACGGCAACAGCAGAAATCCATGCCAGAAAGGCAGCAGCAAAACAAAACGAAAATTCGTGCTGAGGTGAAAACTTGTAAAGTTCAGCTGAAGCCCGTACGCTACATTGAACCGTAAAAGCGCAAAGGCGGAATCATTTTCTATGCGGGGTTATTTTGCATGCTGCACGGAAATACCGTAAAATCCAATTTAATCGCGTAATTTACGCATGATTGGCATCGAAAATGTTTTACAGCCGATGACAACAGCGGCGTCTGGCCAAAGCTCTAGCCACTCGATTTTTCCGTTTTGTAATGTAAATAAAACGAAAATAGCGCCAGAGACAAAGGCAGCCCGAGTGAGAGGGGTCAACAGAGGGGCAGTGCGTAAGCGGGCCAAGGCGGGGCAGGCCAGGGGCGTGATGACGTCGACGCCTACGCGCTGACACAAAGGCAAAAATGCGCGCCAAGGAGAACCGAAAATGAAGAAACCAAATAAACAAAACAAAATCGAGAAATAGACGCCGACAGCGATACCCAACAAAACTCAACATAACGGCAAAAAAATGAAAGAAACGAGAAAACCCAAAATGGCGGCCATACTGCGACGCAGTATTCGGAATGAAGAGCTTGGGCGGCTGCCATTTTGTTTTGTTTTTAGCGCCATCTCACTCACGCCAGCATCACAGAAGGTGCGTTAGTTATTTCTGGGCCATTGGACCGGCCGGCCGGCCGGCTGGCTCAGTTGCTGTAAGTTTAAAACTTAGTGGATTTAATGTATGTATATATATATATGTATATATATATATATACTATAAAGACCACACGGCATTAGTTAATCTGTTTACTTTGTATTCAAGTTTTTGGAAAGCATTCCTCAAATTCCGTGCGGAATTTTTCATGCTGTTTCAAACATTTTTGCCCAGATTTGTTTACTTTGCGCACATGTTTACACATTGCATTAAAACCAATCAAAGTTTACTAAGCTAGTTAATTGATTTGGCAATTATAAAGCTTATGAAATGTTCAAATATTTATTCATATATTATAATAATAATTCACATATTTGTTATTTACATTATTTGTTACATTTCATAAACTCATTCAAATCTAAATCTATTCCATTATTGACAAATTTGTTGGCAATTGTTGTTGCTGTTGAGTGAAATCGCTTTTCACTTGAGCTCTCAGCACTGCAACAAATCGAACTAACTGGTTCTGCCAGCTGTGATAAGCCGTATACGATAAGCATATGAGATTTACAATCGCAGTGCGTCGCGGGATTTGAGCATTTGATATGCGACTGACACTTGAGCTGTCGATGCTCTCGATGCTGTCGATGCGGCTGCGGCTGCGGCTGCGGCTGCTCCTGCTGGCTGCTCTTGATTCCCCCTGGGGAGCGCATGGAATAAGTTGCCACTGTCAACTTAAACTGCGCAACGTTGGCCCACAAATTTGTTGAAATCTAACACACACACATGCATGCGCACACACACATGTGTAACTGGCAGCAGTAGCAGGAAAAACTGCTGCAGTTCCACTTCCACTTCAAATTACAATCAAATTGGATGCAAGCCTTGGGGCACAGCAACTGCTGCAAAGCATTTGAATGTCGTTGAAGTGCCACACACACACACACACACTTACACACACGCACTGCTGCACATCAAACAATTGCTATTGCCCTCTTTTCACCAACTTTGGCCCCTTTTTTTGTTGTTGCTGTCGAACATTTTAATTTGATTAAATTTCATGTGACCCAAATACCGGAAACAGTTATTTTTGGTTGCCCCAGACGCGCTTCCCCAAAGTGACAATGGCCGCCACATTAAGCAAAAATACAAAAAAAAGAAGCAAAAAGAAATATAAGGAAAGAACGCCAGAAAGAGGAACGAGCAGAATCACATTTAGGGCGGGGCTGCCCACAAAATCGTTGGGGGGTGGAGGGTGTTGTGTCTTAAATTATGCGAGGGTTGCCCCAGTGCACGACGTTCGTACAGCCAACGGCACCAAAACAAAGGCACAACAAACAAACGACTCGCATTGTCGATGGTGACGTTGCTCGCGACTTTGCTGACGTTGATGTCTTCTCTTTTCTAACCATTTTGCCACATGAAAAGCAATTTTCATGCGTGGCTTCTTCTTTGTTAAATGCGTCTCAAATGTATGCGACTGTGTGTGTGAGTGTGTGTATCAGCAGGCGGTCAACATTGCTGCGTATTTCCGCCACAGAGCCCAAAGTCGTGCCCAAACCCAGGCCCAGGCACAGAGCACGGAGAGCCGGTTTTTCTTCAAAGCAAAGGCAATAATAGCAGCAACAACAACACACTCAAACACACACAGAGACACACACACACGCATACACAATCAGCTCAGAGCGTGCGTAAAGTGCGTAATTGTCGCTGTGGCTCCGTTGTACGAAACGGGTTTTCTGCGTGGCGACAGCAACAACAACAACAGCACCGTACCGAGCCGTATTCGTTGGCTCGCCTCCACAGCTCGCGCCATCTCCGTCTAACGCTGAGCATCTCTGTCGCACGCTTAGGCAGCGCTGTGATACCATGGTGTGTACAGCTGTTTTCTGTTTATCTCGCACTTTCCGCTTCTTCTTTACATTCGTGTTTTTGTTTACGTTCTGTGGCACGCACACGACCAACGAGCGCGACCCAACAACAACAGCACTTCCACTTACACACGCACACGTACGCAGAGAAGGGCGTCTCACTCCAGCGCGTGTGCATGTGTATAAGAGAGAGAGAACGCGCGCGTGTTTGTGTGTGTGTTGTGTGCCTGGCAAGTTGATTACTTTGATATGGAGCGCAGCGTCTTTTAGTTTTCAGCTTCGTCCTGCATTCGATATAACTAACAGGCTGGCTATACGCACACTAACTGCGCATCGGATTTCTCCATGCAACTCCTTATGACAACCCTCGATATTATCCAATAGCTACGCACAACTCGCCAAGCACTGGGCCAACGCTTTCACTTTTAAATTAAGTCATAATTTTATACGCAAAAAAAAACAATAATAATACAAACGGAACAAAGGCCGAGGCAAACCAGAGAAGAAAAAAAAAACAACAAAAACCTTAACTTAACCTACATTTTGTGTGAGCTTATAAAAAATACTGCGCATATTATAAACGATTCAAAACTAGATTCAGACTTTGTCTTTTATCAAGTGGTTTCGGTTTTTTTTTTTCAACTGTCTGTCGCTCGGCAAACAAGGAACATATTATATGTAGATAAAAGCTTGAAGTGTTGAGGTTTTCGGCTGAGCTTCCGGGAAGGGGTTTGAGTTAGAAATGAACTCAAACTCTGTAGTACAATTTAGGTTGTTAAACTAGAATAATAACTTTATTATTTTGCTTTTTATTGGGATTGCATTTGAAAACAAATTTGTATGGCTAAAATATCTATTTCAGTAACCCAACTATACAAAATTATTGGAGAAGGTTTGTATTTTATTGTTGCTAAGCTCTCTTCCTCCTAAGTTTACTTCTTGCTGTTTCAACTAAACTATTTGCATATTCCCACCAAATATTTATTAACTTTAGTTTATTGAAAACCGTTTATCTTATTTTTATTTTTTATTTCACATTTGCCAAAAACATTTGCCTGTTTTGTCTAGCTAACTCTTTAATGTATTGTACATACAACTTGTATATTTATATATTTATATTTATATTATTATATGACGTCACGTTATTATCGATCTTTATAATTTTTTAAGTATTTATTAATCTGACAGCTTAGAGATTCATTAGGATTTCTTCCAATCAACAGACCAAGAGGTGAGCAGGTTGTCTATAGCCATGACAAAGAACCAACCCTGCGCTGTCATTAACAGACTCTTGATGCGTAAAACCCAGCTATCTACTCTATATCTGATAACATAATCTCTTATCTTTGGTAAGAGAGCTTAAGCTAGGAAAGCCAATTTTGAATTGCTTACGATTTTTTGCTTTAGCAAATGTGTGGATCTTTCAGAATTCCAGCTAAAAACTCTTCAATAGTTATGTGTTTGCATGTATGTATGCATGTTTTCTAGCAGTGTACGCCTGCTGCCAATCATCTATTCAATCTCCGCTGTTTATGAGGCATTTACCGAGCGCTTTGTGAAAATATAAAAATATCTCTAACGTCTGAATCCCTTTTTCTTAAAAGGAAAACCCAATCCGAAACGTGTCCATGCCTGTAACTGTGGCTATGCCTTAGCCTCTGTCACTGCCTTCGTTTGGCAATCCTGCGCTGCCGTCTGCCTGCTGCCCTCTGCCCTTGGGCCGCCTGCTGTTTAGCCCTGCTCTGGCAGCGGCAAACGACCTGCCACGGGGTCTCGGGTTTTCGCTCGCTGCATTACTATGGTTTTTTATGATATTTTTGGCCTGCTTGTCGCTAAAAAACAATGACAGTTGATGGGCCTGCGGGACTGCTGGAAGTTCTGGCTGCACTCTAATGACTAATCGACCTTGTCGCAGGTAGAACCTGAGCAAACTTCGCGCTCTAATTGGAAGCGATAAATTGTTAGCATAAATAGCTTGAGCTATCTCAAGTGAAACACTTTTTGTCATTCTATTTCGGTTCGATACCTCAAATCGGTCAACAAGCTGCAATGACCTTTTTTCTTGTTCAACGAGGCAGGTTGAACGACATTTGGTCCCCCCGGACTCGTCATACGGATAGATGTCAACGTTGTGTGACGAAAGGCATCAAGAATGTTGCCTGTTGTTCATCAAATGTCATAGTTTTCATTTCTTGCTCTTTTCTGTATTTTCTTTATTTTGTGTGTTTTGCTTGCTGTTCGTCTTTCGGTTTCCCGACTCTTTTTTGGCGACCCAAATGCCCAGTTTTTGGTCAGCGAGTGACAAATGACTCATATGATGTGAAACAAACAGTCTGTATAGGAACAAAACGAACCTCAAATACCCTAAGAAAACAGAAAGTTTAGCTTGGATAGCTGATAAAGTAGCGCGATTTGTCAAGGTCTTCTTCGGATATGCCAGAAGTGAATGTTGAAGTTTACTTAGGAGATTCGAATAAGCAATTAATCTAGAGTTTTTGAAGAGAATCTATGCCATCTATTCGACTGTGTTTGCTTGAAGGAATGTAAGGAACTTTGTGTTTAAAATCCATTTCCATATCCATTTCCTAAATATATCTCATTAAGACGTCGCCTTCTTCTTCTTATGTCCGACACCTAACATGACAAAGCTCAAATACCCTACACAAAAATGATGCTTGCGGTGTCTTCCTCAATAGAAAACTCGTTTGTTAACTGAAAAAAATAAACTTTTTTGGCTGCTTCATTCTAAGCGAAGGGAACGTCTGAAGGTGAGCCCAAAAAACTGAAAACCAAAATCTAAACGACTTTCAAAAACAACAAAAAACAACAATAACAACAACCTAATGCAGTCAGTTCGTTTCAGTTTATTTATTTATTTTTATTATTTTTTTTGTTTCGGTTTTATTTTTGGGCCTTTTTAGCTTGTGATTTCAAAGCGCCTTTTTTGTTGTTGGCTTTAATGGTTTGACTGTAACGGCCTTACACACACACACAGCACAAATGCACACCTGACAGACACACATAGACAAAGCTCAGGTGTGTGTATGTGTTTTATGCCAGCTTGGTATGTGGGTCAATTTGAAATGGTTTTTGATCAATGCAAAAGAGCCGCTTGAATGATTGAATGAGTGAGTGAAAACAGATATTAAAATATATTAAATATACACATATATATATATATATATATATATATATATATATATATATATATATATATATATATATATATATATATATATGCACATACATAAAGCAATCATAAAATCAAATTGCATTGTATCAAGCTTGATAAAAAAGGATTTTCCTGCTTACATCTAGCACGGCCCTTTCGCTTAATGAAATTCCCTTGAATTTCCGTTCGAGCTTTCTTCAAAGGCGCACAGAACTTGTTAAGCAGCCGCAAAAAGAAGCGAAATAAAAACAATTTGCTTTTCGCTTTCTTTGGGTCAACAGTTTTTGCACTATTTGCCGTGGCTCTGGCAACGTGACGGACAGCCGAGCCGTCGAAGAGTCGCAGATTTATGGCGACTGCGGCAGTGCCATGGCCACTGCCATTGAAACGTGGTCAACAAGAAAATTGCAGCGCTCGAAAATGAAAGCAGCAAAAAAAGAACAGAAAATAATAAAAAAAAAAGACCAAAATATAAATAAAATTCTTTTTGGAGTCAAAATGGGTCGGAAGATAGTGGAAATTGAGCGCGCGACAATTGAATTCAAAACTCACGTCGCAACCAAAAGCATATGAAAAACGAATAAATTTAACGCACTTTTTTGCCGAAAGCAACATTTTCAATGTCATTAAAATAAATTTGCTTTTAACCGACGTTGGCTCGATGAAATTGAGGTGGAACTAGGGGCAGACCGGGAGCTGAATCCAGCTCGTGCCCTGCGGAAATGCGAGCTAACAAATGGCCGTTAAAGAGAAATAAGAATTGAACTTGATAAATGGCGGCTGACGTTGCACCTTTAATTATATTGGGCAGGTAAATAATGAACAGATACGTAGGGCTGTCTACTGATTCATTGGTTGGTAATTAGGCGGCTGACGCGGCGTATACGTCATCGTAATTGAAATGAAAATGCGAGCAACAAGTTTCTCGCATTGAAATAACCTTAGAATAAATTGCCTCACGTTTCCGTCAAGCACACACACGCTATACTCTAGAGAGCCGGCCAAACTAGTTGGGGAGTGTAGCAGCAGCAGCTATATATATGTGTGTGTGTGTGTGTGAGTGGTGTGTTTACTCGTTGCCATAAACAAAAGACTGTTGCTCAAGTCGAACAAAAATTCAAATTCAAATATTTTTTTAGACTGCGTTTTCCCCATTTACGTAGCAACAAACAGCAACAACAACAGGCAACACAACAATGGCTCATTGTATAAAAAAAAGACGAAACTGGCTCGCTACAGACAACGCACGTGAGCATCACATGCTCAAACAACTAGCGAGGACAGCCTTTAGTTATATAGTTATATGTATATACATTTATATATATGCATCTGCATATTTGAGTTGCGATTATGAAACTGAGTTTCTAACCAATTACTGATTGACTTACAACGCAAAAGCAAAAAAAAAAAATTAGAGAAAAAAGGGCTGCCATTTGACTCGAGTTGATTTTGAATTTTTGGGTGTGTAATTTATTTACTAACTAGCTGACCAGCTGGCTGGCTGGCTGGCGAGCTGACTGACAACGTGGCTACCGATGAGATCATAAGCCACATACATAAGGGCTAAATGATACTGGTTGAAAGAGGCAGACAGAGCTTTAAGCTAGATAAATTGTAGTCGAGAAATATGCTCATTTTTCTTTACAGTTCTGTTGAAGTCGTTAGAGTTGATGCTAAGTTGAGGTTTTATTGCTTTGAAAGCAACACTTTATTTAAAGCTTTCCCAAAATATTAAAGCTCTTTTCATACATAGATATAAATATATACATAGATTGTTAACAGCACGCTGAAAGCTTGGAATAAGATATAGCGAACCCAAAGCTAAACATTCTTTTTTTTTAATCTCTAAAGTCAAAAGGATAGCTGAAAAAGTTAAAGCTTGTTCAAAATAAATTGTATATAGCTATATCAACATAAAGCTAGTTTAAAGACTATAAAATGTTAAAGCTCTTATAAATTCTAATTATACTATAAATCTAATCTAATTTGTATAAACAGTTCAGGTTGAGCTTTAAGCCAACGCGAAAGCTTTACATGCTCATTAAAAATACACATGAGACACAATATTTTCAATATGTATATAAATAAATATAAGTATTAATATAAGAAAGCAAAAACAATACGAATTCAGGCAATACTTGGTTACGTTCTATATAATTTACATACTAGATCAAATTCACGTAATATATATATACTTAAAAGTACGGAAAATACAGTGTATGTTGATAAAAACAAACAATGCTGTGCGTAAAGCTTATTTCATTGAAATTTTATTTTGTTTTGCTTTCAAATATCAACGTGAACTCAGGGTCAAACGCGTGAGAGCAATATTTTTAGAAGCAACATTAAGCATAACAGTGTGCCCACATTTTGTGAGATCGATAGAAAGATTGGAATGAGATGTCGGCGCTGCGTATCTGTTAGATACATTCAGCCGCGCGCTCGCTCGCGTCCGGATACAGCTACAGCTTGCTGACAAACATATTGACAAGCCACACGGAACAGATACGGGCAGCTGAGTTGGCATTGAGAGTGGCTATCTCGATGCGTATCTATGTATCTTTGTATCTGTAACTGTGTATCTCACAGCTAGCGCACGCCCCACTCACTGCAATGCAACAATTGCAAACGTACGAGTCTTTAGCGATTATTAGTTGAAAAGCTACAGCGGAGAACAGGCGGAAAACAAAAGCACAAACTAAAGCAATGAGCGAGTGTAGGAAGCAAATGCGATAAATGAGCGCAACTGCGAGAGAGAAAGAGAGAAAAAAGTGTAGATAAATAGAAAACGCAGTTCGAGGCTGATGCCGGTCTCAGTCGTCTCTGTGTGTGTTTGTTTGTATCTTTCAGATACATATGGTGGAGCAGGCCGCGACGCTTATTAAACAATCTATGACAACTATCAACAATATTTCCATGTATATCTGCCTGACTTATGACGCAATTGAGCAACAACACGAATAATCTATATAATTAGCTCTGAAGCGTAAGTCTTGTGAGAATTTTCAATTGAACGCCCCAGCCAAAGGCCTAGGCTGTGTGTTCGTATGTCCGTGTATCTGAATGTATTATAGATCGAAGCAGCATATAGTATGTTTATTTAACCCTGAACATGCATCACACATTGCTTTTATTTCTATTGCCTTTTCTTTCTTTTTCGGTCTATCGAATTCCTGCACGAATTTAATGCTAAACAAATTTTTTATTACGACATCGATGGCATCGTCATGGGCAGCGGAATCGAGCGATTCTATAAATGCCTCAAAGATGTTTCACTTCTTCTGTAATCGTGACGAGTGACGTAATTGCCATGGGGACTGTGGCCCAGTACAAGAACGATTGGAGCAGCACACTGCGAACTCAGATGAGCTTCGTTGAGGCAGTAACAAAAAATTAAATGACACAAAAGTTACCTCAAATAAATATAGTTTCTTATATAATTAATATTTCATATATGCTTTTATATAAAAAGTGATTTATGCTACAACAGAAAGCAGTAAGAAGAAGTGAATAGCTGATCAGCTTAAGACACAGGCTCCTATAGATCTAGATCTATATTTTATGCTGAATAGTTAAGAACTGAACTTCTTTTTCATACGGCTCTGCTTGACTGTCATTGCTAAAAAGTTTTAGTTACTTAAACATAAAATTCTCCTTCTATTGAGTGCACTTTGACTTATTAGAAATAAATAGTTCGCTTAGTTTCTGAGCTCAGAACTTTATGACTTGCTAAAGAAACAATTATAAATAAAACGCTGTAATGAACTCTGAACTCTGAGTCATCAAACAGGCCTCAATTAGTTATTTACAAAATAATATATCATCACATATATTAACTTTCATTCACGTTTAAATATAGCAAATAACATATATCCTCATCGAAAGATTTGTCGCTGAACAGATCCTGAAATCAAAGCCTTTTGCCACAGCATCAAGAACTCTGAAATCAAGTCACATGACATATATAGAGTAACGTATATAGCTTTTTAGAGTTTAGACTTTATTCTATTCAAATTAGACACGCTCTCAATGATGCTCTCTCTCCCTGCCTCTCTCTCTGTCTCGCATTATTTAAGATCTAGCCTCAATCTAAGTGCTCATGCAGACAACTTTGGCTTGAATATAGAAATTTGTTTGATGCGGCTTTTTGGATTTAGGCCATTCCGGGGCAACTGTGGCAGAAGGCCACACTCATTCAGTTAGCCGCGTTAACCCAGTTACGTGACTCTGAAACGCGAAATGCGACCCCCAAAACCAATTTGCCGTACCACATAGAAATGCATTGAATGCACATAAGTGCACAACAAGCACACACACATAGATACACACACCCAGATACAAACACACACACAGATATACATAATGTGTGCAGCTATGCTGCCCCCTGGCATTGTTCAGCTACATAGATACATATATTTATATATGTGTGTATGTGTGGGTGTGTGTGTGTGTGTGTGTGTGGAATCACCCCCAACATGCTGGCTGGGGCTGAGGCTGACCTTGACACAGTTTTTAATGCCGCCAGCTGCACAGTTGTCGTTTTTTCTTGTTCTTTTTTGTGGGCGGACGCAACGTGCAACCTAGCTGTGGAAACCCAATCATATATAACTAAAGCTTCATTTATATACCATATATATATATATATATATATATATATATATATATATATACATATATATATATATATATATTGAGTTAATTGGCCAAGAAAACAGTTGAAAAGCACAAAGTGTAATTGGCTTTCATATTATGTTAATTGTCCTGTGGCAACTCGACAAGATAAATTAATTAACCGTTATAAATATAAGCTAAAAATAGATTGAACTCATTTTAATTTGATTTAATTTAAGCTTCTTGAAGTCGTTTTCTAAATATTTTCAGTAAATTAAAATGAAGCAATTCATAAATAATTTCTCTATACCAAGAAAATCCTGAATATCCGATTGTAATTTCAGATACATTTAATCGACAAAGTGCCCATATAAATTCCAAGTTATCAAATATTTATATGTTGTTCGTATCTTCTAGATCGCATATTACTTTCATTTGATCTATAAACTTAGCAAAACATTGCGAATCTTATAGTTTTTTTAAGAAAAATATTTTAAAAGCTGAAATTGAAAAAGATTTTGAATGATCGCAGCGAAAGTATTGCTTCTATATATGCATATGGTATAGAGTTATTTATATAGATTTGCTAACGTCCAAGAGATTTCCGAAATATGCACTCTAGACTCAATTCCATATTCTGACCGATTCAGCCTTATGACTTGGGTTTTCGACTTGAGTTGAAAGTTCTTCCAAGTAGAAATTGTAGATTCAAAAAGATCTCATCTTAGGAGTGAGCAAGCTTATATGTCTATATATATGTCTTATGTTCACTTTGATGTGTGACTCACCTCATTTCCAACTGTGGTTATCTTGACCAACACCTCGTCTTTGGCGACATCATGGTAGACCACATCGCCGCTCTGCTCGCGTCCATTGTAGGTGAGAAAGATGCGCTGGCCGGGCTTTAAGCGAATGCTCATGATGGATCGAAAGCCGGGTCCGATGAGATCCGATTCGCGAAACTCCTTGATCATGGCATTGCGGCGCAATGCCTGAGCCGGACTGATGTGCACGTTAGCGGCGGCAGCAGCAGCGGCAGCGGCGCGACGCGTCTCCACAATAACCGATTCCGGGGACGTGGACGACGACGAGGACGAGGACGAGGACACGGACGCGTTAGCAGACGCGGCTGATAGCGATTGGGTCTTAAAATCAAAGCGCACTATATAGCGAGTATCGGCATTTAGCTGGGCATCGCCTGGCGCCAGAAAGGTGGGCGGCGGCATCGGCTCGGGCGTGGCGGACATAGACGTGGGCGTCTTAACATCCTGTATGACGCCCGAGTACCAGAGGCCGTCGTGGCCAGGTGCGCACACCTTGGTGCCAATGATTGAGCGTTTGGCCAAGCGGCGGCTGGTGGACATTTTGCTAAGCTTTTCTGATGGGGCTTACTTTCTGGAAACTTGGGGGATGACTGGAGGCTAAAAAGGTTTAGCCGCTTTTTCTTTCTAACTTTGCAGTTTTTTCACACTTCTACGATTTTTTGCCTTTCTTTGCTCTGTTTTTTTTTTCGCTTTGAGTTTTTACTATGAATTTAGGAGTTGAACTTGGCTCGTTTGGCTGGCAGCAGCATTTTTAACACTTGACATTTTCTGCTTCTTATTCTGCTTCCTTTTGTTTTTTTTTTCTTATTTGTTTTGCACACACTTTCTTATTGCACTTTCGTTTTGGGAAACTCTAACAACTTGTTGCACAGTGTTCTCGCCTTGTGGCTTGGTTTGGTTTTTTTTTTGCGGAAAGTATCTTAAGTCTGGGACACGTTTTTGGTTAATTTGTAGACATTGATTTTGTTCAGCTCGATTAGTTTTTTGATAATGTTCTTGTGGTAGAGCTCGAGGGAGAGGGTGACGCGCTGATTGAGATGCTGATTGAACTGTTGTCGCTGGATGGGCGAATTCCTATTTAGATTTGGATGCAGAGCATCTGCTGTGCCGGGCCGTCTCACATGCTCGCTGTGCGTTGTCTTGGTGACGTTGTCGTTGCTGTTGTTGCGTTTGTGCCGAAGCATAATCCAATCTTAAGCGTTTTTAACCTCAGCTTGATAGCGGCTGGAAAATTCAAGGGACAACAGAAAATTTGACAAAGCGAAATATTTTTGGAATCACTCTAGCGCGGATGTCACATAAATTCTGTTTGTTTACACTTTTTCTAATCTTTTCACTTATCGATATGTTGTTCTTTGCACTTGCTGTTGTTGTTGTTGCTGCTGTTAATTTGCACTGATTGGCGTTTTATTTATATATAAATATATACATATACATATATATAAGTATATATTTATTGCTCACTTTGCTTTCGCTGCCGGTCGTTTCACTTTTTCTTTTCTTTCTTCCAAGTTTTTTTCTTTCTTCTCACACACACGGGCACATACTGTGACACTAGCACAAAACACGCACACAGAATACCACTAACAAAGCGCAAGAGAGCAAAATGGATGCAATCCGCTGTCGCCGCTTCTGATGCTGCACTGTTTACTGTTGTTGTTGTTGTTGTTGTTGTTGTTGTTGTTGTTGTTGTTGTTGTTGTTGTTGTTGTTGTTGTAGTTGTTGTTGTTGTTGGGCATTACCCAATATGTTTTGCTGCATTCAATTAAGAAGCATATACACTGTTTATCATTAGTTGGTTTACTTCGAATTTATTTGTATTGTTTTGATTTGTTCAAGTTTTTTTGTTATTTTCTATTTTTTTTTTGGCGTCTACGTTGACGACGAGGGCGACTCGCAATAAGCGCTTATCGGTCTGTACACGAGAGTTGGCTATCAAAGACTGAGCGAGCGAACAACGAGTTACAGTTACGCGCAGCGAGCAGCGGTCACATACACACACATACAGCGCGCTCTCTCTCTCCCTCTCTGTCTGGCTCTCTGTTGCTGGTGCCGTTGCCGTTTGGTTTGTTTCATATTATGCTTTCGTTCGTACCTGCTTGGAAAACTACATAAATGCAACTGTGTGCGTGCGGGCGCTTATGTTTGTGTGTGTGTGTGATTTTGTGTGAGCATAGACTGTTTGAGTGTGTGCAAGTTTTTCCCCTGCTGCTAGCATAATACGTAAAACACTTGAGGAACATGCTCTTGAAAGCGTCGAAAATGCATTCGACACATACACACACAGGCATACATAGGCCTCAATTGAGTTAACAGTCGCGGCTATCGAAAAATGTTAACGTCTAGACTAGCTGTTAATTTGTTATGTCGATGTGTCAAGCTTCTTGCAATAAGTCCTCTCAGATATACATACATACATGTACTCATATAGTTAATTATTAATAGTAATAATACTTAAACAATTTCAAATTGGCATTTGCTCTGTTATTGACGCCAATTGGTATCAGTTCGCAGCAGCGATGTCTGCTTATCAATATGGCCAACCAGCCAGCTAGCTAGCCAGCTAGCGTGCCAATGTTTGCATCTGTATGTGTGTGTATCTGTGTATCTATGACGCCATCGTCGGCCAGCATAACAGCAAATGTCGACGTCGTCGTTTGTAGCTGCTGCCAACCCCAACCCAAAAAAAACTACGCAGTTAACAAAAAGTTAACACTTGTCAACATTTTTCACAACGTCAACAGAGCGCCGCATAACTCTGTATTTGTGTGCATAACTCTGTGTATGCATGTGAGCACGATATCAACAACAGAGCGAATACTGGCGGAGAGAGCGAGATAGGCGGTGAGAGCACGCGAGAAACATTGCCAACACGATAACAGCTGTTGTTGACAGAGCAGCAACAATGTTGCCAAAACAGCTGTTGAGCAGCCCAGCCATAACAGATGAGAGTACACTTCCATTAGTTGCTCGACTTACATATACTTTAATTATACAAAGAAATAAGATATTCATTCGTTTTGTCACATCAGAGACTCCGATTTTGATTTAAACATAATTGATGATCACAACTGTTATTATAACTGATTATAAACTATATACATATATATATATATATATATATATATAGTTAATTTAACTTTTGTATTTTGAGTTGGTTCCAATGGAACTGTAAGAAATCTTACATGAGTGAACTAAATTATTTTTCAATCGTGGTTACAATTTTACATTTCAAACAAATTTCTATGAAGCATTTATGTATATTTGTTTTTGTTGTCGAACCCAACTATCGTGTTAATGATTCTATTTTTGCAGAGAATTGCCATAAAATTGCCGGCCGGTTTTCTGTCAACGTCACAAGCTTAACAGTTAAAGAGAGTATTTAATTTCTGTGTATGCGTGTGTATGTGTGTGTTTAGGTATTCGAGAGTGTGATCTTGCTCTCTTTCCTTTTCAGCAACTCACAGCTGTTATTATGCTTTTGTTTACTTCGGCAACAGTTCGATGTTGCTGCTGTTGTTGATGTTGCTAATGTTGTTATTGTTGTTGTGTTTGTAGTTGCTGCCGTTGTGAATATTGAACGAACATAAATACAGACACATATTTATGTATGTATATATATATTTCGAATTTTTTGGGGGCCTCTCTTCCTACTGCCCCTGTTTTATGGTGGCTGTATGTTGTGACTGTGGCAGTAGCTGCTATATTGGCTATATTGTTGTTGCCTTTGGAATGACCTCTGTAGGCATACCACAGCGACGACGCTGCTCACAGCATAGGCTGCGCCGTGGCCGAGGGCTGGGGCTGTCGTTTTCTGGGCGTTCGCCGCCTCGATATCCATCAGCGCTACGGGGGCCAACATACATACTTATGTACATACATACCTACGCTAACACACACACTCACATAAGCATATGTACACACAAAAATGGATGTATGCGTTCATGTACAGACGCATAGATTTACGTTGTTGTTGTTGCGTTGATATTTTTGGGGTGGATTTGATAGCAGAGAAGCATTTGTAAAACGCCATTTGCGATAGATGCCCAAAAATGCGCTGCGTAGTTAGCTCAGTATGGGTCAAAGGGGGAGGCTGCAAAGTTGCTTAAAATCTTTACAAATTATGTTGTATTTTACGGTTATTAAATATATATTTTAAGGTTCAGCCAAATATATTCATATTGGACAACCTGTAGCCAGCAATGGCGCCCAACTGCAAAGATGCGCTATCTGACACATTCAATTAATCATTTCTTGAGTGAAAATTCCGCAGTAGCAGCAATAGCAACGGCAATAGCAACAACAAATGCTATTCAACGAAGCGTTGCCAGCGCTGTCGTTGAGCATTACAACAAATACGCAGTTACGAAAGGAAAAAGAAACAGCAACACTAATGACAACAACAACAACAGCAGCCGCAGCAGTAGCGGCAGCGCAGCGACTGCCGGTGCAATCTGTGTGTTACAAAACCAAACGAAACGAAAAGAAACGCAAAAAGCAAAACCAAAACAAAGCATTAGACCGAGCAAGACAACATCAGAAAGCGCGCACATACACACATACAGACTCGCGCACTGACACATTACAAAACTGGAAAATAGGTCAACCAGCTGAGAGGGCAAATCAACTGTTCGACTGCTCGCTCTAATGCTCTCATAGAGTCAAAGAGATTCATGTGTATGCTTGTGGGAGAGCAGCGTTTAACATTGTAAGAGCGCACAGTTGACAATTAGAACGGGAACCGCTGTTAGTTAACAGCGGCCTCAATTCCTCTGATTGGAATGAGCTGGCTGGTGTACACTCGGTGGGTGGCTAACAAAGTTTAGTTATGCGCACGTCATATATATTTACAGATATATGTATGGCTGCGTAAATATATTTGATATGCTAAGATTCTTAAGTAACTGTGATTATATTTTTATTTAGTATTAAACAAATTTCTTGATTGATTTCTTGATTTCTGTTCTAGAACTAGTTACTTTTATTTTTCTCATTTTGTTTGTGGTATGTTAACAAACACGACAGACATATTTCTTCTAACTTGATCTCTCATACAGTCACACCAGTCTGGTGACACATCTTATAAGAAAATCCATTCGTCGCAACTGCGCTCTCCTCCTCTCACAGCGCATGGGAGCTTGCAAGCAACATGTGTCCAGGAAGCCATCTTCACAAAGCAACACGATCATGTTGTCCTTGTCTTGCATGGCAGTGAATTGCTTGCATTCGCTTGCCTAATAAAGTTGCAATGGCGCCTCGATCGAGATAACTGTAATTTTCCATTAGGCCTTCAAATTACCGTTTCTTGAGCTGTTTGATAGTAGAAAGTACTGGTTTTAAGCTTAAGTTAGTTAACAATTGAATGATTTAAAGATACTTATTTCATAACTGAGCAATTTGATCTAGGTGTAATTATTGAAAGCACTTTTCCAATACCAAGCAGAGCTTTGTAGATAACCATATGTGGCTTTAGCTTTATAAAGTTAACATTGCTAACAATGTCGCCTCTATAAATCTTTCATTTTGCTAGCAATGAATGTAATTGAGCCTAATTGCTGAGCTGTCCAAGGCGCATGTCAAGTTCTTCATTGCTGCCAGTCTGTGTGTGTGTGCGTGTGTGTGTGACATGAAAGTGTGTTCAGATGTCCATCAAAGCTGTCAGTGGTCAAAGCAGGGCGCTGCCTCCAGTCGTCAGTTTGGTGGCATTGAATTTGGGATTAAAAACGGTTGCAAGTTGCGTGCTGGCTCATTAGAATGTTTACCTGAATATTGTTGCCATTGTTTGCAGTGTGCGGGGGGTGGCTTGGGCGATAATCAAGTTAGCAAATGTAGCTCCGACTTGCTGTGATTGATGTGCGCCTGTCAGCGCCAGGAAGCATAAATTCTAGACAAAGATGAGCGCTGATAGATGTACGTTTGGCATTCGTGTCGGGAAGCAGCCGCCCTGTTGCAAGTTGCCCAGTTGCCAGTTGCAGATACCAAATTGATGTCATGTGCAGCATTTTGACAACCGGTTGGCCGCGCAGCCAGGCACCTGTATGACACAGCGGGTAGAGACTTGACATGGCTAACAAACTAATTTCACCGATCATCAAATTGCCGCTCCCTGTGCCACACACACACACACACACACAAACACATGCACATGCGCATTACTGACATTTGCTCAAACAAATATTTTCATTGTTCCAAACAAGACACTTGTGTGTGCCTGTGTGTGTCCGTGTGTAAACAATGCAACAACAGTTTGGGGCACATTGGCCACAGCAACTGCTTCTGGTGCTCTCAAAAAGCAGAGCTATGAGCTCAACTCTGAGCTCCGATATGTTAAATATCTAATGCAACATTGCCACAGTATCAACAACAACAACGACGACGACTGCAACAACAAAAATAGGTCAATTTGCAGCACGAAATTTGTTGACCCACATTTCAGGCGCTCTGCACGAAATTATGTATCTGTACATATGTGTCTGTGTGTGTGTGTGTGTGCGTAGGCAGCATGCCCCTAACTCAACACAAACAAAAGTTCAATTAATACTAAGATTAATATAATTATTATTATTATTATTTTGAAATAATTATTATTAGCACTCGAGCTGACATTAATCCGATAATCATTTATTATTATTATTATTATTATTTTCAAATGTTTATCAGTAAGAGAGAGCGACCTGGAGGAGCACTCAACGAAGGTACCCCTAGGCGGACTCCACTATTTTGCTATTTTTCTTTTGGCCAATTGCAGCAGTTTGGTGCGAAAGGCTACAGACCGACTCTGATGACACCTCAATCGACGCCTATGAAAGCAAAGGGGGTGGGGGCTGGCAGCCTTCCTTTAGTTGGTAGACAACAGAGATTGATATTTATATACTGATATTCATAACACTAATGTCATCGTTGTGGCTAATGACATCATTGGTTAATGCTATATTATTATGAATCGTATTAGCCGTAACTACGTTTGTATTACTATTATCGTAGTCAGAACACATAATAATAATGAAAATATAATTCTATTGGCATTAGTATTAGTATTATTATTATTATTATTTGTGTAAATTATTTGCATCTCAATGGCTTGCCCCAGCATCAAGGACAAATTCGTTGTGCCAAGGGCATTAGAGCGTTACTTGACCCACTTTTCGAGCTCCTCGTACATGTCGGCGGTACATGTCAGGGCTGCTGGCCGTAACTGGGGCAGCAGTCTTCAGTGTTGCCTTCTAACCCTGGAAAGTGTGCTTCACAGTAAGCTCCGATAGCTTTACTGTGTGCCAGAGCTTTCGGCACTCTGGTGCTTTCAAAGCTCGCTTGAAAGCTTTGCATGCGGCATTAGGGGGTCTCAGTGCACCAGACATCATTTTCACCAAGCCCAAAAGTAGGCTACACTATCTATCGGAAATAAAATCATGGACTGTGTGACATTGGTTTGTGGCTTGGGTCACAAGCTTGTGAAGGAAATTAATATCAAGCTGAACAAGTAAGAAAGCTCTAGTGGGGGTGCCCGACTAGTAGATACCCTGATCCCAGTCCTCTGAGTTTATTAATATTTTCCGTAGTTTGTATCTAGTATTCACAAAAAAAAAAAAAAAAACAAATAAAAAACGACATTGCGAGACCAGGATTCGAACCCGGATTGTCTGCGCAACGTGCACCAACTCTACCAACACCGTCACTTCAGATTAAAAAAAAAAAAAACAATAAGATATATCTCATCTTCGTCGGTATCGAACCCTGGGCCCTGTTGCATACGAGCGACGCCTCTACCAAAACAGCCATTACACTCTTGCAGAAAGAGTTGCGAATTTGAAGTTGAGTAGCAACTGATAATTCAAGCAGAATTCAATAGCAATTTCAATTCTTGGAATAGAAAAGAATACACGCATTTGAATGTATGTGTGCACACGCATAGGAAAAATGCGTGCGCGTGGCGCTGCTGACATGTGCTTTTGCAAATTGGTCAAACGTTTTGTTTAATAACTTCTGTTTTACTTAATGGATTTTAATGAAATTTTCAGCATATGTCCTACATATCCTATTGGCTTGGTTGAGATGCAAACGTCTTCACATAATGGCCCTAGTTCCAACTAAACTTAAATTCTAAGAATTTGGGGGAATTTGGAGCCGGCATCCAAAATCCAACAAAAATCAAAATTGCATAAAATATACATAAAACTAAATACAAAATTTGGAGGCTCTAGCTCTTAAGACGTTCGAGATATAATTTATTTACTGCATTTCAATAATGTTTTTATTCGATATTAAAAGTCGATAGTTTACTGCATTGTGATTGTTTTGACATGACGTCATCTAGTCATCTAGTCGGGCATCCCGATTAGAGCTTTCTTACTTGTTATTTGATAACAATTATATCAGGGTATAATAAGTGTTATCTTAACAAGCGAGCAGATTATCAGAATCGGTTCTCATAAATTTATTGTGCACTATACAGGCACGTGAAAGAAAAAGACCTGTCCAAGAATCGAAATTGCTATTGAATTCTGGAATTTTCAGTTGCTATAGTTAGTCAATAATGTGGATTTGAAGTATACATAGTTGCACACAAAGTCAATCGACATTCAAATTTCCTTTTGGTTTTCTCGACTCTAGACTCTCCATGAAGTTGATCACGTATGTTGGTTTTATTATACCCTGATCCCATTAAAAATGGGAAATCAGGGTATAATGGTTTTTTGCAAATGTATGTAACAGGCAGAAGAAGGCGTGGCAGACCCCATAAGGTATATATATTCTCGATCAGGACGACAAGCCGAGTCGATTGAGCCCTGTCCGTCTGTCTGTCCGTCCGTCTGTCCGTCTGTCCGTATGTGTGAACGCGTGGATCTCAGCTTCTATAAGAGCTAGAGACTTGAAATTTTTTTTGTAGGTCCGTGTATAGCACGCACAGGTCAAGTTTGTTTCAAATATTCGATAACTATTCGCATTTAATTGTTATCGAATAAAAACATTATTGAAATGCAATAAATAAATTATATCTCGAACGTCTTAAGAGCTAGAGCCTCCAAATTTTGTATTTAGTCTTATGTATATTTTATGCAATTTTGATTTTTGTTGGATTTTGGATACCGGCTCCAAATTCCCCCAAATTCTTAGAATTTAAGTTAAGTTGGAACTATGGCCATTATGTGAAGGCGTTTGCATCTCAACCAAGCCAATAGGATATGTAGGGCATATGCTGAAAATTTCATTAAAATCCAATAAGTAAAACAGAAGTTATTAAACAAAACGTTTGACCAATTTGCAAAAGCACATGTCAGCAGCGCCACGCGCACGCATTTTTCCTATGCGTGTGCAAGTTAACACATCCGGTCAGACAAAGTCAACGACTGCAGTTCTGCACGATCAGCAAAGCTGCAACAATGTTTAATGCCAATTATGCCAAACTTCACAATACGTTGCCGTCAACATTCCATGCGCTGTCGCAACGTTGAAACATAATCCATTCAGCATAATCGCTGACACAGCGATGTTAAGAATATTTTGTCATTTATATTTCAGTACGGATTTGACCAATAAACGAACAAGTATAATTCTATCTCACTGACTTAACTTCGTGCAGAGATCACAAGTAAACAGTTTGAGTATATTAATTATTAACTTGCACACATACATTCAAATGCGTGTATTCTTTTCTATTCCAAGAATTGAAATTGCGATTGAATTGTGCTGAATTATTAGCTGCTACTTATGTTAAAATTTGCAACAGCTCACGTAAGAAGGGCAGTGGCTGCGTTGCTAGAGGCGCAGCTCGTATGCAGATTGGTCCCGGTTCGGGACCAGTGGGGATGAACAATTTTTTATTGTTTTATTTTTTTTTTTTAATTATGAAGTGGCGGTGTTGGTAGAGTTTGTGCACGTTGCGCAAATAATCCGGGTTCGAAACCTGGACTCACAATGTCGATTTTTATTTGTTTTCTTTTTTTTTTAATACTCGATACAAACTACGGAAAATATTAAAAAACTCAAAGGACTGGGATCAGGTCACCCCGACTAGAGCTTTCTTACTGGTTTTTATTTTATTTTTGTAATATAATAGAAACAATATAAACAACAATATATTATTCTGTTTGGTTGATCAGCAGTGTATAACTGAGAACACGATCCCTGATTATTATTATTAGTGATAATTATTAGTAGATTATAGCGGTAATTATTTCGTCTACCCTGGCTTTTTGTTTAGTAATCCAAAATAACACCATACCAATTAAAAATGCTAAAAGCCACCCATTGTGCTCTGTAACAAAATTCAATAGACTAAATTTGTTTTTTTTTTCATATTGGCCTTTCGAACAATATGTTTCTAGCGATTCTACGTTATTCATTCCATTGTTCGTGCACATCACTTTCGGTCCTCTTCGCTGTAAAAGGGTAAAGTGAGGTAAATCAAGGGAAAGTGAGAGTGAAAATTAATACTTACCTTTACGAGTTCCTGGATCTCTTTCTCAAATCCGCATTTGCATATTAATGGATTACTATCCATATTGACGGGGAGATTGGAATCAACGTGCCGTAGTTCATTGGGGTCAGTAAACTTGTTGTGGCTCAGTTGAAGCAAACTTAAATTGCTAAAATGCTTGTCATATTGTACAGGTATTTTTTTAATATTATTATATGACAGATCTAACATTTCCAAGCTTGTAAAATTGTACTGCAACAGTTCAGCTGGGAGGGTGGTATAGTTGAGTTTCTGCAGTATTAGCCCGGTAGGTTTCAAATCAGACAAGCATTCATAATTTATCCGACTCGAACAGTTTGCGGTTTTGTCCTCACTCAGAGAACAGCCACACTTCATATTCGTCCCAATTACACAAAGCGAACCAAATAGGATTAATAGTATTATCGAATTTGTCATGGTTTCAGCTAAGTAAAATATATAAAAGAAATGGAAATATAAATTAACACAATGCTTCAAAAATTCAGGAACAGCTCTTAAATATATCATAATATATGCATTTTGTAGAATTCGTTAACAGGATGACAAGCTGAGTCGATTAGGCTCATAAATAATTTTAAATTTCAAGCAGTGCTTAGTGGTTGTAGTCTCTGCTAGATGGAAAGCAGTGCAAAGGACATAGTCATTAAATCGAAGGTTTTAAAGTGCTTCAATATATCGCTAAATGCGCCTAAATAGTGAATGTGCTAAAGTGGACAAGACGAATATATGATAAAAATTGTAGAGAAATTATTTTTAAATTCTAAACATATGCTGCAAGCAGTGTTGCATGACAGCAACTGGCCGACCGCGAATCATTTTGCCAGCGAGTGTTTCTCAGATTCTGAATGGGCGCACGAAGTGCGCATATGCGAATCCTTTGAATGCTCGCAACGCGGCGAAGAGTCGTTATGGCGACGTTGGCGTCGACGTCTACGGCGCTGTTCAAATCGGCTGCGCGTAGCTGACGCCACCCACAAACACACACACACACGCACATACGACACCTACACATGTGTTGTGAGGCAGCGAGTCCTGTGGCAGAGTCGGGTCGTCGCCTCAGTTTTGGACAAACACTCCGAGAGGCACGTCAGGGCCCAGCGTTCGCGCTTCTCGTCTCGATTCAGTGTGCATTGTGTTGTGTGTTGTGTTTTGTGTGTGTGCGTGTGTGTGTTTGCCTTTGAAAAGCCAGAAAAGGCAAGCGATTCCCGTTCGCTGGCAAATGCTGTAATCGGCGGTATATTGTACACTACAAAAACCACAAGAGAGTCAAATAAAAAACAACAACAACAACAACAACAACAACAACAGCAGCAGCAGCAACAAAAGTTAGTTAGCTACTTGGCTGAGCGGCTACTTCTTGTTCCCTTGTCTTTCTTTTGTTCGCCTATATACTGAGGCTGTATTTACCCATTTAGAAATAAATAACAAATTCTACTCGGATTCAGGTGCAAACAGCGAACTGCGGTACAAATTTCGAACACATTGCAATTGTATGATATGCCATGATTATCTGCTGATTAGGTCTAGTTTGTTTTGGTGGGGCTTAATGATTAGCTAGCACTGGACTGGACTTTGTGACCATTTGAAGGCATGGTCTGTCACAATATTACTCATACGCGGTGTGTTCACTTTTAATTTTCACATTAAAGGAAAGCAACGCAAGATGTATATGCCGTGAATGAAATCATCCAAAATACATAGAGGCACACGCAAACACATACATAGATGGAAACACGTACATACAATATTAAAACTAGAGTCACGAAAAGTTACAATAATGCTCAAACAGAATATGTAGGTAAATAATGGGTGTCAAGCGAACAAATATCAGAGCTGAATACCTCAAAGGTGACAACTCTAATAAATAATGTTGTATTATTATAATACATGTATTATAATACAACTTGTATATATAGTCTGGTCTAGACAAATGCAAATAAATTTAAAAATAATAAATTGTCTTAGTTGAAGGCAACAACAACAAAAACAACAACAGCTATGGCAACAACACAGCTAGTGCCGCACAAAATGTGTAGCATAAATAATTCCACCCACTAAACAAAAAATATAGAAAAAGAAAAAGAAGATTACACAGTCACTAGGGCGACACACTAAAAGTAAAGTCATACAGTCTGTTCGCGACGTCGCTGTCGCTATCGCAAACGCAGTCGCAGTCGCAGTCGCAGTCGCAGTCCCTGTCTCAGTCGACGTTGGCATTGGCGTAGCGCTGCATTTGTCCTTTGCTTGGCATTCTGCGCTCTGGTGTTCTCAATTTTACTCGCTGCTCGCTGTTGGCGCTCTCACGCTCTCGCTCTCTTGCTCCTTGTCTCTCGTCAAACTAACCTACATCAACAGCTGTCAAGTGCGGCGGCCACGCAAGCCGCACTTTGTTAATTGCTGTCCTTCACATTGTTCTTTTACCATCAGTGTCAGAGCCAACAACATCAACAATAACAACAAGAGCTGCAATGAATTGACAACAAAAGCAATAATAATAATAATAACAACAACAACAACAACAAAACAACAACAGGAATAAGAAGAAGACGGAGACAAGTGTTAACACTATAATGCAAATATTAAAGTTGCCGGCGAGGTTAATAGGAAGTAAAGCAAAAATTAAATTCAACTCATTCAAGACAAATGAAGACGCGGGCGAGCGTCTTCCTTTCGCCGTCTGACAGACTGTGACTCTCTCGCTCTTTCGCCATCTCCCCGCTGTCTAGTTCGCGCTGTCTCTATTTGTCACTCGCCGCCTGCCTGCACTTCCGCCCGCCTCCCGTTCACTCGCTGACGCTCTCTTGGTCTCTCGGTCCCACTCTCACTCTAACGGCTTTCTGTGTGGTGCGAGTGTGAGCCTTGGTTGGTCAAACAGCTGTTTATCCGGTCTCCTTGTGCGGCGACGCGTGTGTACATAACCTCAATTGGCAAAAGCTCGTGTCGCGCCCGTTGCGTACTCGTGCCGCTCTTGAATGTTGCGGTAGGCAGCGACGCCTGCCGCTGCCAACGCAACGTCAGCGTCAACGTCAGCGTCAGCTTCGACATAGGCTGCAAGTGTCCAGCACTCTCTCGCTCTCCCTCTCTCTTTCTCTCTCTCTCTCTCTCTCTCTCTCTCTCTCTCTTACGCTCTATCTCTATATCCATCTCCATCTCACTCTCGCTCTCTGCCAAATTGACGAGTGCAACGCGAACGACAACGACAACGTCTAACCCTAGGAGCAGCTCTCAGGCCGTGCCGCAGGCTTTGGCTGGTGCGGGTGTGGACGTCGCTGCAGCTGCAGCTGCTGCTGCGACGCCGACGTCAACGGAAGCAACAACAAGAAGAGCAACGGCAAGAGCAATAGCAACAACGCCAACAGCAACAGCAATAGCAATAGCAGCAGCAGCAGCAGCAGCAACAATCAGCAGCAACATCAGCGCCCTGTGTGCACCGACAATAATATGAGGAGTGGCAGTTCGGAATTACTACTCGAGCAGCAACAACAAGAGCTACGGTTACGTAAAATCCGAGAACTGGCTCCAAAAAAGAAAAATGGCAATCGGCGCTTTCGTTCGTGGCGGGAACGTGCGCGTTTCTATGGCACCTCAACACTTGCCTTCTTCTCGGTGACGGCCGGCGCCTCGCTGCTGTTTCTGGTGCCACTCTACGTGGATCCAGCCATTTCGACGCTGAGCCACGACTTTATCGAACACCCAACGTTGTGCACAACCACACGTCGCGAGGATCTTGTTGGTATATTCAATTGCTCGTGGAGCTCCTGCCGCGAGGGCTGCACCTCCGATCTCTATCGCTGCGTGCACATCTATGTGACATTTATCGAACAGAATATAACGATACCAGAGAACATGACCGACTATAGCAACTACACCGCCGACTGGGAGCAGTCCAACGAGGCCACACTGCTCGTCAACATTAAGGGCTGCGGCTATCCGCCCACAGTGACGTGCAAGAACTTTAATATGTACTACGGCGTCGAGGGCGCCATCTATCCGTGTTTCTATTCGCGCAAAAACAAGACGGTCGTCCTAACATCCTACAATCATGACGACCAGGAGGCCGTGATCATACATTTTTTTGTGGTGCCCTTCGTGATAACGGTCATCTCATCTATCGCACTGTGCATCATGCACTGCGATTGCCGCTGTAAAAAGGATCGCAGCCATCGGCGCAATCGTCCCCAGTGCCGCAGGCCACGCATTGAAAATCTCAGGTGAGCTACGTTGACAACTTCAAGTTTACTTTCGTTGCTAGAAAAACCAGTTGAAAATTGTGATCAATTCTCATTTTGAAACGTTTATCAAGCTTTTTCTATGTGTTCAAGTTCCTGGCTCACAATCGTCCTTTAATGATACGAATACGATTTATTATTTAATTTATTATATATATAAAGAATATATATTATATATATTCTTTTATAAACTGAGCCGCTTTCGCCGGCCACTGAGCCTCAGGACTTATGCGAAGCCTTTTTTCAAAATATAATATAAAATATTCGGGTTTTCACTGTCCACTCTCCTTTCTACAATTGAGTAGAGTATTTTGGTTTCTTCAGGCTTTAAATTTGGCCGAGTCTCGGCCCGTCTATAAGCCCTTCGTGGTTGCAAACATAGAAAAGTAGCTAAATATTTATCACAATCTGAGTGAACCTAGAATCCTTCTTCTTCTCGGCTTCCATCTATTCCCCAACTATGCATTGAGATTCGTTTGTGCTGAGCTGCTTAAATGTTCCACTCTGCAGGCATGTTGCGATAGATCCTCTAATTAACTGAGCTCCTGCATAATTATGCAGCCTACCTACTGGCTGATTAGCAGCTACTCTCAACTCTCAGCTCTCAGATTATGCGCCCTTCAGCGCAAGATGCTGCAGCTTTGTCGAGCTTCAGTTCATTTGCATGCATCGTTGAGTTGTGTTACAGTTGACTTCAAGTTTCGAGTTCATTTAAATTAATAAAGTTTATAAAAGTTTGGCAAACTTTTTGGCAGCTGAACTTAAGACGCACGCCAGTCACCTGTCCAATTCAATCCAATTCAATCTAGTCGGAGTAAGTCTGTTGTCCATTATTTGTTTGGGCCGAGATTTAAATAATACAATAATGAGTTATACGACGAATGAGTGGACTGTATTATTTACAAGCCACAGTGTCATATGTGTTTGTGTGTGATTGTACGCCCGCAAGGCACGCATTAGCTGGCAGCACACGCACACGCACCACGCACCACGCTGCGTATGATTGATTTGTTGAGCTGTTGACAAGTCGATTTTTTTTAGCTTCTGATTACTCACATGTGGATAAGTGCGACAATAACAATTACATTTATCACATAGAGAAATATAAATAAAATAGCAGCCAGAGAACCATATTCACTGATTCGTAATTATAGTCCTTATTTCGTGTCCATTCGGAAGAGTTGCGTCTGAATTCCAGTCGATTCATTGTCATTGCGAGCTGTGTGGCCCATGTGAAATTTGCATATCCAAGTCGGAGTTCACATTGAGTCAATCGATAATGAATTGGTCGAGCCCATGCACACACACACACACACACACACACACACACACACACACACACACACACACACACACACACACACACACACACACACTCGCACACACTTGCACACATATAGGCATTTGCATTATTCAATTGCCTCGTGTCAGTTTCACATGCTCAGGCACGGAGTGCCTGCTTCTATTGTCCTTCCTTTTGGACTGTTTACCTCATTGTCTATGGCATACGTGCCCAATCAATTAGTGGCTCAATGAGCATTATACCCAGGTAGATTTCAGATTTCGGCCAATGGACTTCAGCTGCAATAATGGCTGGCTTAGTTAGTCAGCCCTTGTTCTAGTCTCAGTCGCATTTCTCGTTTGCTTAATGCAACTGAAAAAGCTTCAGTTCTTATCTCTCTCTCTCTCTCTCTCTTCCTCCATTCTCTCTCCTTTTAAATTCCAGTATAATTTACACGTATACGCATATGCGAGTTGGGGTAATATATTTCCATTAAAAAATAACAAAGTTTATGCCAGGTGTCGCCACGCCCTCAAGCAAACGAAACAACAACAACAACAACAAAAAAGGCTAAAAAGGGAAGACGCATAATTTAGCTTGTTTTCAACGGAAATCACTAATAAAAACAGTTGGAAAAGAGCTGTTGAAAAGTTGCAAAACAAACTGGCGTCAGCATGTGCCGTTGTTAATGCTATATCTGACTGACAGACACACATATATGTTACATGATCTGCTTACCTTACGCAGTCGCTCGCTGTTTGAAAATGAAAATAATTTCAGTTACTTTTGTTAAGGGATTTGTTGTACAGTAAAAACTGTGAAATATTATTATGATTAGCGCTGAGCCAATATAAGCTAATGATCGCTTTGACTCGCACAACTGGCCAACCAAATTGCTGCCAATGAGGCGTATACTCAACGCTTCAAACACTTAACAAAGCAGCGTTGCGAGTGCAGCTTTGGGCGAAAATGGTTGAAGGAGCTGCGGCTGCTGTGGCAGCTGCTGTTGCAGGCTCGTGGCTGCACCTAAAGTGGCCTACTTAGCCGGGCCAACCGCTGCTCCAGCGTCGCTTGCTGCGTGTGTGCCACTTTTCCTGCCAAAGAGTGTTTCTTTTTCTTAAAAGAAAAAAGCCACAGAAAAAGAAGACACAAAAAAAAAAACAAAAAAATCAATTTCTTATGCCTTGCAACGGCAACGGCTGCAGCGCATGCATTAAAGTCACGTCTTCCACATATTCAAATTTGCCGCTAAGCTCTGTGCCTTTCATGTCTGCAGATGAGATGCAACTTGAATTTTTTTGTTTTTTTTTACTGATTTGCAATTACCATGCCTTGCTTAATCAGGCAAAAGCAATTTATTTGCCATAAACTCAAGCATCATTAATGCATTGAAGTGCCGCTTAGTTATTTGCGGGCTGCATCTCTGGCGTTTCGGCACGTATTTTGCCATTTCCGTTTTGCTTTCTGTTTTACTCAAGCTTCTACAAACAATGCGATGCGGCTCGCTTTTATCTTTCGGGTTCGAAATGGGAGCAAGGGAATAAAAATAAAGAAAGGTTCGCTTTTGTTATTTTTATCAGACACATTTCGAACTACTTCTAACATATGATGAAGGCTGAGAGTTCGTGTGGGTGAGTGGGTGTGTGTGTGTGTGTGTGTGCCATCTCACATCATATGTGTGAAGGACAGCGCCGCCTACTTCTCATCCCGCCCACTCTGAAAATCAATATTAATAATGCGCAGCATATGAATGCTGTTCAATAAATTCTCCTTTTCCTAGCGCCATTCAAAATGCAATCCGCGTTGAAATACAAAGCCGTTTTGTAACTAACGTCTTCTGTCAGTAAATTCACACTGAAAGCACAAGTCGAAAAACAACAAAATTAAGTGAAATAGTTGCCTGCTCGCAGGCGGGTAAATATTTTCGTTGACGCCATTCCATTTTAAGTAAATCCCCAACCAAATCCTGCCAGTTGGCAAGCAAAGTCCGCTAAGTCAGTCAGAAGTCGCAGTCAGCTAGACGTTTCATTAATAACACACACACGCACACACCCACACACATACAGGACGCAAAGTAATGTACATTTAAGCCCTGTAGCTGGGCATCTTAATTGCTGTCAATGACAGTGGCACATGTGCAGCAGAAACACAATTGCTCCAAGCTCTAGTTTCTTTTATTCGAACTAAACTTGCTTACTTTATGAAGCATTATTACACAATCAAGTTGGATGCTGCTCAGCTAGGCAAATGCCCGGCGACTCCTATAGGCATGCAATGCAAACACTTCACATGTTCACATATTATCATTTAAAGGAAAAGCCAGATGATGTCATCTGGTCTCATCAGCAGAAACTTGATCTGGTAATCATGGCTGGCAGGCGGCCTGATAGCGACCTCAATCGATTCATCATTAGGTGCTAAAGCAGTTGATCCTCTTTCATGCAGCTGCCACAGAGCGAAGGAAAAGTAACAAAAGCTATTTTTTTCTGTTAAAATCGAAAGCAAATTGTACAGAGACGACAGAGATCTCTAAGTAGCTCAGCAATGGCTTGGCTTTAACGAGTATGGCTCACGCAAAATGGAATTAATTTAGTGCAAAATATATGCTAATAAATTTCGTTGTTTAATATTTGAGCAAGGAATAATAATAATAGCTCAGTAGACATAAACGAATCAAGACAACATTCAACGAACCTTCCTCACACATAGGAAACGATCAAGACCATGCCAATGGGGATAAATAAATGTTTTTTTATTTTTTAAACCATATTTAGAGTAATAGAAGCGTCTGCCCAGCGATGGTTAGTGCAACATAATTCGTTGCAGCTCTAACATAGTAAAATGAATTTATTTATTTTAATTGTCAGCATGTGAAAAGAGTAAATATATAGCCAACGAAAGCTATGTTTCTCCTCACATTTCTTTCAACAATTTCAAAGATACCCAAATACAAT
This sequence comes from Drosophila hydei, assembly GCF_003285905.1. Lineage (NCBI taxonomy): Eukaryota > Metazoa > Arthropoda > Insecta > Diptera > Drosophilidae > Drosophila > Drosophila hydei. The sequence goes on along the minus strand of NW_022045830.1, from coordinate 7,556,986 downwards.
GCTAAAGTCTAAGCTCAAGCTTTTGGCTTTTCATTTAAATTATAAAATTTTCAAGTAGTTTTTTTTTATTTATGGCTTGATATTTTCATGCTTAAATAAATTTACTATAAAGAAAAAACTGCATTGACTTGGCCTTGCATTTATTTTCTGCAGTTTACAAATTTATATGCAGCAAAACTTTAATTAAGATAAATACTTTTTTAATTGAGTGCAATACCCGTAACTTTAGCTGCAAAACTAAACTAAACAATATTCAGAATCAATTCCCATAGGAAACTAGGTAAATTCTGGAGCCAGACATGTACGAAAATACTTAAGGAGCTTAAAAAATATAAAACACTTGAATAAAGCGATTTGAAAACGGTTCGCCCCAGACAATTTAGGAGAAGCCCATAGCTCAGCAGCAGAGATAGCGATTCCATCGAGAATTGAGATTGAGACTGTGCCTGTCTCAGCATGAAGTGTAGCAGGCAAAAGTAAGCGAATATTCCTATGCACATTGCACACACAGATAATATCTGAATTTGAGTATGTTATTAAAGTGAATTTATGGCCAGACGGTAATACGTACGTTAAGCGCCTCCGCCACAATATATACAAATATGCAGACCCATAATAAATTCATGTCCTATAAGGCAGTGACAGACGATACCTAAGGCAAAGCAGCATATTTTTAATGGTCATACAGATCTGTTATATTATCACATATTATGCATGCTGTGCGCAAAGAAAAAGTTTCGTCTAACTAAAACGCTTCAGCTCACACTTAATGAGAATTTCAAATCACATTTGTGAGCTGAGAGAGCTCGCTCGCCATAAATAGTGAATGGGCGAAAATGCTATGAGAAATCTGAGTCGTAGCTGCAAATTAACAGCATCATATTTGGGTGAAAAGCACGTTTTGCGCACCTATTTGTATTTGGCTTAATTCAAACAACAATTAAGCTTAAATGTGCACGTGAATTTGCTTAAATGAAGCGCAACAGAGAGGCGCGTGCGGCAGCGTGCGTGGGGGCGTATGAGTAATGTGGGCATGCTAGCAAATGCCATCTCGCATAATTTGAGAATGCCAAAGAGAAGCAGCAGCAGCGTGGGAGTGCGGGCACTTTGTGTTTGTATGTTCCACTGTTTGCGCCTCTCATTCTCACTGTGTATGCATATAAAGCAGGCAAACAGAGCTTTTATTCAACACAATTCACGTACATAAAACATTTATCTTTATGGTCGTCTTCAAGTGTTTTCTCGTGTATAAATGTGAGTGTGTGCGTGTGTGAGCTAACAATGTGACATTGCTCGAGTCTAATTTAAAAAAAAAAACGAAAAAACAGAAATGAAATTGAATTTTTAGTTACTTTGCAGAGGACCTTGTGCAACTTTAAGAGCTCGATTCATACTGCATGCACAAATTTAATTACTGCCGCATGTCCTTTTACCTGCCAGCTGTGCGGCAGTTGCACTCACTTCAAAATGAAGTGCCGCAAGCCAACAACAACAGCAACAAGCAAAAGTAAAAAATGAAAAAGAAAGCAAATTTACAAGCGAGAAACAAACCAACTAACAACAACAAGAAACTGCAGGCTTTACTGCAAAACAATTTTGTTGACAATCAAGTGCAGTGAGCGTCGCACAAGGACATATTCAAGCATCCTGCACTGCGCGCCCAGCCCACAGCATAATGCAACGAATTTCAATAAGAGACCCAAGCATCATCCATCAGCCATCAGCCATCAGCCACCAACCACCAGCCACCTGCTGGCCGGACTTGGATGCTGCTGCTGCTTCTGCTAGGCTGCCGCTTGATGCTCGGCCTCGACCAGAACACATTCGTGGTGTTGGCAGTGCTAGCATCGGCATCCGTATCCGTCAGTGCCACACTTTGGCTGCCAGCCGGCAAAAGCCGAGCAGCAGCAGCAGCTCAAGTACAATGCGGCTGCATACTCGTATAGCTGAGCCGCGCCCCATGTCCCAAGGTTGAGGCTGATCTGCCCCAGCCTCTGCCTCAGCTGCCGCACGCCTGTCAATTCGTCTATGCCACATCCATTCATTTATTTCAGGCAAGTCCATCATGCAGCTGTCACAGTTTTAATTTCCTAATTACAATCCTTTTTTGCAGTTGCCTTTTGTGGTCGTCTCTTGCTCTTCGCTTTTTTTTTTCGTTTTGCTGCTTTTGGCCATTTGCCAAGTGCATTCGACTTTTTATTTCAATATTTTGCAATGATTTCAGACAGCAATTGCGGCTGCCCCTTGGTAATTGCCAGTCCGGCAAATAATAAAATTAAATTACCGACTTTGCAAGCTGTTTGCGATTCTTGAAAATGATCTATCATCTAGTTAACTGCCTCTGCCATCGCAGAAGAATTCGATAGCATTTTTTCCATTGGCCATTGACAGCAAACTAAACCAATGTGATCAATATATCAACATGGTATTGATGTCCATCGCCGGACGCCTTCAAGTGAACTGCGGAAGAGCATTGGAATTTGCGACCATTCCCAACGTCAAAACGATCGTTTAAACTCCAATCACTCGACGTGGTTAACTATGGCAACAGACATATAAAAGGACATATAAAAGCCGACGATCAGTTCAGCACTCACTCACCTAAGTGCAGCACAGGTCAGAGATAGTTGAATATGAAGTTTTCTACCTCTTTCATAATGATCTCTTCTTTTATCAGATACGCTTAAGCTCGATCGATGATATATTTCAATGAAATAAGCAAAGTGAACGTGAATTTGCTGCAGAAGCATCTAATTAGAAAAATGTCAACTGTGGCTTTGATCAATTCTAACATCGATTAATTTATGCAGATGCACAGACAAACGGAAAGTCAATTGGCCCGACGGACGGGCAGAGGGTTGGCCACACTGACAGAAGTATGGAACTAGATAGACTCGGCTGTTGATCTAGATCACAAATATATTGTATAAACCTTGCGGAAACTGTCTGCTACGTCTACTTCTGCCACATTCAAATTTCCAATTTCAACAAATAATTATTGAGATACAATGGGGCTCGGGCAAAGATGCAACTTCTCCCACAGATTGACCCTAAAAAACGACACTTTGAATTGAATTTCGGGCAACTTTTGTTCGTCCCCTGACACAGGCCTCGGCTAAAATAAAATGCTTTACTTTTAAGCAGCCTGTTAGATAAATGTTACGGTTTTCTCGAATATTTTGTTTTGCTGCGCCTTTTACTTCTATTCCAATGTGGCATGTAGCATTTGTCCAGACCGTGGCAGCTCCACATATAGATGGCAGCTCTACATATAGATGCATTTTTATTAAAACTTGACAATTATATAAGCTGCTTTTGTTGTACGTGTTCCATTGTCTTTTGCCTTGTCTTGTTTTGTGTGAAGTGGAGTTTTTTTGTTTTTATTCTTACTTTATGTAGTTCACCTATGGAAGCCAAACATTTGTATATTTCACAATTTCCGTTTGTGTTCCGGAACGTTGTTCGTGTCGCACATATTTTTATTTGACATTGTTGTTGTTGTTGTTGTTTGTATTTGGCTGCCCTTTTTCGCACTGGCTCACCAAATGGGACATTCGGGACCTTTCAACGCAGTTCCATGGCCCCGTTTCGGCCTCCCTCACAATTTAAATTGTTTGTCTGCGGCAGCTCGGACATCCTATTTTCTCGCTCTCGCTCTCGTTTCAAGTGCAATGCGCCGGAAACTAACAGCCTACATATACATACGTACATATATATATATATATATTTATAAAATTACAAAAATAACAACGGTAACAAGTCAACAGCAACAAAACACTTTAAATTGTCATCGTACCGTGTTCCTGCCACTAGTTTTCTTATTTGTGTTGGCAGCTCACAAACGAATCCAGCTAAAATGCTTGGATGCCAAGTAGATACCCCGTACTTTCAGTTGTTTCTTTTATAAAAAATAATTTTTTAAGTATACATAAAGCTTATTCTAGTCTAGCTGGTATAGAGCTTCAAGTATTTCGCAGCTTAATATATAAGCTTTAAGCTTTCATGTGCTTCAAAAACTTTTAAAGTTGCAATGAGGTTAACAAATCAGATTTCTACTACTTCGTTTATAAATCTTACTTAAATAATTCAAAAGTTGAAGTCAGGTCTCAATGCAAAATTTAGTCAAAGTTTACTTGCAACAATATGCACAAAGCTGAAACTGAAGCTAGTTGGAGAAACCTCAAACGCTTCGCATTTGACGCCAAACCAATTCCGAAGTAGAAGGCAAAGATTTTAGGCTGCTCTCTAAGTACTTTAGATGTCGAACTCTTAGTTCGAAGCGCTTGCAGCCTTGGCACAGTGAGGCAGCGTGCACCTGGCGAGGGTATATGAATAAATAATAATTTCTTAAAAGTTATTGCGACTCGTCGTCGCACTTTGTTTTCCTTTGTCTAGGCGATTGTGTTATGCTTGGGCCTTGCTCTTGGCATGGCGCATGATTTATGGAGGCAACGTTGGTGGCTTTTAATTTGCCACGGAATCCTTGTTAAACATTTGCAGGCGCGTCTCGTCCTCGTCTGGCTGGCAGCCTGAACTTTGTGTTTATCCTTCGCTCGGTCTCTTTACCTTTTTGCGCAACGCATTGTTGTCAAAGCTGAAGCTGGCAAAGCATTTTGTAATTTATTTAATTTAACTTTTTTCCCCATTTCATTTTTTTCCCAGTTTGTTTTATTTTTGCCTTTGCACAAAAGTTGCCGAGGCGCTTGCTTTTGAAGTTGACTGAAATGACAAATTCTAAAGGACAATCAGAATAGATGGCTCGCACAAGGAGTAGAAAATAAAAAACATATATATAAGTATATATAAATGTATATATATATATATATATATATATAAAGGTCTACCTGACCGAAATACCGAACCGAAACAAAATGTATTGGGTCAATATAGTAAACAGCAGACAGAATTCCAGCCCAATCAAATATCAAAGCAATCAATGAACATTTCTCAGCCTTAGTTTAATATTTAACTATTGCAAATAAATATCGGATAGCATATCACAAGAGCTTAGCCAAAGCAAACAACAAACGGATGCTCGCAGCAAACATTTAAGCGCTGCTCCTTATCTCGAAATATGCCCTCAGGCACTCATTTCTGTTCTACATGAATATTTCATAGAACATTCTTTTGTATAGAAGTTGAGGCGAACAGAATGCACTTTAAGTTTAACTGAAAAATGTTTTATTGTCTTGTGTTCCTGTTTTTGCAGGTAACATTTGTGGTATCTGGCAGGACAATGGCAGCTGGCAAACCTTTTAGGCTTATGACAAATGCCTTTGCACAATTTGTCTAATTTGCAGTCGTTCTTTTCACTTTGGGCCGCAATGTTGCCGAGCACAAATATACTTCTGAGAAAATGTCATCGTAAATTGATTTTGGGCCCAGAATCAATGGACGAGCGACTACAAAAGGAAATTACACATACATACATGGCGTGCATGCGTGCCGATAAGCTCCAGCTACAGCTACAGCTCCAGTTACAGCTCCAGCTCCAGTCTCAGTTCCTCCCCAAGTTGAGTTGACCCATAGTCGTTGCAGTGGGCGTTTGGGCAGCAACAAGCAGCGAATCGATTTATTGGCCATTAAATCGTGGCATTTGCCTCTAATATTTCGACCCAGTTGCATTCAACATTTGGCTTTTCGCTTTATCGGCTGCCGGCTGCCGCACTCAATGTGTAAAATAATTTTATTGTCTTAAATGTGTGTGTGTATACGAGCTGTGTTCATTTGGATTACGACTACAAATTGCCCATTAAAGCTAAGCAATTCATGACTCGTATACAAAATTCAAGCCCATCACGTAGCGCGTTTTCATTTGTGTTTTAACCACGCGTTTTCATTTATTTTTATTACTACATCGAATGCAATTAAATTATGCGTATTTGGCATTCATGGGCATTATTAGGTATTATTGTTGCGTTGCGATTTCATTTAAATGCCATTTGCCATACTGCAGAATTCTTAGCGCTGAGCAGCATATGTAGCTGCCTCTCATGTCTCTTGCCTCTTGCCTTTGATAGCATATTAATTATATTTACAGTTCGCATTTAAATGATGCGCACAAATTAATTAATATTTACACACATTCATTATGGCATAATTATTTGGAAAATGCATGGTCCATCAATAAATAATATCACTGCGGGCACGTATACTTAATAATATTACACATACGCAATGTTGAGCGCGTACATAATTATAAATATGACTTATTTGCATTGGAATGACAAATGTATGCGAAATGCTCAATCAAGTGCACTTGACTATCATGTGAAGGGAGAGAGAGAGAGAGAGAGAGAGAAAGAGAGAGGGAGACAGATAGATAGAGCGAGCTCTTGAAAGGGAGACAGAGAGACACAGAAAGGGAGAAAGGGAGAGTTAGAAAGAGACAAAGATACACAAAAAGAGAGGGTTGGGGAGGGTGGGATGTAGGAAGTGAGGTGGCTCATACTCGTTAGATAACCACAAAGGTCTACTCAGATATTCCAATTATCGTAAATTGATTTTATCAAAATCGTTTGCCACAAGATGGGCTACTTTGGAGAGACCTTATTGGTGTCTCTCATGCACTTTATTTCCCATTTGATGGATGCCTGAATGCATGAATGCGGCAACCGCACATCAATTATGTCGTCTCCTGCCATTGAATATTAATTGAAGCGCCATTCAGTTGCAGACAGTCGAGGACAGTGCGCGTGCATAAGAATTAATAAAAATGAAAAACAGTTAACACAAATTGAGCGTAATCAAATGAAGCACTGTGTGGCTGTGCTGGCTATACAAGAGTGATTACTCTCAACTTATAATCTCATCATGCGGACAATTAATTAAAGTCAATAATAAAATGCAACCCATGCGACGAGTCACTCGCATATGGCCCTCGACCGTTGAGGAACAGCATAATGTGGATTATTCGTCAATTAGGCAGCAGCCGGCATGCTCACAGTATTTGCTCTCTACACTTTCGACTCCCCACACTCACCCATCTAATCTGTAGGAAAGCTGTTGGGTTTATTTCCATTCGATGCCAGCCCCACGGTCATCCAGAATCAATCGTATCCATCACCGTGGCACGTGTCACGTGTCAAAGCCACATGAATTCACAATTCGCATTTGTCGGCACTCGGATGGACGTTAATCCCGCCAGCTCCCTGCCCATCCCATTCAATTGCTAAGTCGCTAAGTAGCTTTTGGCCAGTTCATGCTCTGCCTCAGCCGTAAAGTTCATAATTTATTAGCTCCACGAGCACGAAATTCGAGACAATAACGTAAAGGGCAATGCCACAGCGACAAACAGATGAAATGAAAATGATGCCACACTTTCAGTTCGTCGACAACTTTTAAAAATTTATTTCCAAACAAGTGTCAATAATTAAACGCTCGAAACCATTGCCTCCGTTCACATTCATTATGAATTGAGCATTAATAAAACGCTGAGCCATCGATCGATTTGCTTTGCCTACCAAAATCAATATTTATAAATATTTATACATACTCAACTAATGACTTAATAAAACTTAGACTTTTATCATTTAGCTATGGTTGAGGTAGTTTTAAAGTAAAAGCAGAACTTGATTCAATTTTAATATATAATGTATATCTATATATCTTTATATAATATATTCAGGCTAAGGTTTAATTTTTTAATGCCAAAAATAGTGCATTAATGTGCTTATATTTGTATTTGATTGAAATTCAAAGCTTTAAGCGCACATAAACTTATGCCCATCCAGCCAAGAGCTTTAATGCGCTTTAAAGCTTTTTGTTTAGTACACAAAGCACTGCTTTCAGCTGATTAGCTGAATTCATCTCGAGCCGTGCAATTAAGCTACTAGCTGGGTAAAGAAAACTTGATAGTGACAACCGCCGCAGAAAGGCAAAGGCAAGCTTTAACCTTTGGCGTGCCCAATTTCATGCAACAAATTGGCATGGATTAATTTGTTGCTTTCATGTGTCAAAGCTTCAGTTGTGTTCACTTTCAGCTTACATAATTGACACCTGCTCGGCTGGCAGCAGGCTGACGAATGCGAACTAAATACAATATCAAAGCGAAACTTTGCCGCTGTGATGATATTATTATGTACTTGACATGCCTTTGCCAAAAAGCAAAACCAAATCAACTGAAAGCAAAAGAAATGTGCTCAAACATAGAAAATCAACTTGTCGACCCGCGCGGCTTCTCGCCCTCGCCCTCGCCCTGGCCCACGCCCTCACCTCCCACATCTCACCTCTCAGCTCTCATTGTGTAGGTGTGAGAAAATCAATTGCCAACAAAAGCCACGACGTCCAATATGGCCAGCTCACTTAGCTATTGGCCTAGAGTCGGGCTACTTAGGACCTGCTAAATCGTCAAGTCTCACACGATTTGGTTTGGCTCGCTCTGCACACATTGTTAGGACACTCGAGCTATTGCCGTGGCTGATGTCCCGTTGTTGTCCTTGCGAGGCGGCACAACTGAGTGCGTTATGGTGGCAACACCTGTGAATATTTCAGATGTGTGGCCGCGCCTTGTTGGCTGACAGATTTATGAGCGTTTTTTTTTGTTCCTCTAATTTATGTTTTACTTCAGCTGAATATAGTTTCCATATATTATCCTGCATTAGTAAACCATGCAGTTCTTGGACTTGAGCTTCTTAGACTGGAAATTTCTCTGCTTTTCTGCAATCTTTAAGCCTACTAAACTCAATAATTGTTTTATATTTTATTGCGAATCATGTTCTTTTGCTTCTTGCACTCTCTCTGCTATATCTTTACTTCTCCAATTGTCAAATATTAAATTAAGTTGCTAAGTCAATCTTTTAGCTTTTCTACATTCAAGCTCACTTCGTTCAGCTGTTGAGCTTTCTTCGCCTAAAATTTGCAAAGTTTTTCTATATTTTTGATCTTTTGCTCAGTCTTTTGTGCTCTCTGCTTCTGTTTCCTAGTTTTTGATTCAGCTGACAGTTCGAATAAAAGCGCTGAACATTAAAATGAAATTCTTGTACAATATTTGCTTTTTGTAATAAGTTTTTCTGGCTGCCATCTGTGACTATTGTGGGTGGTGGTGCTGCTGCTGCTGTTGCTTGTCCCTTTTGTTGTCCTTGTAAATTTCACATAATTTATGCAGATTGACGCTACGTGCAGTCAGCGTCGAGCAGCCAGAGTAACGAAACTTTCCAATGTGAGCTGGTTGGGGGGAGGGGGTGGCCTGAGCGGAGCTTGTAGGTGCTCGGGCGCTGTTCATTGTGTGGGCAGTGGAGCATTTAACATAGAAATAACAATAACAATTTAACAAATTGTCGCCAACGTTGCTGTTCGCTCGCTCACCGAATCGCGCTCTTTACACAAACAAATATAAACACACACGCACATACACACACACACACACAAGGTGCAGGACTAAACGTCTAGCCAGGCAACAAAAGAAATTTACTCACAATATACATATGTATATTACTTGGCTTCCTGCTCTATGTATATATTTCATTTGTGAGTTATTTGCGTGGCCCATAGTACGCAACTTAATATATATGTAAGTATGTGTGTATGGGTGTGTGTATGAGAGAGAGCGGAAGTGCCAGCACAGCAGCTGGGGTGCTTAGGGAAAGGCGTCGCCCACGCGACTGCCTCCTCGTTCGACCCTTGGCACAAGAGCTGGTTAGTCAGTCAGGGCGAATGTGGGTGTCTAAGGACACACCACAAACGAACTTATACACACACACGCCCACATATATATACACTCTACATATATATATATATATATGTATATGGCACACAAAAAAGCGATGAACTCATAAAAAACTTATGAAACTAATTTTGTTTTGCTTGGCTTTGCTTTTGCTTTTACTTTTGGCTATCGCTGTTGTTGTTGTTGTTGTTGCTTTTGTTTGGCAACCCACTCGCCAAAAGTCGCGACACACACACACACACAATCAAAGTGGCAGCCGTTTTTATTACTTGACTTGAAATTTTATGTTTTCAGGAGAGTCACCGTTGTCCTTTGAATACGAATATTATGACTAGCCCAAAGACACACAGTCTAATTGTGTGTGTGAGTGTGCTTTTGCTTGTGTATTGGCTCATCGTTCACGTTAGCATGGCATGGCCATGGCCAGCTCAAAATGCCAGTGCGTTGGCCACTCCACAGCAATCGACCAAAATAGGCATTAAAGCGAATAATAATAAAAATAATATTAAAAAAAAAAAAAAACAAAAAAAGAAATGCCCAATGCGTGCCTGGGCTAATTCTCGTTTGGCATTTAGTTGGCCCACATTGTTGTTGCGCCTCTTGGCAGGCAATGAAACCGAAAATGAAAAATCAATAGCGTTGCATTTGGCCAGCGTGGGCAACGGCGAACCATTTACTTGCCAACCCAAGCTGGATTCGTAGTGGTGTCCTTTACTGTTGCTGCCGCTGCCACTGCTGCTGCCATTCTCCATTAGCCAGCGAATTTCTGCGCTTTGTGTCTATGAGCTGAATACTTAATGGTCTCGGGCCAGCTTCAATGCTGTACCCGTTCTCTGTCTGCATGCATACGAAATGCCATGAAGCGGAAATATTGCCATACGCTGCGTATGAGCAATGCGTAATTTTAAACACATTTGTGCGCAATATTGTCGATTTATATTGTCGCGCTGCTTTTATTAGGTCACGCACACCCCATTGCTCAGCATTATTCACTTGGTTTACCTATTTCTTTTTGTAAATTGTAATTTAAAACTTAAAGTCAATCTAAATGATCTTAGCACTCGAATGGTATGGCTTAGTTTAGATAGACTTTTCTAATATATAAATAAATATTTTATAAATATTTATCTAATAAATAAAAGTAATACAAGTTAGTCGACTTATTATTATTATTATTACCATGACTATTATTATGATTATTTCTTCAATTATTATTTCTATTATTATTATCCTTATTATTAATTATTATTCCACGTATAATTTTTTGTAATTTCTAGATTAAATCAGGATTTCCTTTAAGACTATCTGTAATTTGAGTCAGCGATCATCTTACATTCATTAGTTTACAGAATTCTATTGCAGTCTACCCAAATCTATAAGAACAGCATCTTGATATAGATTTCACTTGTCGCAATTGACCTTTAAAACATATTATTTTCGTCAGATATTTTAATTATATTCACAGTTCGTCGAATCTGATGAGGGTCCTAAGTTGTTACCACATTTTTGGGTGGCAATTAAATGTTCATTGTGTCTTGTCTTGTTGTTGGGAAAGTTGAAAACTTTTTAATTAGTAAATGGCAATTAAAATGCAAATGCTTATATTATCAGCACATAACGTTGGCTCGCCTTTTGCCTGCCTCGTCCAATTAGAAATATTCTTAAATTTGCTGATTGGATTAAAGGCCAAAATTGAATTAGGTTACCGCGTTAGCAGCAACTTTTGCTGTCCATGAGCCATTGACGCAGAACGCAGAGCCTCCGCAGCGCTGCGAATCAGATTAGAAGGAAAACCAAACCGAGCCAAGTGGAAGGGATCTGGGGGTCTATAAACGGTATCAGTTTTGTGAAAATCAGCGCGGTTAATTATTTCTTTCTTTCTTTTGCCAATAATTGGATTAAAATTACCAAATTATGAGCAAGTGAAAGGAAATTCTTAAGAAATGTATTCAATGCTCTTTGCCTGAAAACTTAAAGCCGATAGAAATCGTTCTTAAATGTCCTAAGAACACAAGCAAAAGCGTCGCACTAGGGCCTAACTGAGTGGATAATACTCGTTCAGAGTTCAGAAATGTCTCAATTTATCATGGATCCTTTACGATTTGCTATATCCGAATACATAATTTGCAGATCAATTTGTAGAGAATATGTACTAATATACTCGTTTATGCTTTCACGAACGAGTATTAAAACTTTCAACGAAAATGGAGGCGTCTGTTTAGATGTCAGATCTATGTACATTACGGCCCAAAAAAATGAAGCGTAAAAAGTGAAGAGGAAAAAAAAATCGTAATAAGAGCCCAATGAACACGAGTAGAAGACACGGCGGCTGCTTTTAAGCACTTTTATGCTGATGCTGTGATTTTTTACAGCTGCCATTTCGATGAGATGGGCGGTTGTGGCACTGTGGGTTGTGCCAGTGGCTTGGCTGCGGCAGCTGTGCGTGAGCTCTGCTGCGGTCTTTGCATTCTCGCAAGACTTTGGCACATGACGCAGGCAGCTGTCGGTCGTTAGGCAAAGGAGGCAAGTGTACCAAATGATATTTGTCTACAGCAGCAGCAGCAGCAGCAGCAGCCGCAGTAGCCGCAGTAGCTGCCTCTGACTGCTAACTGGGTGGATTGTTGCGGCTGCTGCTGCTGTCACTGGTTGGCTGCCAGCACTTGGGGTATATATATATTGAATTTTGTGGTAATTACAAGTAACTCACTTCAGTTCATTGACAACATGTGCACGTGCATGTGTGTGTGGGTTGGGGTGTTTCTCTTGCTGTCTGCGTGCCACAGCCGTGCGTACTTTTTGGCGCACAAAATCTGCTGACGCGCTGTGTTGACTTTTCTAGTAATTGGCAAAGCTTTGCTTTTTGGCAGAGTTTATCATAGTGAAGCTTGCAGCACTGTTTGCATACATTTTCAAATTGCCAGACAATGCTAGCACCCACACACACACATACAGGCCCACGCCGAGGCACTGGGGATTAACGATAATGGCTGAAAATTGCCGAAAAGCATTCCAAAAATGTTTGCAATTTGTTTGCCAGTTATGTTTGTCTTCTGAAGATGTGGTTATTGAGTCTTATCTTTCTAGTGCTTCGAACTTTAAGTAAACATAAAATTGCGCAAGTTGTAATAGGAATGCCCGAAAGAAACTAAAACTTTAGATGATAGTCAGAAATTTGCAAATTATATTCATAAAATCGACGCAAATCAGTTGAGCCTTGAAAGCGTTTTATAAATTAAAAAAAAAAAAAAAAACAACAAACGCTTTTATTATTTTTGTGCACACAATTAGTTGCATAACAGAATTTTCTTTTTATTTTAGAATTTATAGAACAGTCTCTAAATCAAATGCTGCATTAAAACAGATTAAAACTGAAAAGCATTTGCGGAATTTTATCCTTCAAAGCGTCCCAACGAGCTTAGCACACACATACACAGAGAACCACATTCATTATTACTAAGTGGAAAGGAGGACAGAGTCACCAGCAGTAAACTGCAATAATTGAGATAAAAATGCGCAATTAGTAACGCTGAGGTCGCCGTGCGCTTTGCTCTCGGCTGCAGGCGTAGATTGCACGCAATTTACGCATGCAACAAAACGAATAGCCAAACAGACTTGGCTGACGGCCTGACACTCGTATATATGTTGGCATTTGTTACGGCAGCTGTATCGTCAAAAAATGCCTGCTGCCTGAGCAACTCTTGGCTTAACGTGTCACACCAATACGTGCAACATTTACGTGCAGCAGAGAAAAAAATAGTCGGAGTGTTTGAACTGCGCAAAACCTCACTGCGAAAATGGTTTCAGTATTTTTCTTTTTTTACTTTCTCTTTTCCAAACTTCAGTGCAGCAGCTCGTAAAATTTGGTTCGCACCCCTTTTGGACTGGCACAGAGAAAAGTCAGTTTGGGCAAATGTGGCCAACAGAAGTTTGACTTTCGCCCCTTTCGGGTCGTGAAGTGCAAACGATTTTGCGAAAGACTTGTTATTTATTTGCCGCCTGGCGAAATCTCCGTACGCACTAAAACGCAAACACAAGCGACCAAATATTGCATCGAGCATCAACAAAAATACGCCCAGGGGACCAAATTTAAACAGCAAACAACAAAAAATAAATAAATAAAGAAACAAAGAATATAACCGTAAATATAATAAATAATTCACTGAAAAACAAATATTTTTTAATTAGCTCCGAGCCACTGGAATTTAATATATATTTCTGTTGGACTTTACTGAAATGCTATGAGCATATATTTATGCAGCTGAGGTCGAAATTGTCGGTGTTACGAACTGCATTACTGCTCACAGACTAAATAAACCTCCTCTTTGGGCTACCTGCAACCTAGCCACCAGGTGTTATCCCGCATTAATCTTCAGGGTGGAACACTTCTGTGTGATCTAGCTGAGCACTATCATTCGTATTTGAAATAAGTCACAGACTCTATTCCCAGCATCTTTGCTTTCTCACATTTGCTCCTCTACATCTGCTAATTTGACTTCTGTCATGTCGGTCCTTTCTTCTGTCCACCTTTCGCAGCTGAAGAAAATGTGCACTTTCAAAGTAAATCCACCTGAATTTGTCATTTTTCCCCATATTTTTCGGTGATTTTTATAGTCATCTGTTGCTGTTAAATTGTATTATTTTATATTTTGCGAATGAAATTGAATTTTAATTCGGTTAAACAAATTTAATTAGGTTGCAATGTTATTTTATTATTATTATAAAAATTAATTTAATTTGGTAAAATTTTTTAAAGTTAACTTTGAATAAATTAATTAAATTTTATTTGGTGAAAATTTTATTAATTTTAATGAAATTTAACTCTAGCTACGTTAATTAAATGTAATTAAGTTAATTAAACTGATTTAATTGATATAATTACATTTAATTAAGTACAAATGTTATTATTTGAATTATTTTTTAATCAAGTTGAAAAACTGTTTAAAAATTTATTTTAATTTACTTTAATTAGACTAAAAATGTAATCATTTTTAAAGAAATTCATGATCATTTTAATTAGGATTTAATATTAACTTTTTGTCGATTTATTAAAGATAAATTTTGGGAAAATATTTTTAAGTTTTGATGGAGTTTTAAAAGATTCAGAACAATAATATTTGGCTGTTACAGTAAAATTAATTTTTAAATTATTGTTAATTTTTGTGAATTTTTGGTAACAAAATTTATAAAAATATTAGCGAACTCACACAACCTGTACTCAACTCTTGCAGCTAAGATAGAGTGGCAATGTTTTGCCCATGTAAATGTTGTATGGACATAGCTGATGGTCTTGTTATTTTATGTGAGGTGCCTTGGGGCCAAGTTCTGGGCTTGTGCCTTAATTTGTAATCTATGCGCTTTCGATGCGCAATTTCTGTGTGCCGAACATAGCATTAATTATTGCACAACAATGCGAATCCAATTAAAATGTTAATCTGATTGTAATCAACACATTTATAATCGCATTACGTATACGCAACGTAGTTCGCTGCCAATTCGATTTAACAATTAAGCAGGACGCACACACACACACTCACACCTACACAGCGGCGTTAGCGAAGTGGCAAGCTGTGAATTCATTACACACGCATCGAATGCCGAAATCCGCAATCCGAAATCCCGAATCCAAAATGAGAGATGAGAAATGCGTTAGCCGAAAACCGAAAACCGAAATTGAGACCGAAATCAATGCAGTGGCAAATAAATCATGCGACCGGTGCGAGCCTTTAACAAACGCCAAGCCCAAATGAAATTTGCCATGAACCGCAAACACGGTCAGCAAGTGGAAATGGAATTGGTCATGAGCTGACTTCAACCAGAATTTCCGCACAGCAGCTGGAAAATATTATTTAAAAAAAAACGTGAAATATGCGTAAAAATTGTCGCCAAAAGCAAAAAAAAAATGAAAAACGTGATGATTGAGTTGTAAGCGGAAATTAATGAACGGAAACTAAATGTCTGAGTGTTGAAGGCTTTCCCGATTTCCGGCTGAGCAACACTTTCGCCCCTAATACACATTGTATACACATAGAAATCTTTATTTTGTGAATGCGAATATGTTGCGCAGATCGAGTTATTTATGAGGCCCGCTGCACTGGGACCAGCAATCACGTAGCGTGCCTCAGCTTTGATTAATGGCCAAGTCTTCGATTTGTTGTGCCCCGCATGACTACCCAAAACAAAGATCCCACAACTTTTCACTACATTTGCCAAACGAAACAAAACGAAAAGAAAAACGAAAGGGGGAAAAAGGAAAAGCAAATGAAAAAGAAAAAGAAAACGAAAACGAAAACGAAAAAGACATTTCATTCATTGAAAGAGACGGCAAACAGTCAAGAAAAAGAGAGCGTTGATGAGTTGTCTGTGGCAGTTACACAGTATCGAGCGTTAACTTGGCTGAAATGGGCAGCTTGTTTGAGTTGAATGTAAGTTGGCAATTGGATTGGCAACGCCCACGCCCAGCAAACACCACAGCAAACTAAAAAAGTTGCCGCCCCATTCATCGTCTCGACCAAAAAATGTTTAAAAATTAAAGTTTGTTTATACGCTTTTTTGCGGCATTGATTTGAGCGTTTGGGTGCGAGATGTCAGCGCAGGGCGACCTTTGCAATTTTCAAGGCATCTCACACATCTGTGTGTATGTGTGTATGCCACATTTCTCAAGTTGCAAGGTTGTGTTCAACAAGTATCTGCTGCAGCTGCCTTGACACACAAAGGCTCATGAGACATTGTGCGGCCAAAAAGCCTAACCGAATATGTACGCTAGTTGAGAGCTTTATGCAAATACAGACCAGGCATACACCCGCACACCCACACACACGTCGTCAGTCTACACACCTAACCTAACGGCAACAGAAAACACTTCGTGAAATGTAAGCGACCTCGACGCACCGCCATCGGAAGAGGACAACTTTCATTTGCATTTAAAGTGCTGCCATATGGCCAACAACAGCACGTGATGTGCTCATGCCCCATGGGCGTGCCACCAACAACCATACGTATTTGATACAAGCAAAATATTGTCAAGCATTATTTAAGGCATCCAATATATTTCCAATATATATTGCGGCGTCAAAATATTTGCATTTAATTAAAATTTGGTTAATCGAGAATCGGCGCGAGCAGAACATTTCAAAATGAAATTCGTTTCGATTTGAACATTCACTAAGTTTTAAGGAATGCTCAACAGATCAAGTAAACTAAATCGAATCGCATCTAGCTGTTCAAGTTCATAGCTTGAGCGAGACATTAATATTTCGATATACTTCCGCAGAAGTTTACTCTGCCGGCAAGTTAGTTGAAAACTTTGCCATATGATTAGGCAATTTATGCACGTTGTCCGTTGGAAGAGTTCGCAACTGAGTTTTGAACATTCAGCGAAGCCTATCAAATGATTTTGTATACTATGTTAATTGCTGCTTTATAAACATGCAAATGGCTGCGCAGCGAAATATTAGCAAGTTTATGAACTCGGCTTGTCAGCGAGCTGATTACAAATGGCAATCACAGAGAGTAGCTTTTGGCCATGGGCGAAATGTCGTAACACGCGCTATGCAGCATTAGGTCGAGCAGGTGTTTGGCTGGGTCAGCTGCTGTTCTATGTATTTAATTTGAAAATGCGACACAGACACTGCGGCACGCGAAGTGTTTCCTTTAAATTAAATTACAGGCGCGTTGATGCTGACTTTCGGCTCGAAAAACGGGCCGACTGTAGGCAGGTGGCCAACCGTTGGGCCGGAACTAACACATTAAATTTTCATTTAACCAAAAGTCCCTAAAGTTGAAAACAGTCGAGGCTGCTACTGCAGCACCAACAAAATTACCACAAACGCTTTTCATGGCCTGCCCAAAGAGCTAAGCCCACAGACATGTGTAGCTACGTAGTTAAGCACACGTGGATCTAAAGGGTGTTGCAGCTTGCGGTGAGCCCGGAACACGGCTTTTTCCACAGCAAAGCATCGGTAACAAAAACCAGCCAACACTTAATAGAAAGCGGCGCATAATACGAGCTTTTAACTCGACCACCTGCATCTCATATCAAAAGCTGTGTGCATATCAGTAAATTATTTATTTACCTGAGCTTAAGCACTATTATCTTTTACTGTACAAAGCATTCATTATATTTAATTACCGTTTGGTATTTATTGCTCTTTGATGTAATCTTCGCTAGATGCAACTAGGCTTAACAAATGTGTTCACAGTACTTAATGATAAGTCACTTACTGTTCAGACTATATTTATGTACATGCTTATTTAGTGTGAAGAGAGTATATTCGTTTCTGCATAGAGTTTTATATGAATCTATCTATGTAAGCCCTCATCTGTGCAATTAGTATATATCTTAGATAATAAACTATTCTATACTATTCTCTACTCTATTCAGATACAATATCTTGCCTTCTATTTAAAATTGCTATCTAACTTATTCTATCTGTTGCCATGGAGCATTTACTCTTGCCCCTATACTCGATGGCTTGACGTTGGATGTAGTTGTAAATTGCTGAATGCTCTCTCCTCATGCTTAAACTGAATTGTTAATGCTAGAGCATTCGCACTTTGAATTGTACTCGTTACTCGTTACTTATTTAAAAATGTTCATCTTATAGAGTTAAACCTCTTGGACCCTAGGTAAATCCCACAGTTCTGCCTCAAGTACTTCACAGTTAAGAAAATCGATTAGGGTCGACATTTTCGATAAATTACTCGGAAAATCGGAATTCATATACATTGCGCATTTTGTAATATCAACTATCTCTAGGTGAATTACTATTAATCAACTCTTTAGATATATTAAATAAATGAAGGAAGTCGATTAAGGTTGACCTTCTCGATAAATTTATCGGAAAATTGGAAATCATATACATCGCGCTTTTTACACATTTTATAGATCAACTGTTTCTAGTAGAATCACTATTGATCAACTCTTTAGATGGATTGATAGATATGCCTCAAAATGAAGGAAGCCGATTAAACTAAACATTCTCGATAAATTGATACGCTTCTTACTATATATATGAAACATAAATATAGAATACGTATCTCAAAATGAATCTTCTCTTTAGATAGACAGATAGATAGACCTCAAAATGAAGTCTTGGCAAATCATCGACTCTGGAATAAGTTGATCTATTTTCTTCTTATTATGCAGTCGATTGCGCATGACAGTCAACGTTTATACTTGATTTTCAATAATAGCTGCAGTTTGATGCAATCAATGAAGTCAAATAACTTCATAATAAATTTTTAGCATTTGATGCGTGTTCAGTTTGCGCAGTCAAAGTAAATGGAATTTGTGTTTGGCTTCATTTACACGCGATTAGCAGCCTCGATTTGCCCTGAGTTCGCTTTTCAGATTTTCATGATTTTTTTGCATTGTTTCGATTGGTCGGCAACAGTTGTTGAGCTTACAATAGCTGTTTGTGCTTAGTGCCACTTTGAACTTGATTGCACTTAAGTGCAACACTTGAACATTTAATTCAGCACCTGCAGCCGCTATCTATGGGCTGTCAGGTGACGCACGCCTTTTGCAGCCGTCCAGCTGGAGCGCGCGCGTTTCATCGAGGCATTCCTGCTGTTCGTTCCAGCATCGTGTTCGGTCCACCTCCATCGTTTGTTACGTTGAAATTACTAAACAAAACTCGAAACTTTACCTAATTCCGTTATAATAGAACACAGAAGTTGTTAACTCAATTATGCAAGGTGAAAAAATGATTAAAACTCTAAACAAACAACTAAATTATTATTAAATAAGTGAAAAATACGTTAAAATGTGTAAATGAATTTTGGAAAGTATTTCTTTTCCTTCTTCAACTATTTATAGTATAAAGATGAATAACAGATATGTTGAATCGAGTTGTAATTAAATTGTTGGGTATAATGGCTTAGTTAATGCATGTAGTAGTTGTCTGTCAGTCTTTAAGTTTTCAAACAACAAAATAAACTGAAATAGTTTTGGAATATTTCATACATATCAAAAGCTAGGTCAACCGAATTTGGTATATAGCTCCGCAGATTAAGTATACGCATATAATGCTTACTCAATTTTTTTAAAACATTTCAATATTTCAAGTTAAGAGTTATATTTTTGCTAAGTTAGAGTTATAGCATTAAGCTCGGGCGATAAACTTGCCACTTGAAACTCACGCAAGAGGCCTAAGAGAATTTGCCTGTGAGTGTAGCAACTGTGTGGGTTTGCGTCTACTCTTGTGTATGTAGGCATAAGTATACATTAGTACGTTTCTAACAATGACTCAGTCTAGAGTTCAGGGTAGCTCATAGTCGGGCAAAACCGTCTAAAGCCCCATTAGTTACTGCTAATTAAAAATGCCAGTGTTTTGTTATCCCTGAAGCTTACTTAAATGGAATCAATCAGCTTACAAAGAACGGAATCAACAGCAAGTTATATAAATGTTCACCTCATTGGCCATAAGCTATAGATGTGCACAGTCCGTGGCATTATGCGCATCGAGTTCCTTTAGGGGGTCTGCATTTGGCTAAGTCCTGCTTTGTTTTGTGCCTGATATCTGTTTTATGGGCGCATAGCATAATAACTTCCGCAAAATAAAACGAGATATCTATTTAATTCAATATGCGCTGCTAATGCAGAGAATCGAGCTGGGATGGCGAAGAAATAAATATAAATAAAACTAAAATAAAATGCCAATAAAGGAAGCCGCTTGTGCGCTACAACTGCTTATGCATGTAGACACACACACACACACACACACACACACACACACACACACACACACACACACAAACACACACACACAAACACACACACACACACACACACACACACACACACACACACACACACACATCCATATACACAGCGTATATATTACATGTACTGGAATAGGAAGCGGAAATGCGATTTTGGTTTTGTTCTCCGCTAGCCGCCCGCTCGCCGCTTCGAAATCCCCTAAATACAATAAATTGTACATTTCATTTAATTCCATTTCATTTACAAAAGCGAAACCAAATCCAAGCTAACAAAGGACCCCATTGTGGGTGCTGCCAGCAGCGACTTGCCGAACAACAATGGAACCAAAGAGCGCAAAGAAATATAATAAATAAATATAACAATTGAACTGAAATGAAATGAAATGAATGAAACAAAGTGAAGCTCGTCATGAGCTGCTGCTGTTGCCATTTCACTGTGTGTCCTGGCCATACCATACACATACATAACGCACTGCAGCGACGTTGATAAAAACAGGATGTGGCAGCAGCTGTTCGAAATGTTTTCGCATTGCACATGCCCAGACCCGTTGTGTCCTGGCCTTCCTTCGGCTCATTCATCTTTCATTCACAGTATTTTCCGTCTTCTTCACTGGATTTGCACTGAATATCTGCGACTTGCAGCCAGTCAAAGTTTATTCATGCTGACTTCTTTTTATGCCTGGAGCACATTCCTTGCGCCATCTTTCTTCATTCCCTTTTCACAATGTACCCATTGAAAGTGAATAATGAGGGGTATTATGATGGATATACCTTGATATAGTTTGTATGTATACAATATATATATGATATCAATCATAATATATGATGTATCAATCATAATAGATATTCATATACAAGTGATCAGCATCAATAGCGAGTCTGTCTGCCAGATCCCATGCTAATACAAAAGCCAGACTTGTTAAGCGCGGAATGTGAATATTTTTCGGATTACTTTACATCTATGAAATCGATAAGTATCGATTTATACCTCACTGAATTTGAGCTGAATATCTGGCAAGCGCCAAGTCAGTCAGCTTGTCAAAGCTTATTCAAGCTGACCTTTTCTCGTTTCTTTCCCCTCACTTCCTTTTCACTTTGTACCTATTGAAAGCGAATAGAGCAGGGTATTATGGCTATACTACTCATATATAACGTAAATATGTATTACAAATTACAATTTGTTTGCATCAATAGCCAATGTCCTCATGGTATTTAGATGCACAACATAGTAGATATAGATGCCGATAGATTATTTGTTATATTTAGTTAAAGAATAAATATACAATAAATTATGGAGTAATCTATAGACGTCATCTCAATGTTATATCTTCCAATCCAAGCCCGCTTTAAACTAGTTCTGCTACATACCTTTATAGAAAAACATTTGACTACATCTCTCAACTCTAAGTACAGAGTATCTGCCAGTCTATCACTTTGATGTCCATTTATTTTTCAATAAAGTTTATTCAACGGTTTTCCGTTACTTTTTATGCACTTTCAATGCGCATCGTATTAAACAGTCGCCGTCTTTGATGTGTTTCACAACTTTACACACGCGCCGAACTTTGTGATTGAAAACAAAGTTATTGAAATTTTGTTTCCATAAAAGTTTTTTTTAGCATAATTCAATCATATCCGCTCAGAAGCTCTGTGGTAAAATCTCTCGAACGCAATGCGATTTCCGAGAACAATTGAGCGACTTTTATTTTCATGAATTGCTTCAGATTGGCTTCGACTACATGAGAGCAAGAAATTTGTAAGCCAAGTGGAAATGCTTTGAATCTGAACTGCAGTTCCGTTTCCTAGCTGCATTTGCCAGGTGAAAAAAAGGTGTAAAGAGTGTAAAAGGAAAGTAAAACATTTCCAGAATTTAAATAGCAGTTTGAAGAAGTGAATTTAAGCTTCTGCATAGTTTATGTATATAACTAATATAATATATGTAATTATTTTATTTTCAGTGATACTTCGATATCAACGCGCGTGGACATGCTCACGCCAGCTATTGAAGTGTATAAGCCGCCTCTCTGACACAAGGACGACACTGTGGAGAGCAATTTAGGGAATCCATCGACGAGTAGCGATTTCTAGCAGAAGCTAATCATCACTGCGGAACTAACTACGGATAATCTATTTGTTCTTCCAACATAGTGTCAATCAAGTCTAGCTAACTGAATTCAAGAAGCCCAAAAGCCATGGCCAAGACCATGGCCAGAACCGGGGCCAGAAACACGGCCGTCGGTAAACTACACTGAAAAGTTTTAGCAAAACAAACCAAATATATGCTACACACACACATACATATATATATATATATATATATATTTATATATATGTAACATAAGAACATGAATAATAATAATAATTGATCCAACTGAATAATTCCTAAGATTGATTACATTTAGTTACTTTTTAGCGTAAATGATTTTTAAACCTGGCAGAAGCAACAACAAGAGAAAAACAAACAGAAACTAGTCTTAAGCATAGGTTATTTAATATACATATATAAATATATATATATATATATATATATATATACATAAATATACATATATATATATATATATATATATAAATGGATTTATATGTACTCAAGTATGGCAATGCAATATCGTAAATGATGAATGGACGGCAGCGAGCAGCATAAGAATTGGGACTGCGTTTGCTAGAAATATTTAATCTATGATGAAATCTGTAGCTGGTGTATGTTAAAGCGAGGGAAAATATTTGCAATGTGTACCGAAAATGTATATTTAGTTATATGAAAGAAAAACAAAAAAAAACACAAATAAAAACCAAATGAATTAAATGCAATGAATAATTTTTGTACTGCTGAAAAATGAAGAATAAAAGAAGAATTAAAAACAAAATGGGAAATTAGATGTAAAATTTTTGCATAGTTTATAAATAAGTTTGTAAAACACATATAAAACGGATGCAAACGTCAAGCTAAAACTAGACAAATTAATAGCAACAAATAAATTGAAAACCTCCAAAAATTCAAATTCAAACTCAAATTTCAAATTAATTTCACTCATCATCAAAATTAATGAAAAGCGCATGGAAATATTTATTTATGCATTCATTTTGTTTATGTTCCAAATGTTCAATGAATGCTCTGAATATATATTTTAGATTCAAATATTCAAATATTACGAGCGCACAGCACTGTTCGTTGTTGTTATATATACATAGTTATGTATTGTTCATTTTATAATAGCAGAAATATTTAGTAGTTAATGTGTAATGAGCCCTTCACAAAGTGCCCCAAGTTTGGTAAGGAAATCGGAACTGTTTATTTCATATATATTTCATGGTAGGCATAAATCAAACTGCTTTCAACGTCACACAATTTCTTTTCAATTGGAATCGTTTTCATAAACAATTTTTTACATATTTTGCATAAAATATTTTCATATTTGACAAATTATTCATGGATTCATGGAACAACAGTTTTAGTATACATTTTTTTAAAATTTGTTTGCAATTTTATTGGTTTTTAAAAAGCATCAGAAAACGCTTTAAGTATTTTTCTCGTAGACTATTTCTTCAATTTTTATTTCCAACTTTCAGCTTTTCAGCTAGTGTCATTAGAGCTTAGTAAGAGTGTCATTAAAGCTTATTAAAACATTCCTTCAGCTTAGTAACTTTTTCTGTTTAAAAGCTTTTACCCTTTTATTTATCGACAGTTTTTATTTGATGAATCTTTTATGTTTCAAAGCTCCTGGAAACTGTTTCTGTTAAAAGTCTTTTATTTATATCTGTTCAATGTTAATCTTTAATACTGGCATATATCCATTTTAACTTTCACAATTTATTTTATAAACAATTTTTAAACAAAAAACTCTTTGATCACTTTCTGAGCTAAAGCTTTAATCTGCTGCTGTAAGCTTGCAATATATAAATATATCACTTTTTATTTACTTTCCCTTTGAAAGTTTTTATTTACAACTACTATATTTAAACTTGGAAGACAACCATTGTATTTGGACTTTATGACTTCCAAAGCCTCGTTCTTCGACTTGTGTTTAAAATCTTTCATAATTAACTATTAACTTTGACTGAAGGACTACAACTGTTTCATGTAAAATGTATGGTTTTAATATGCTTTCAAAGCTTCTCCAATTGGTTTCTGTGCAAAAGCTGTCCTTCTTAGCTATGTATAGTCATTGGAACTTTAATCACATATTCCGCCAATATGCCATTAATCATACACTATACGAAATCGTGCTTGACAATATAATTTCTAAAAAATGAAAACTTAAGTTTTCAAAATACGCCATTTTATTTAGCATTGCTGTTCAAATATGTTTTCATAAAAGAAACTGGAAAAAAACTACTGCGCCCCATTTACTAGACGATGCCTATGACAATGCCTAAGCAACTCTTGATATTCGAGTTGAGTCACAGTTGACTGAATGGGATGTTGAATTGTTAACATTAAGTAATCTGAGAATTGGCGCTACAATTGGTATGGGAACTGGCAATTTCATGGTTTTTGATATATTCATTTAGATAAATGTAATGCCGATAAACTTAGAATTGAATACAAACCAACTTGATAAGTTCAGATGCTAATGATATTATCAAAATGTTCATAGTTAAGAGAAAAACAATAAAGCAAATACATGTTACATACATACATATATATAAATATACATAAAAGAAACTGTAAATAAGTTGAAACGAAATAGATGGAAAATGCATATAATTTTTGATAGTTAAGCTAATTGAAATCATTTTTTAAAACACACAAATGCAAAGGAAAAGGAAAAGATAAAGGAAGAGAAAATAAATACAACATAAGTAAGTCATTGAGTACTAAATTAAGCCGCGCATAGCTAAAGAATATGCCTCAAAGAAGCAGCAGTTAGAACATTATAAGAATACAGAAAAGAGTTAATACAAATTAATACATAATATCCATTTTATACACACGCTTCATGTTGAACATCTCCTTCTGTTGTTACATAAATACACAAATACATATGCATGTGTATGCAGTCGAGGTATGAATAATGTAATGAACACCTGCACACACACACACCCATTTTTTTACAATTGGCTTTGATGAGACTATTGTTTAATAAATTTCATAAGCATTTCTTTTACAAGCAATTTGAATACAACAAAAACAAACAATCGAAATAAAAAATCGCATAAAGAGCAAACAATAATATAAATAAATAATAATAATAATAAAACACGCAATGAACAATAACATTTATTTATATATACCATATATATATATAATGAAGAGAGAAATAATCGAAACATAATAATAATAGAACTAGGCGCATATTGAAAAATAAAGAACTATTATTGAAAGAAAACAAAAACAAAAAACTAATTTTTGATTGGATGGGTGGGCAGACGATTTATTGAAGAAAAAGAGAATATGACGTCAAGGTCAGAAACTCACAGTCTCACAGTTTCAAAGTGTATAGTAATTTGTTGAAAATATAATATATTGCCTGTAGTGACTAACATTTTGGCTGTTATATACTTATTACTTACTTTATTTTCTGTTCTCAAAATCCAAAATATTAGGGGACTTATAATAAAGTAATGAACACCGTAATTTTAATTTTTTTAATTTATCACAAGCAATAGATTTCCCATAAACTTGCCCACGATTACGGATTATCTTATCAAGCCACATATAAAGCGATTTTGGAATAATTGGAATGGAACTATTATGAACTGAATCCGATGAATTATGAACTGAATCCGATGAATTATCCAAACAACAAAATGACAAGATAACAACAAAGTTGTTACAAAATTCCGCAGCTTGCAATTCCTAACAAATTTGGCGCTAAACTCTCTCTTCGATCAAGAACCGCTGCAAGAGCGCGAAAGTACCGAAGTTCTTGATCAAGAACCGCTGCAGTAGCGCGAAACTACCGTAGTTCAAGAACCAGCCGCTGAATGCAGACAATGTCAACTCGGACTTTAGCTAGCTAGGGTACAATCATCTTAAGAATAAATCAGTCTAAAATCTGGGATCAACCTGATCACATGTAAAAATAAAATTCAGGATTTTTTATTTTAACTGGCGCCCGAGCAGGGACCGATCGCGAATACAACCGTGAAAAAAGTCATCTAAGTACGCGAATCGACCACGAATAAACCACGACAGAACAAAACGTTTCTAAGTGCGTTTAATCAATAATTGACACGAAAAGGTCAAAACCAGATAGCAGCCATAGTTTGTGCAACGTGGGCTCACGCTTTGTATGATCCGTTCGCAGAGCACAACTTGGAATAACGTAAGAACAGCCGAACCGCAAGTAGGAGATACCAAAAGGGATAAATTTGGCATCATCGGAGATGGAGCACGCACCAACAATAGTTTTGTAAGAGAAAGAAAATTAGTGATTAGGTTAAAGTAAATTTTAAAAAAAATTTATAAAAAAAATATATAAGTAAAATAATTAATACAAGCTTAAGAAAAACAAGTAAGATAGCTCTAGTCGGGTGCCGACTAGGAGATACCCTGATCCCAGTCCTCTGAGTTTAATATTTTCCGTAGTTCGTATCGAATATTCAAAAAATAAGAAAACAAATAAAAAACGACATTGCGAGACCAGGATTCGAACCCGGATTGTCTGCGCAACGTGCACCAACTCTACCAACACCGTCACTTCATAATAAAAAAAAAATAAAACAATAAGATATAATTCGTATCCGTCGGTCTCGAACCCTGGGCGCTTCCGTATACGAGCGACGCCTCTACCAACGCAGCCACTTTACCTCTTGCAAGAGGAGTTGCAAATTTGAAGTTGAGTAGCAACTGATAATTCAAGCAGAATTCAATAGCAATTTCGATTCTTAGAATAGAAAAGAATACACGCATTTGAATGTATGTGTGTACACGCATAGGAAAAATGCGTGCGCGTGGCGCTGCTGATAATAACTTCTTTTTTACTTAATGGATTTTAATGGAATTTTCAGCATATGATCTACATATCCTATTGGCTTGGTTGAGATGCAAACTCTTTCACATAATTGCCCCAGTTCCAACTAAACTTAAATTTTAATAATTTTGGGAAATTTGGAGCCGGTATCCAAAATCCAACAATAATCAAAATTGCATAAAATATACATAAAACTAAATACAAAATTTGAAGGCTCTCAAGACGTTTGAGATATAATTTATTAACTGCATTTCAATCATGTTTTTATTCGATAACAATTAAATGCGAATAGTTATCGAATATTTGAAACAAACTTGACGTGCGCGTGCTATACACGGACAAAAAAATTTTCTCTAGCTCTTATAGATGATGAGATCCACGCGTTCACACATACGGACAGACGGACAGACAGACAGGCGGACGGACAGACAGACGGGCTCAATCGACTCGGCTTGTCGTCCTGATCGAGAATATATATACCTTATGGGGTCTGCCACGCCTTCTTCTGCCTGTTACATACATTTGCAAAAAACCATTATACCCTGATTTCCCATTTTCAATGGGAACCAATTAATCCTGAAATATTTTAATCTTTTTGCGGACCCAAACGAAAAATTAACCTACGCTACGAATGTTGATGCAGAAATAAGAACCTCTACCGATTCCCCAATATATTCAAAATTCTACCAATATCAAATGTCCGAAGATGAAGTGAATAGTCAAGTCCAAGAGCTGCTAGATAATGGCATTATTCGACCTTCACGGTCACCTTATAACTCACCAGTATGGATAGTTCCTAAGAAACTAGATGCATCCGGTGAAAGGAAATTTCGAATGGTAATAGACTACAGAAAACTCAATAAAGCCACTATAGCAGACAAATACCCCATCCCCGAGATTAACGAGGTATTAGCCCAACTCGGAAACAATAATCTCTTTTTTGTCCTCGACCTTAAGAGTGGACTTAATCAAATCCCGCTGAAAACGTCCGATATACCGAAAACAGCCTTCTCCGTGAACAACGGAAAATACGAGTTAACACGACTCCCATTCGGCTTAAAAAACGCACCATCCATTTTCCAACGTGCGCTCGATGATATTCACAGAGAACATATCGGTAAAATCTGTTACTGGAATCACATACAAAAAATTGATGGACAACGAAAAGTCGCTGTATTCGGAAACTATAACCTTCATGCTTAAGGATCAGTTAGATATCCAAATCTATAATGCTCCCCCTTACAAAAGTTCAGTTAACGGACAAGTGGAAAGATCCCCTTCCACCTTATCCGAAATAACGAGATGTTTAAAAAATAACCGGAAGCAGAACAATTTTAAAGAACTACTGGATGGAGCAGTATATGAGTATAACTCATCGATACATTCAGTTACCAATAAGAGACCTTTGGATGTATTTTTTGGAAGGAATATTACAACAGACCCGGAATGTTGCGAAAGATCCAGACAGAACATAGAAAGAATCAGGACAAAACAGGCAACAGACTTGGAGCATCATAACAAAGCACGTAAAAAATTACAAGACTACAATAACGGTCTGGACATCCTTGTCAGACATGTCAGTAGCGCCACGCGCACTCATTTTTCCTATGCGTGTACACACATACATTCAAATGCGTGTATTCTTTTCTATTCCAAGAATCGAAATTGCTATTCAATTCTGCTTGAATTATCAGTTGCTACTCAACTTCAAATTTGCAACTCTTCTTGTAAGAGGTATAGTGGCTGCGTTGGTAGAGGCGTCGCTCGTTAGAGTTTAGGCTTGGATTCAATCCTCGCTGCGACAAATTTTTTTTATTGTTTTTTTTTTTTTTTGAATTAGTGTTGGTGTTGGTAGAGTTGGTGCACGTTGCGCAAACAGTCCAGGTTGGACATCTGGTCTTGCAATGTCGTTTTTAATTTGTTTTCTATTTTTTTTGAATATTCGATACGAACTACGGAAAATATTAAACTCAGAGGACGAGGATCAGGGTATCTCCTAGTTGGGCACCCCGACTAGAGCTATCTTACTTGTTTATTTTAACTTACACTTCATGGAGAAGAGTCACAGCAACGACAACGGCAACCAGAACAAAAAGAAGAAGACGAAATTGAAGAAGAAGCACATCCAATAGATGTGTATGTACGTGTATGGCAAGCCATCATCGTCCACAATTCCGGGCCGTTGATTTCGCTGTTTGCGAGGTTGGGCAGCCCACATGAGTTGCCACAAAGCAGCGACGCAGTCGCGACAACAAAAATGAAATGAAGTGAAATTGAATCAAAGGCATCCATCGGGACTGTCGACGTTCGAGCGCAACGCATGGAAATAGACACAGTCGCCGTTCTAAGGCACACAGGAGATCGTCCATGGCAGTCATTCTAGCCAGTTCCGGGGGCAACGACTACGACACCGACATCGTCAATGATGATGTTTACAGTTGAGCTGCAGTGCGAAGCGTAGCTCCCCACAGCTTCCATTCGAGTCCCTCTCTAGCACCTCTTTCCTAGCAAACTAACTGGTTTGTATGCCGTGCGTTCATGTGTGCACACACCTTCACATCCACCACCTACACCATGACCACCTGCTGCCCCCTTTTGTTCCATGCATAACCTTTTTCAGCAGTCGCTGTTTGTGTGTCTCCCCTAGTCGCAGCCGAAAAGTGAGTTTCCCTGACTTTGTGGTCGCACAAGATAGTTTAGTTATGGTTACTGTGCGGTCGCAGCGGAAGCAGAGGATGTCGCGAATTTGCCACAAATATGCCATAACTATGACGAGAATTTGAACAGCTTCGATTGCGGGCATGCTTCTCGCATTCTTGTTACAAGACATCAAAAAGTTATGAGGAATCTCATTATATAATAAACATGAATGAAAATCGATGACCTCTTCCTGATTTAAACTGACTGAATTGACCCATGGCAAGTTGACTAAAGACACAAAATATTGGCAGACAGAAAGCTTTCTGTAAATGTCTGACCGTGGAGGATATAACTCATCGTATATATACGTATATGAAATAAATGTAACTAGAAAACTTGTAGAAAATACTATATTCAGAATTTAGTTTCAGTTTGGGAATATATAGTATTTAGGAAATAAGCTTTATAATATAAACAACCCTTCCATGAATGTGCTTCCTAATTTATTTTAATAAATCTCAGTTTTAGTGTGTTACATATTTTCAAACTTGTGTACGAGTTGCCATGACTTTTGTCGCTCTCTAAAAATCATTTTGGTATACTACAAGCCTTAAGGCTGCCTTGTTTACTTTAGATTAGGATCAATAGCAGACTTCTTCTAGTCGATCTTTCATATGCTAGTGGATCGCATTTTACACTTAGGTTCTTCTGTAGCACTCTCAAATCTGTTTACTTTAAAATCTTTCTTCATATCTTCAGTTATTTTAGTGCATCTTAAATCCTAAATTTAGTTAGAGTCAACACTTAAGTATAAGCAAATATCAGACACTTCGCACTATGGCGGGTTCTTCCATCGCTCTTATCCCGTGTATGGTTACAAAGATTACAGGGTATTTTTTTCGTAGCTTAAATTTGATATAAGTTTGCTTCTGACAGCACAATTATTGAATTTTAATTGGAAAAGCCTGACTTTTGTATTTTTTGGCAGCACTCTCAATCATTACCTCGCAACTCTTGGCCGCAGCCAGGCAGGATTTTCATGAATTGAACAAAAATATTCAGCTATTGGCTAGCTTCTGAATATTTCGCCATAAAATATGTAACTGCAACTTTGAGGGCGTTGGGGGCAGTTCTAGGAAGCTGTTGCACGCACTCAACGCGTGTTTTCGTGGAACCTGAATGTATGAAAGCCAAGTTCGACCCTTTTCGCATTGCTGAAATGGCCCGTTAAGGATACGCCCAGTAGTCGAGCAAATCATGCTCGACATGGCTCCAGAACTGCCTGCTGCTCGCACAATTTGAAAGCTGACGCTCCACCTGCCCTCCGGGCATGGTGCTACATATCTCAACAGGTAACCGAAATGCCGCCCTCCTGCACCACCACGCACACCTTGCCTGGTCATGCAAATGGCAAATCGCTTTGTTCGAACTGGTAGGGCGGAGATGGGGGACTAGGAGGAGCTGTGATGTGAGCTGTGGGGATGGCTTGTGGTCTGAGGTGCTCTGATTCGAATGAAATGCCACTAAAGGACGCAATTGAGAGAACAACAAGCTTAACAAGCTGCCTCTGCCTGGAGCATTCAATGTGCTCGCAAGTCCGTGCACAGGTTTCCCACGATTATATTCGGGGCAGATGGGGGCGGAGCGTGGCGCCACGACTTGTGGCCCACACATTGCACGCCAATTGAACAATGAAATGTGTCATTTTTGGCGTCTCTTTTGGGTGCGGCTCTAATTGTGCTTGTAAATCATAAATCAACAGTTAAATTATTTCATTGTAAATAACACCCGCACACAGGCAGCAGCGTGGCTGTGAGTTATTATCGATTGGGCTGGCAGCAGACCTTGAAAATGGCAGCTCAATGACGAAACCCTAACGGACCCCGATGGCAACAGAGCCCAGAAGCATTCATCGGCTGTCAAAGTTAAGTGGATAGCGAAAGGCGAAAGGCGAACGCCTCGAACTGCATTTGCTTTAAATTTATGAACTTGACTTTTGGTTAGCTGAATCATACCCAGTCCGCCCAAGGGCCTGGCGCTGGCCAATCGATCAGGCACGAAAGCCGGCCCCAAAGGCTTGCATGACTACAGGAAATTACCATAATTTCAATTTAAGAAATTAAACGAATTTTGCTAAAACGAAAAGAGCCTCGCAATGGCCTCAGCGTGGCTCGGCTCAGCCTGGCATGCCAACAGCCAACAGCTAACACCATCTGGCCAAGGCTTTAATCATAAAATTGATTCTCAAATATAATAAAAAAAAAAATTGCCAACACTTCAAGCATTTGAAATATGAGCTTGAATTACCAAATTCTTTTAGCCAACTGCTTTTGGTTAAGTCTTGGCACATGATATTTGAGCAGAGACTGATAAATTTTCGATGTAACGGAAATTAGAAATGAATTTGTGATTTGTTCAGTCGACCCTCGTATAATATAGTACTGAAACTATGTGTTCTATATATAAGACCAATATAGGAAGTCTACGCGATCAAACAGGCAGACGAAAGCAAAGGACTAGTCATGTGTGTTTCTTTTAGAGTTACAGAAGCGTAAATCAGAAGAATGTAAAATAAATATATTTTTTAATCAATGAAACGATATTTTTGCATGGCATATTTTATGACATTATTAATTAAATATAGTATTGGCTATGTAGTTGCAATGACTGGCGCGAGATCGAACATGCCCACTGCTGCCTAAATGGCTTCAGGGTATAAAGCATAAGGAAGATCTCCAGCTAAAATTGAGCGGTTTTTCATAAATTAGTTTCGTATATTAATTGGGTTTTCTTATACCTATATCTACTCCATATCAAACTTAATTTAAAGTTTCATCAAAGAAGCGGGCAAAGAGCTGCCAACCTCTTCTAAAAGCAGCCAGAGTGTCAAAAAGGATAAGCAGCCTGCATAAGCAACTCCTAACACGAGTTAGCCGTTGGCAACACTGTTCACTGCCAATGAACACGTTCAGCAGTTGAATTTGGCTAACGATTTCAAAACAAGCGATATATTCTTAAGATAAATAATTTCACATTAATAAGGCGCATATGAAACTATATTAAGCCGAACTATTTTGTATAGAAGAAACTTGTCTGAAACTCTTATGAAACGTCAGAGTTGAATGCAGCCAATGCCACGTGGGCAGCTCTTCAGACACACACACACACACATTTGCAGAAGCTTCAAAGCATTTATATGAATTCGAATCAAAGCGATCCGCTGCTGCAGGTGGCCAAATGTGAGATGTGCCCCCAGAAGGTGACAAACTTTGTGGTAGGCCTCTGTGAGCGCTGCGTGGCAATTTGGACGAGCAAACGGACGATGGAGACGATGCACATAACGATTGACCATGTGAAGGCGGCGATTGTTAGCATGAGCCAGAGCAAGACAAGGCATCAGAACATGAGCGCTGTGTTCCGACGCGTCATCGACGAGGAGCACAGGCGGCGCAAACTGAAAGTTGATCTCTTTCAAAAGCTGCGCGAGAAGTTTCAAGATGGCGTTCTGCTGCCTGAAGTCGAGGAATACTGCGAGAGTACGAAAATCGATGTGGACGAACATAATTATGAGTTGGTGCTGCCCGGCGTGGAGATGGAGCAGCTGGAGGACCTCAAGCTGCCCAAAGCTCTGCTCAATTAGCATATAGTAAACTATTTTAAGGACGTATCGCTGTGTGCCAGGAGGATATTATCTGCTCATTACAAATCGATTATTGTCATCTATTAGCATGGCTATCCTTTTGTTCTACGCACCGCCAGTAATTGATAGTTTTCGGTTTCTGTTTTTGTTTCTGTGAGTTTGTGCTGCCATAAATTGTGCTGCATCGATGCAGAACGATGGACGATAGCCGCTTCGAAAAGCAATTGAAGCAAAGTGATTGCCACAGCCTGTTTGAGGTCCTTGGGGGACCCATGAACATTTCGGTAATGAAAATGTTTATTCAAATTTGCGTCATTGCCTGTGTTTATCCGAAACAAATATCAATCTACATAAATAAGCGCTACCGACTACATGCATATAGGCACATATATATATATATATATATATATATATATCTATATATATATATGGTCTTCAAGTGCATATGTATTGGGCCTGTCATTGTTCGACAATTTGTTTAATGACAAAACTAATAAATCAAATGTTTTTGCCTTTGTCCATTACATTCAATTTGGATTGTTCGAGGCAAGGCTGACGTCATGAGCCATCATTAGCTTGAATATGGCTGAAATGTCGTGGAGGCGTCAATTGTTAAAGCGCTGCATAGATGGCGCCACCACCCGATAGATCGATAACTCCATCGATTAAACAAGATCAAGCCAGCAGCAAGTCTCAAATAACAGTTGAGCCCGAGTCCGCTGCAAGCGAGCTTCAATACAGGCAAAGAATATCATAAGTAAATAAAACTTTATTAATTATTTAGAAATTATTAATATGTAGAAGTTATTCATAAATAATTTATTATGAAAGAAAAGTGCAATAGATAACAGTAAATAACAAAGTTATTGTACACAAAGCGAATTACAAAGTGAATTCTCAGAAGAACATGTGATCATAGCAGGCATTGTGTTACCCTATATTATATCAGGGAGAGAGTGAGAGAGTGGGTATATTCATTTATCGAGCACTTTATTTCGTTTACTCTGTGATTAAATCTGCTATATTTCTCGTTATATGTAATCAATAGATGGACTGTCTTCAGCTCTTCTCTCACACCGCATAGTTTCTTATATTGAAATCTCTTAGAGATCTTGTTGATTTTCATAAAATGCTAAATTTTATGGTAAATCGAGTCCGTTAGAAGCGCGATTCTCTTTTCTGTTCTTCTTTTACTTGATTTCATATAATATAGTTTCTCATATTTATATTACATATAAGCTTCAACTGAAAGTGTATTAAAATCTCTTAATATATTATGTAGTTGTAATTGACTTTGTCGATAGATTTAGTTGATTAATATTTGAGGTTTTTTCGAACAAAGCATGAGGTAATCAGACTGCGTATATCTTATCTCCAATTATGTTCTTTTTACGGAAAAAATGAACGAATTCACATATTTTACTACATCTAGGACATTCTGGTCGAGTGTTTCAAACAAGAATTTCTCTTCACTAATTCTTTCTCAGCTTCCCTTCTCTTATATAATCGTGTAACTGCATAGATCTAGTTGATTCCTGTATATAAAATAGCAATAGTTCAGAAAAAGGGCATCAGCTAGTCGAGTTGCTTAGAACAATCACTTCTCTTACCTCCCAACTTTCAGTATCTTTACTATTATATTAAAAGTGTTGCATACTTTTTTGGTTGTCTAACGATTTCTAAGCTTTAAAGGTTTTAAAGGGGAACGAGCTATAAAAAGCGCAACAGATGTAAGAATTGTCAGCTACTTCCACTGCCGATTCATAGTGTTTGACAGGTAATAAAGAAATCCAGTGCAACTAGAGTTCTGCCTCTTGAAGCTTACATTCAGTGTTGGGCAACGTAAGGCAATAAAAAGCATGCGAGTGAACATAAATTGATGCATGTTGCAAATAAAAGGAGTGAAATGCGAGGACGAGGACACAGCTGTTAGCTGTGAACTGACTGTTTGGGATCGTAATTAAAGCTAACTTGGGCCAACGAAGAGAAATGATTGCAGCCAACAAGCAACGACGGCAACGACAACAACAGCACGGGGCAAGGCACAGACTGTGGCAGCAGCTGTTATTTTTCAGTATTGCACACTTGACTTTTATTTGAACTTGCATAGATACATATGTGTGCAAGAGGAGCAGATGAAGGGTCCTCCTGCCTCTTCGCAGACTACAGTCAAGTTGCGCGCTGCCATTTGGACCACACTTTTGGTTACCTTTGTAAAAGTTTCTTGTGTGCTTTGCATTTTGTTTTTTACTTTTTCTGTTTTTCTGTCAGGGCAAGCTGCCAAATTGGCCTAATGGCGTTAATGCGAATACGAGCAGCAGCCAGCAGGCTGACATCAAAGGTCATTATACAGGCCATCAGCGGCTGCAGTTGCCAAGCCATTTTTCAGAAAATTCTGGCCAGTTATATTAGACTGCAGCTCGTTGAGTGTTCAAATGCAAATGCAAATGTAAATGCCAAGCACTTAGAAGTTTTTGTTGCCAATTTGCCAAAGGTAAACAAACGAAATGCGTTCAGATTCAGCTTTAAAGTCAATTTTCAGTGTTGCTTAGCGCTGAACAATTACTTTCTTAACACTCTTTGCTGTTTAGTAGTCTGTTAATCAACACTGTTTTCATACTGTTAGCATGCTGCTAAAACGTTAAGGTTATGGCACCGTTTTCCATTTGCTCCAAGTGCAAGGCCAGAACTCGTAAGGTTATCAAAGACCCCGTCACTTTGAAGGAC
This sequence comes from Drosophila hydei, assembly GCF_003285905.1. Lineage (NCBI taxonomy): Eukaryota > Metazoa > Arthropoda > Insecta > Diptera > Drosophilidae > Drosophila > Drosophila hydei. The sequence goes on along the minus strand of NW_022045830.1, from coordinate 7,520,673 downwards.
ATTTACTTGTGCCCAGTAAGCATACAGTGCATAAAGACAGAGCTCCATTTAAATAATAAACACATTTATATTCAGAAATGCTGCAAGGCTAAAAATGAAGCGCAGAATATTGAGAACGAACAGAACAAAGCGGCGCTGCTCTGCAGCCAGCAACAAGAGCAGCCTGCGCGTGAGCTGGCCAAGCCCATGCCGCAGCCCAAGCTAGTTGCACCACCAAAGCTGCCCCTGGCCGCTGCCACAGCTGCCACAGTCAACAGCTACACTCGCAAATGTACGCCGCCCGTAATGCAGACGGTTCTCATAAAAGGGCGTAAATATATTGCGATCACTGCAACGGCCTCCGACAATTAGCGAAGCAAACAAGTCATTAAACACACAAAAGGGCAAGTTGGTTTGCGTCTCTGCTATGGTGCGTGTACTCACTAAGTGCCAATCGCAGGAAAGTATATACATATTTAAATGTAAAATAAACCGAAAATATCTCTATTAAACATAACAGCATTTCGAATGTGCCACAAATAAATTCAATAAAATATTTATAAACACATGAATTAATAGATGAATATGTTTACATAATGTTTTCAAATTAAAGCAGTTTGCATACAAGTGAAAGTGCTTTAGCTGCTGACGGCTGACTAAGAGATACCCTACACAGAGATATTGCGTCAATCATTCTTTACTTCTTGTATACATACACAAATATACATGGAATAACGTTGTCTCTAGATGTGCGCCTTTATGACTGAACAATGTGTGAATATAGCAAAGTCAAGAAGGTTGGAAAAGCTTTGCAGAAACTGAACTACCGCTCATCGATCGCCATAAATTCGCGATAGCTTAAGTTAGTTTTGAGCGATTACGCAGAGTGGCATAAAGAGATATCGCCGAATTGAGTAAAAAGTACCGATACTTATGACAATAAACAATATATTTAGCAAGCGGTAAAGATTATTAAGAAGCCAATATACCTTTTTAGCCATATTCAATAAGTTCAGGTTGCAAAAAAAAATTGCCCAGCAATATAATTAAGCATTTTGTGCGCCAAACTTAACAATTTACATAAATTAATTAAAAATACATTGCGTGACGCATTGTGCAATATAAGCAGCTACATAAACAAGCTAAAAGAATGTGATGCATAAATTTGTGGAGCAATGTTTATTTATAAATCTGCTGCCGTTGCATTTTGCAACATCTATTGTTGTTGCTATCGCTAGTGTTGTTGTTGTTGCTGTTGTTAAGGATATGCGTGCTGGTGCGGCGTTTATTTACGTCACAATTTCGCTTCCGCTTTAGAGCTGCAACTGCAACTGCAACACTGTGGCTAACTCGATTTGCTGTTTCTCTTTAGATGGCTGCGTGATTTTCTAACATTTCCCACAATTTTCCATGCTCATAAAAGTTTTTTAATGGCATTTCCATAATCAGATTTAAAACGGCAGCAGCGTCAAGGCTCGAATGCGTACGCCGATATGTGAATCATGAAATTGAATTTCAATTAACTTGTTTTTCCGCATTTAATATCGAATCGCTGGAAACTGTTTTAAATTGCAAGTGATTTAATACTTTTCTATTGTTTTCACAATTTGATTCGATTTAAACAAATAATTTCCATTAGTTTTTGATTTATATTCCAACTTTCCGCCTAGTTTATTGTTAGCTACTGCGAACTTCCACCTGTTCTCAGGTCCTTCAAAGTTTGACATGTCAATGCCGCATGTGGTGGGTGTGTGTATGATACGTGCATATGTATGCACATATTTACAACAATTGTCAAAATCAAATTCAAAATCAATGTTAAGACCTTGTAACCTTCATCGGGGCTTTATTTGGGTTTTGGCGATTCGATTTTCCGACGAACTGCAAAAAAGTTGAGCGCCTGAAACTATGCAACGAATGCTTTTAAGGTGCACCTCTCACACCTGCGGCAAGTAAAAGCCCAGGGCAATCAACCAACATGCAAACAAGGACCTCAGCTGGGTGCCTAGCGACAATTAAGGTCGTACCGCCCCAAATAGAGCTTCTGGCAGGTTCCGCCTCAGCTGTGTGTCGTTGTCGTTGTCATTGTTGTCACTGTTTCGTACATGTTTTGACTGCTTTATTTAATTTCTGTCACGCGATGGCTATGGAAATTGTAGGCCCAAATCGAACTTGACCAGGTCGCATTAGGGCAGACCGTTTCTGTTTTTTTAAACTGATTTTCGACTAAATGCAAAACTCACGTGTCAACTTTATAACGCATTTACCATAATTGAAGTGCTTCACGCGACATTCAATGTTCAATGTTTGTTGTGCTGTTGCTGTTGTCCTGCTACCCTGATGCCCATCCCACATATATACATATAGAGCTTACTCAGTTTCCAAAACCCAGTGTCCCAATGGCAGCTGGTCAAACATCCATAGACCATTTAGCACCCGCAGATTGCATGCTCATTAGTGCCAGCATTAAGTTTTTTCTGTTTTTCTATATCAGGCACTCATAGAAGGTATGAACATATTTGTCATAGATCATGTAACTAATAATTCAGCTTAGTTATCATTTAGTTAATTTAGCAAAACATTAAACATTAAAAGAAAATCTGTTAAGTCTTTAGTTAACAGATTTTCTTTTGTATTTTACTGTGCATAACAGAGCCAAAATTATTGGTCATTAAATTTAATATATTCTGTACACCAAGTTTTGTTCTTGAAAACATATTGAAATATTTTAAAATATTTATTTATACTAATTAAATGATATTACAAAATATCAATAAAAACTTGATTCAAAATGTACTGTCTATCTTACATAGTAAAGGGTATATCAAATTCGTTGTCGCCCAATATTATTTGCCGTTAAAGCTTTTATTGTACTTTATTTGTGCCTACGTTTTGTTCTTCTATTCAGTGGCTATTGCGCTGCGCCTTATTCGCTGTAGCATAGAATGATAATGACGTACGCATCCCATTGGCACGCCTCACATAACGGAAGGGAGTACTCTACACTAAAGCCACTGGCCATATGTTCTGTGCAGTAACTCCGACATCGCCTGCTGCCGAGTGACCTCAATAATAATTTCGTCTAATTGCTTCGTAATTATGCCGCGCACATGCTTTTCTCGATTTGCCCGCAGTTGCTTGTTGTTAATTCACTTTCACTTTCTCGTGCTCCTTTGAGAGTTTCATTCTCTTTTGCTCTTCCTCAGCCATACGCACAAACACATGCACCCACACACATACACCGACAGGCACGCACGCAGAAAGAGTGCGGGCTGAGTGACCAGGCAAGTCGGGACCATTGTCAGTCCAACTGGTCGGCCATTTTGGTACATTATTATTTGTCTCTTTTGTTTTGCGCAATTTTTCGTCATTTGCTTCATTTTCTGTCATTAGAAGCATTTAACTTTTTGCCGTTTGCTGCCGATTTGTTTCCATTATTCATGCAGCTGCCATTCGACTTTCGCCATTCGCCATTCGCCATTCACCATTTGGGCCAACCAGCAAATTGGCCATGTGGCTAGACCAGGAGAAAAAAATTATTCTACGATTATGGTGTTTATGAAGTGGCCCAGTGCAAACAGTAAGCCAACAAGCTTGCGGTGAATATTTTTTGTTCTTTTTTTTTGTTTCTTTGTTATTATCAAGCAACACTTAAGCAATTACATACACTCATTCATAAAAGATAAGGAATTATCATAAAGATCGATTGTGGCAATGTACGTGCTATTGAAAGTAGTTTATAATCGATTTATATTAATCGCATAGCTCAGCTGCAAACAACTTAACGTGTGTTTCTTAAAACTAACAATCTCTTCTACTTTTATCTACATGTGCTCATACATAAGTATATTTGTAACCGTACAAATGTGCACAAATGTACTTAGCTTAGCAACTTATACGTCACTTCAAGTTTGTAATACCAACTTGCGTAATTTCTACTAAAGTCTACCTAAAAAGCGTATCAATGTATGTCAATGGGTTGTTGCTTTCAATTGAAGAAGTTACTGCCTGCCTGCCAGCTTGGCTACCTCAACATGTGGCACAGCCTGAAAGGCAGAGAGCTTGAAAGGGAGAGAGAGACAGAGACAGAGTAATACGGAGATAGATGGAATGCTCGCATGGTCTCATGTCATGCCAAAGTCATTTAGATATATCGCGCACACATTTTTAATGACAACTAAATACGAATGTCATTTGGCTTTGCAAATGGCGAGTGAACTGCCAAACTCTCTCCCGTCTCTCATCCTTAGACGTCTGGTAAATTGCATACAAGCGGCACAATGTGGGCGACATGGGCGCGGTCTTGTCATCAACGTGTCACAACGAGGCACAAGTTTGTCTAATACGCAAACTTTTAATTGAGTTTAAATTTGTATGAGCGAAGCAAATCAAGAAAGAAGCTGGCGCTACCTCCACCTACTACTCCTCCATCGCCTCTGCCAACCCCCAACTGCGACCACATTCATGCAGCAGCTTGCTATGAAGAATATATGAGTGCCCAAATTCCAATGTGAGTGCGAGTGCGTGTGTGTGGACGCAATTTTTGAAGTGTGTCGGTTTCAATCCTGGCAAATTGCCCATGAAATATTAAATTTACCATAATGAGACGCCATTTTTATACCTCGTAATTTGGCAAAGTTGATATGCTTATGTGTGTGTGTGATGTATGTGTGATTTTGTGCTTATTAGCACGCCCACAAAATGGGCGTTACCCGAGAATAACCCGCCAACAAGTTCGGCATAATGTAAAAGATAATACACTTATGTACATATGTGAGTAGCGGCCGCTACCATACATTGAGGTTTGCCTTTTACCTGGCGTCATGAAATTATATGCTTTTTTATGACCACCGTAGCTCGTTTTATGGTCTTACTACAACATCTTCATATAAAGTGTATATTTTGCAAAAGTTATCACATTTGCGTGCCGCAGAAAGACCGCATATGAATATTAAAGTGAAAACTGTGTTTGAACGAATTTTAAGTCTTGCATTTAAAATTTATATTTATGTACATAATTACTTAAGTACAAGGCATATGCTAATTCCCTAATCAGATATGTAGTCAACCAATTGTTTTTGCTTAGCAGCTGTTAACCGGTTAACCGCTTCGATTCAAGCCTATTGCTGCCGGAGTGCCTCTGTGTAAACATTAAGTTGGTTGCGCCTAACTTGCAGCTAGCTTAATTCGTTATGACAATAACAAATTGATGTTTGCTTGAGTTTAAGCGCAAAAGACTTTTAAAACTGTACTCAAACATGTCTACAACAGCAGCTTATCATAATGGCTATATCCTGTGTATGCTGTATTTCTTTTTATTTTGTTAATGCTAACATCTGCTAGAATGGCCTGAATAACCCAACATTGTTTCAAAATAACAAAATACAAATACATAATTAGAATAGGTACATAAATACAAATGTATATTCATTTATAAATATGTATGTATGTATATGTATGTATTTATGCAAGCAGCATGGATATTACAATGCTAATTTGCTATAGTGAAACACACTAGAGTTTGTAGGCAACGAAAATGTGACATATTGAGGGCAAAAAGCAACACCTTTCCTTATATACAGCTTGAAATGAAAAATGAGTCAATTTGCAATCGCATGCTCTTTTACCTGGGCCCCGTCACATGCCTTTAGGTTTTAATAAGAAATAATTTCCCGTCTCGGATAGTTTTACTTGAAGGGACTTCGCTTATAAAATGTCTTGCAATTCCGCATCGACAAATGACTTTCGGCTTCGTGGCACGTACGCTGGTCAGCAGCACCAGCAAATACCAACAACGCACATTAAGAGAAAGAAAGAAAAACCAACTACTACAACAACAAATACATAAATAAATAAAACGAGGAGGCACAACTGCACGATGCGCGTTTAATGTCATTTAAAGCTGCAATTACTCAGCACGCTTGCTTGTATTGTCCGCGTAACCACCGCACGGAACGGAACAGAACGAAACGGAACGCAAGCATAAAGCTACAGTCACTGTCGCACACACACATATACACATTCACAAACTGACAGTCACAGTTGCAGTTCCAAGTCTGCTTCCAAAACTCCACTTGACTCCATTTGCTTTAATGTCATTGTATGGCCGCAATTATTTTGCATGTGGCATTGTCGCTGCATGCGATGCCTATGCAAATGTATACTGGGTAGGCGACTCCTTCCGGTGCCATAAATCGGCCGTCTCGTGACGGTCTTTTATTCTATAATTAAGTAGAAGGCGCAAAGAAATTAGAAAAGTGTCCAAACACATACGAGAGGTCTTAGAATCACGTGCAAACCTGTGCCGTAAAACTTAAATAAATTTGTAGGTAGTAAGTGATCAATTAAAAATATTCGACTAATTATTTCTAATTGGCTAGTGTTAAACGGCCAACATACATATCATTAAGCAATTATTTATACACAGTTTTTATGTATTAATATAATTTATTTAATAATAAATTGTGAAAAGCTTTTGTAAAAAATTCGTAGTGGGCTCAACCGGGATTTGAACCCGGGACCTCTCGCACCCAAAGCGAGAATCATACCCCTAGACCATTGAGCCATCTGTAGTTCGATATCACAAATAATATACATATAGTGTTTACAATGGCATGGCACAACTTTCAACTAATATAGCACTTAGCTTTCAAACGTTAGCTTGAACAAAACATCTGATTGGAAAATGGACAATTTTTATATATATTTAAAATTGTCCATTTATTAAAAAACAATGTGTTTTTAACTTCTACTTTCAATACTTTGTTTTCTTTTTTGTTAATGTCTTCTAATGAAAGGTAAAAATCTGATGAGTCGCAATCGACTTCACTTCATATAATCGATTCGCTTATTTATGAATATCGCATTGTTTGCCCGATAAGTATCGAGTGATTGCCATTTCTCCCGCCAAAATTGCACGCCAATTCCACACAGCTGCAGCAGCAGTATAAATTGAAGCATAACAAACTCTGAGCTCGAATTGAGGAAACTAATATTAATTAATTCATATAGAAAATCTCACACTGCAACTATGGTAAGTGGTCCTAATGCTACAATGCGTGTAATACTTGCAATGCCAACTTATAGGATAATCCAAGTTCACCGCCGCCAAATATGCCCAGCGATGTGGTCGAGCGTCGCGAATCGCGAGCAGCAATGACTTCTCCTGTTGGCGACTTTGAGCCTTTCGAGAATGAAGATGAAATTTTGGGCGATCAAACAGTACGAAACGAGGAGGAGGATGATGGCGAGGAGCTTTTTGGCGACAATATGGAGAATGGTATGCACCTATAAATTGGTAGCAGAGTCAGCAAATTTTTGAAGAATGAATTCAATTGTTAGATTATCGCGAAATGCCTGAGCTGGATCACTATGATCCTGCCATGCTGGATGATGAGGAGGACTTCTCCGAAATGTCGCAGGGCGAGCGATTTGCAGCCGAATCAGAGATGCGTCGTCGTGATCGTGCGGCTGGTATTCATCGGGATGATCGTGATTTGGGCTTTGGTCAATCGGACGACGAGGATGATGTAGGTCCACGTGCCAAACGACGTGCGGGCGAGAAGGCAGCCGTCGGTGAAGTAGAAGACACAGAAATGATCGAATCTATAGAGAACTTGGAAGACACCAAGGGGCACTCCACCAAGGAGTGGGTAAGCATGCTGGGTCCGCGCACTGAAATCGCAAATCGTTTCCAATCATTCCTGCGCACTTTCGTTGACGATCGTGGCGCTTATACATATCGTGATCGCATTCGGCGCATGTGCGAACAAAACAAATCTTCGTTCGTGGTGGCCTACACGGATTTGGCCAACAAGGAGCATGTATTGGCTTACTTTCTGCCCGAAGCACCATTCCAGATGCTTGAAATTTTTGACAAAGTGGCCAAGGACATGGTGCTCTCCATTTTTCCCACCTACGAGCGTGTGACTACGGAAATTCACGTGCGGATCTCTGAGCTCCCGCTGATCGAAGAGCTGCGCACCTTCCGTAAGCTGCATCTCAATCAGCTCGTACGCACCTTGGGCGTAGTCACTGCCACAACGGGTGTGCTGCCACAGCTGTCGGTGATTAAGTACGATTGCGTTAAGTGCGGCTATGTGTTGGGTCCCTTTGTGCAGTCGCAGAATACGGAGGTTAAGCCGGGCTCTTGCCCCGAGTGCCAGAGCACGGGACCCTTCTCAATTAACATGGAGCAAACTTTGTATCGCAACTATCAGAAAATCACGCTACAGGAGTCGCCGGGTCGCATACCTGCCGGTCGTATACCGCGCAGCAAGGATGTCATTTTGCTCGCCGATCTGTGCGATCAATGCAAGCCAGGCGATGAGCTGGAAGTCACGGGCATCTATACGAACAACTATGACGGCTCGCTGAATACGGATCAGGGTTTCCCTGTCTTTGCAACGGTCATTATAGCCAACCATGTGGTGGTCAAAGACTCCAAACAAGTAGTGCAATCGCTGACGGATGAAGACATTGCCACCATACAGAAGCTGAGCAAAGATCCACGAATTGCCGATCGAATAATGGCATCCATGGCGCCATCAATTTATGGCCACGAATATATCAAGCGGGCTTTGGCTTTGGCTCTCTTCGGCGGCGAGTCAAAGAATCCGGGCGAGAAGCACAAGGTGCGTGGCGACATCAATATGCTCATCTGTGGTGATCCCGGTACGGCCAAGTCGCAGTTCTTGAAGTACACAGAGAAGATAGCACCACGTGCCGTTTTTACCACTGGCCAGGGAGCCAGCGCTGTGGGCTTGACCGCCTACGTGCGTCGCAATCCCGTGTCCAAGGAGTGGACACTTGAGGCGGGCGCATTGGTGCTTGCCGATCAGGGCGTCTGCCTGATAGATGAGTTCGACAAGATGAACGATCAGGATCGTACCTCCATACACGAGGCCATGGAACAACAATCGATATCCATATCAAAGGCAGGTATTGTCACCTCGCTGCAGGCCCGATGCACGGTGATTGCTGCTTCTAATCCCATTGGCGGTCGCTATGATCCCTCGATGACCTTTTCGGAAAATGTGAATCTCTCGGAACCAATTCTATCCCGTTTCGATATATTGTGCGTGGTCAAGGATGAGTTTGATCCCATGCAGGATCAGCAGCTGGCCAAATTTGTCGTGCACTCACACATGAAGCATCATCCCAGCGAAGAGGAGCAGCCTGAGTTAGAGGAACCGCAACTGAAGACTGTGGACGAGATACCACAGGATTTGCTTCGTCAATACATTGTCTATGCCAAGGAAAATATACGACCTAAACTAACAGTAAGTCCAAATCCTATTCAGGTATATAATCTGTAATTAATTTAACTCAATTTTTCTTTGTGCAGAACATTGATGAGGACAAGATTGCCAAAATGTACGCGCAGCTGCGTCAGGAATCCTTTGCCACTGGCTCGCTGCCTATTACGGTGCGTCACATTGAGAGCGTCATCCGTATGGCAGAGGCGCATGCGCGTCTGCATTTGCGCGAGAATGTGTTGGAGGCAGATGTCAGCATGGCCATACGCATGATGCTCGAGAGTTTCATCGAGGCGCAAAAGTTCAGCGTAATGAAAAAGATGCGCAACACATTCCAAAAGTATTTGGCCTTCCAGAAGGATCACTCAGAGCTGCTCTTCTTCATATTGCGTCAACTAACGCTCGATCAGCTGGCCTACATACGCTGCAAGGATGGGCCCAGCGCCACACATGTGGAGATCATGGAGCGTGACCTGCTGGAGCGTGCTAAACAGCTGGATATTAGCAATCTGAAATCATTCTACGATTCGGAACTGTTTCGATCCAATGGCTTCTCCTACGATCCCAAGCGACGCACCATTCTGCAGATTGTGGTCGATGGCGCTGCCTAAAATACAGCTACCTATTCGCCCTATTCGAAGAGTTTACCTGAACACGTTTACCTTTTTCATCTCATTTAGTATTAGAAGCGCCACGTTTAGTTTACCATTTTCATGTTTTATGTCCAATAAAAAGCTGGTTATGCAACTACGTTTTAAAGATTCTGTTTAATTAGGATTATCAACCATTTTTGTCACGAACAGGATCTACCACAGGCAATGAGTTTGAAAATTTTCTACGCTTCGTACAGCGATTTCATCCAATAGTACATCCTCTAGCTCGTCCTTAAACTCCTCTGGAAAATCCACATCTCTGATCATATCATCGTAGGTCATTTCATAGTCCTCTGAGGTGAATTCATCTTCAAATTTGGTACTCAATTCATCCGAAGCTCCATTCAAATCGCCACAAGCAATGAAAGGCACCAACCTTCGATTGACCGCCGATCCAGTTTTCCTTGCTAACAATCTGATATCATCCCTCGCCGGATTTATTATTTGTGGAATGTAGCCATTGGGCAGACGAAAGCCAATGCACACGACGAACGCTTCAATGCTTGATGGACGAGAACTGGGTGGCTTGTAGATGTGGAAATCCTTAAAGAATGTTAGCATTTGTGATTCCAGCAAACAGTTGGCATTTCCCTTGAATATCTTTGCCACAAATGTGCCACCTGTCTCCAAAACAAAGGTGGCAATGCTCAGAGCCGAGACAATCAGCTGGTTCTGCATATATTCGTCCATTTCGTGGACACCGGTTACATCCGGTGCACCATCACAGACGACAAGCTGCGCCTTTTTGTCACTCGTCTTATCAAAGTGCGCAATTATCGCATTTGCTGTGCTTTCTTTGGTTATGTCGCCCTGCAGCTGGATAACTCCTCGTATTGGCGCCATCGCTTGCAGATCAACTGCAATGATTTTCACTTCAGATTTCTGGTCGTCGGTCAAGCAGCAGTCGAAGAGTTTGCGCGAGAGCACTTGAGACCAGCTGCCGGGTGCAGCGCATAAATCAACCGCCCGTTGCACATCTGTGAATAAGTTAAGTTGAGATTCATATTATGGTGAAAGAAAACTATAAACAACTTACTGTCCAAAATGCCAAATTGTTCGTTGATGTGCATCAATTTGAATGCACTTCTCGCACGCCAGCCCTCCTCCTTGGCTTGGCGATAGTAAACATCACGTTTGTCCTTTGAGGTTTTTCCCATTGTGGCTTCGGAAATCCGCGTAATTTACTTACATGTAGCAATAAATTAAATTAACATGTCGTTAACAAAAGTTTACTCACAGAGTCTGCTTTCCTGTTATCGATTAATCCATGTGCTCTAAGTATCTGCGGGTAACTGTGACTGGCCATTGCCGGTAAGAAGTGAAAGTCAATTAAAAAAAAAACATCTGGTAAATTGATATTGATAAACATAAAAATAAATATCATAGTATATACCATATTATTAAAATGTCAATATAAAATTCTAATATATATTACTTCTGTCAAAATATGTAAGCATATGCTACGCTCATCTCTGGCAATAGCAATCAATTTTCTGCGATTACTATCGATAGTGAAATACTAAAAATCATATGGGCTGCAACTTAATGACTTGTTAAAGAAATTTAGACGTAAGTGATTATCTGGAACATCCCTGGAACATCCCTTGAAAAACTTCTATAAAAATTTTGCTCTTTCAGACAAAAACAAATAAAAACATATAGACGAAAATGTATTTAAAATCAAGCTGTTTGTCAATCGTTCTGCTCAGTTTGTTTGCAAGTGGATGGAGCTTCTTGGAGCATGACAGCTGGATAACAATTGATTTGCACCATTCCTTGACACCCGCAAGACCGGAGCACTTTTCTCATCGAGGCAATATCTCCATACCAAGTCTAAATTCGGGACTTTCGACCATTGTCCAGAATGCATTAACGGACACTGAACTTGAAAGCTTGAAGGTTCTGGCAAGCCAAAATGGTTTCTATCGCATGAGGGCAACGGTCGCATATCCCAATGGCAGTAAGCAACGTTTCTTGACCTCAAGCAAAGCGTGCAGCTTGCTGCTGGCTCAGTTCAATGACGTTCTATGGGTATCACTCGATCCCAATGGCTATGTAACGGGCATCACTACCTCTCAGGATCTAGCTCCAAAGATCACGGAATGCTCCTCCGAAAATACGCAGCAAATTAACGAGAAAAGCTTCAGCTCTGATGTTATCATTCGACATGCCGAATTGGCACCGGTACCGGATACTGGCAGCTTTATACAGAAATTCGAACGTGAGCGTGAGGCCAGGGAGCGCGGAGAGGTGCGTGACAATAGGGGCTTCTTTGCTAAATACTGGATGTACATTGTGCCCGTGGTCCTGTTGGTCTTTATTTCTGGAGCAACCAATCAGGATGCTGCCAAATAAGCATGTATATGTAAATTAGTTAAAATATTAGCTTTTCTTTTAATTTGAAATAAAGTAAAGAACAGAGCCAATTTTATTGATTTTAAGATCTTTTGATGGCAGCAAACCACCCGCACATGTAACATAGGTCCGTTTTGTAACAATAGTTAAGCAAAAATAAAAATTGTGTATGAGCTCAGCAAACCGCTAGCCACTTCGCACAACTTCTCACTTCTCTTTTGCATTTGTATGCATACATAAATAGATTCTTTGAAGAGAGCACTCGAGAGTATGCTGTATGAGTAACAGTTATGTTGTGGAACCCAACCAGAAAAAGAGAGAGCGCGTTCATCTCCCTCCATTTTCATACGAAAATTCATTAGAGAGAAGAATTAAGCAAACATACAGCGGTCATCCTCGATCGTTCTCATGTCCCATGCTTAATGTGAGCGTAAGAGCAGCTGAGCAAATACGAAGTTTTGGTGGGAAGTTTGTTCTACTTTTCCATTTAAATGTTAGTTAGTGGTGGCACTCGATTGGAGTAACACAACAAAATTCAATGTAGTTTAACTATCGTTACTCGAGCAAGTCTTCCAAGGTTGCCTGCACTATATCATATAGCTGTAATTTAAACTATTTAGAGTTTATTTTTGTACACTTTATTATTTACATTAAACTCTCCTTGTTTTAATCATCATCAGCATCAATGCCCATGGCCTTGTCAAAGTCTTCGTCGGTAATTTTTTTCTTTTTGAGTCGCTTATATAGACGAATATCGCTGGCCAGCTCATCCAGTTCCTCTTGCGTGTACTGTTGTTTCCGCTTGCGCTGTGCCCCGTCTTCGCCTGCTGCCGCTTTGCGCTTTCGCTCCTTTTTGGCTTTGCGCAACTCCTTCTTTGATTTGGCATCCAGTTTGGCCTTCTTTGTCTGATCCCAGGATTCGGTGCGTTTCATGTGCTGTTTCTGGCGACCTGGCCAAGTGCCTGTTTGCTCAAAAGTTTGCAGTTTCTGTTTGCGCACCTGTTCCTTCTGAGCATTCTTGTAGGTCAGCTTGGTGAGATCCACTTCAAAACTGGGTGCCATATAGCCATTGCCTTGGTAGTTTTTCAGTTCCGGCATGCGTGGTAGCTGCAGCAGTCCATACGCTGTGGCCATTTTCCCCAAATCCAAATCCTTCAACCGCAAAATAGCACTACACTCGTGTTTAGTGTAGGCACGCACGTGGGATACAAAAGCTCGCATGCCCTTATCGTATGCACCTTTGTCAGCGGCCTGCAGTTGATGCAGTTGCTCCACCGTTGATCTCAACTCTACTTCGTTTGCTTCAATACATTCCTCTTGAAGTTCACTCAAGTCAACTTTTTGATTAAGCTTTAGGAACTGAATGTAGGCATCCTCGCTTGGCAGCAGAAACACTAACGCATTTCCTTCGGTGCCCTGTCGAGCGGTACGTCCCACACGATGCACAAAGCTCGAAGCGTTGGACGGCGGATCCCATTGCACCACCCACTCAATTTCGGGCACATCCAAACCACGTGCCAACACATCCGTGCATAGCAGCACCGACTGTGCTTCGTTACGAAAACGTTCCACAACGCTGGCTCTCTTATTTTTCATCTTACCGTGAATGCCCAGCACTTGGCGATCGGGGAGCAAGGACGGCAGCACCTCTGCCCAGTACTCGACGCAGGCGCATGTGGGAAAAAAAACCATAACTTTGCCAGCTCTGGAGGTGGACGAGCGTAGAAATTGAAGCAGGGACAGAAACTTTTGCTCCGGTTCCACAATCTTATAGAAATTTTGAAGACGCGCTGGCGTGTTAACAGAAGCCTTCTCCTTGACGGAGACTAACACAGGATTACGCAGGCCAGCACGTATCAAGTCCGTTACTTCGGTTGTCTGGGTGGCTGAGAAGAGACCAGTACGTCGCTGACGCGGCAGATAGCCTAAAATGTTGTTGACGCTCGTTTTAAAGCCCAAGTCGAGCAGCCGATCCGCCTCGTCGAGGACCAGAAACTCCAGACTCTTTACGCGCAGCGCCAAATTTAAGTCATCACCCTTACGCTGAAACAGATCCTCCAGACGTCCGGGCGTACACACCAATATGCACGGCGACTGCTGCTTTAATGCGGCGATGTCCTCTTCAATGCTATTGCCGCCGACGATAAGCTGTTGATTCAAGTGCTCCAGTTCCTCGTGTGCCAGGAACTGGGCAAGTACCTCGGAGATTTGCCGCGCCAACTCACGGGTAGGTGATATGATTAATGCACCAATCTCCTTTGCTGCCCAGGGCGTCTCATGGTGGCGACGCTGCAGAATCTCCAGCAGAGGTACGAGAAATGCTAAAGTTTTGCCACTGCCTGTAACAGCTTCGGCGGAGACATCTTTGCGTGCCAGCAGCAATGGAATTGCTGCCGTTTGCACAGGTGTCATTAGCTTAAAGCCAAACTCCTGCAAAACCTCGAGCACGGGCTGTGAAAGCGGCGGCTTGTCCAGAGATCTCCATGTTTTGCGTGACATCGTTGTAAACAAACACACGTGCGGCGTGGTTGCCACCTGACTAAGACTGCACGCAGCCACTGTGAATTGTTATCGATAAGTATCGAGCAAGAGAAAACAGCTGATGCAAACGCCGCTAAACTCAGTTTAAATAAATAAGATTCAAAACTATATATATTAATAAAACATAAAAAGGCATTTCGAGCATTTAATTTTTAATTTAAAATACTGTAAAATATATATGCAGTTATATGTAAATACACATTTAAATAGAATTTCATTAGACACTAAATACAACTTGCCATTTCCGGGTTTATATCGTATTAGACACTCACTTAACTAATTGAAAAAATGCTCATACCTATGTAATACCGTTGTAAAGGTAAATGTATGCGTGGCCCCACATGCAGCTGGGCGATGAAAACGAAATCTATTCGCAATTGAAACGAATATATATATGTAAAATCTGTTGACATTTATAATTTTTTTTATGATTATGTTTATAGTCAAAATTTTTTGGACGTAGTTCTTATCAAAAGTTTTGCAAAAATATTTATGGAATTTCGTTTAAACTGCAAATTTTGATTTTCCAAATGGGGATTTTCTTTCAGTTTTGTTTGATTTCTTATTGATTTGTTTCTATCATTTCATAACGTTCACGATCTAGCTGATTGTGTTTTAAATGCCGGCTCCATTTGGCTTAGCACCCAGGTTCTTGTACGGCTTGCCCCCATTGCGTTCCCACTCGCGATTGAACTCATGATCCAGAATCTCAGCGCCTCGCTTGCGAGTCAGCCCAGTCTCCTCGAGGCTCAGCTCACACATCTGCATATCATCTGTGCCGGCAACGAGCAGAATTGGCGGCTTATCCGCATGCAGCTCCATTTGCCGAGCAATCCACTGACCATCAAAGTGTGCATACCACAAGCCACGCTTGGCTACACCAGAAAGAGATTAAACAAACAGAGCGATTAATAAAGGTTATTTAGAGCCCATCTTAATACTTACTATTGTCTGGCGCATTGGCTCGCATGAACGGTATGCGGAAATAGCGATGTTGTGCTGACACGATTTCTTGTATGGGCTGCACTATAGGCGGCTGCTTAAAGGCTGTAAATAAAAGTAAATACAAGTATAAATATTAGTACGAAATATATTATAAAATAAACCAGTCCCATAACATGATAATTGGCGAATCTGTATCCGAATCTGAACCTAATTAACTGTCACCCAAACGGGTAAATTTAAGGTGGGCAAGGTAAAATGAATAGACAAAAGTATAAACTGATGCTGCCAATTGCTGTGTGACACCTACCGGCCTCCATGACGCTACGTGGTGCACGCTCATTCTCATCCATGGTGGTGCGTTTGCGATTCTTTGCCTTCCAGGCATGATAGACCTTCAAGCGACGATGGAACTCTTGGCGACAGGCCTGCAATAGATAGAATAATTAATTAAAAATGCATATAGTATTATGCACGCTTTGATCTTTACCTCAAGCAATTCAATATCACAGGACGTGTTGATAGCATCGCGTAGTTCCGAGTATTTCCATTTGGATAAGTCGTACTTCTGCTTGCCAAGCGCTTGCTGTTGTGCGCGCACGTTCTCCGATCTGGGAACGTAATAGATTAATTAAATATAAAATAAATAAATAAATATATATTTATAATATGGAAAGCATGAAAATTCAAAGTGAGTTATAGATGGATTTTAATGCTTAATTTTTTTGTTTACAAAAGAGTTGTTAAGAAATGTTAAAAAGTTCTACAACTAAAAGCCAATAAATATTTCACAAATATTACAATTTGATTAGTATGAATGGTACTTTATATAAAGTGTGTTAGTAATTTGTTTAGTAGTTATAAAAAGATTTCAAAAACCAGCACCAACTCACTTATTCAAATATCGCGAAGCAATGTTTGACACAACTTGCGAAAAACTTGTTCATCAAATATAATTAAAGTAGAAAAGTAAAGTAGAAGGTAAAAGATATTTTGTTGTTGTTTTTTTGTTTTTGTTTACAATCCAATTAGTTTTTGTGTAAAAGCAGTATTTAGAAAGCAAGAGAACAATCTTTAATTCGATACAACAGTAAAACGAAAGTAATTTATAAAGTGTGCTATACCTGATCAGCTTGTTGGAACCCACGGGAGACGCGTCACTCAGACCACCACTGTGTTTGTTTGTTTGTTTTGTGTGGGGATGTGGTTGGTGTACAAGAAGTAGGCGTGTAAGGGGGGAATGGGAGAAAGTTTTGTGAGTTTTCATCAAATATACTTTTACACACAAATATATTTATAGTGATACAATTATAATTATAATAAATAAGCTAGCTCATATATACAAACAATGACTTGGCTTTGACTTCTTTAGCACAAGTCAGAAGTCTTGTAAGCTCTCACTGTCTTCCTTAACAAGTCTTACTAAAAGATAATACATAACTTCGTTCTTTTATATAAAATATTTCTCTCTTCACCTGCACCGTGTTTACAAGTGCCTAGTCCCTAATTCATACTATATATAAATCAGCTTTTATTGGGTTTCTTAACACATACTTGCGTATAACAGGTGGACTATCTTCCACCTGGCCATTGGATTCGCTGGCCAAGCGCAGCGCCAATTCGTGATCGCGTCGCTCCTGTTCGAGCTGCTGTCGGTACTTGGCATCATCCTTGGCCTCTTTTTCCAGCTGCGCCTGCAGCACCAAAGCAGCACGTCGATCCTCTTCCTCCTGGCGCAGACGCTGAGCCTCGGCCAGCTTACGTCTAGTTTCCATTTCCACTTTGCTGTAAATAAAGGTCAATGTCTAACAACTTGATTTTAAATTGGAATGTGTTCAGTACTAACAGTCGTTTGTTTTCGGCATCCTCGCGCAAACGTTGCTCCTCCGTCTCTCTGGCGCGACGTTCCGCTTCGAGAGCATCTTGTATTTTACGCAGTCGCTCCTGCTCCTCTGCCTGCTGTTGCTCCTTCAACTTGCCGTTCAAGTCAACTGTCAACTTATTCATATTGGCCATGACCACCGTGTACATGGAGTCAATTTCGCGTTGGGTAATGCGTGGAGTTTGCTATGGGCAGAGAGACAGATAGAGTAAGTAAAGCAAATTTAAGGATCAACCGTAAGAACCCCACCTTAATCTTCTTAATGGCATCATCGATCTGTTTGTATATATCGTTGACCCCGCCGACAATTTCGTCACGCCCCAGTTTAAGGCCGTTGGCAATTTCAATGGTCTTCAGTGTGTTAGTGCGTATCTTGTTGATCTTGGCTATGCCCTGGTAACGTGGACGATGTTGCTTACGTGCCAGAAATCCACGGGCAATCCTCTGAGCCGTCAACACGCACTTATTGCGGAAGATGATGCGATTGCGTACTAAACATGAACATATATCAATTGAAGCAAACATATCGAGAGTCCAAATAACTTACGTTTGATGACGCAGAGTGCGCCCAGCGTTGACTTGAGCCAGCGGGAGCGTATCAGCCACTTCTTTACCTTGGCTACAATGGCCAACATATTCTCCGGATCAGATCTCATGATGCGATCAAATTCTACAAATTTACCGGGTCGAAAGAACACTTTTGTGATGCCAAACTTAAAGTCCTTGGCGCTCAAGTTGAGCGACTGGAACATGGCCTCGCAAAACGTACGTGCCGGCAGGGAAACCAGCTCTGGCGGTAGCACAGACTTATACATGCTATAGAGATCGGCAAAGAGCACACGCGATGGAAAGCCATGCTCCATCAGCTCGAGAACCGATATGGTACCAGAGCACTTGAGCTGCGCCAGCGCCAAACAGCCCTCGAATTGGCGATCAACCATTTTGCTGTTAGGCTTGATGCAGCGTATAAAATTGGTGCCCTGGGATGTACAATAAATGAATAATCTGAAAGTTGTTTGGCTCTGGGGGTTTTCCACTTACATTCTGCTCGAGCTTTTCCATGAGCTCGCCCAGCTGTGTCTTGAACTTGGAGCCAACGGATATGAAGTTGAGTTTGCCGCGCACGGAGGTGTTGCTGCCTGATGGGAAAAGCAGCTTGAGCAGCGGATTCTCGCACTCCTGCACCAGGCACTCGAGCGATGCATGCAGTGCATCATTGTTCTTCTCAATGAACTGTTCCGTATTGTAGCAAACGGCGCCAGCGAAGTGACGTACGAGGAAACCCTCTTCATCACGCAGCGTGCGATGCGCCTTGAGACGCGATGAACGTGGAAGACCCAGACGATAATGATTGGCCCACGACTTGTGCACCTCGGCAGTGAAATGAGCTGGCGACGACTTGGGCAACTTGGACTCCTCGTCCAGCAATGTAAAGATACCATTCGACTTTGCTTCGATCAGTTCGATGATGTCCTGGTTGTCCGTGAAGGTGATCTCCGGCACGTTAAGACCCTCACGCTTGTACAGCTCCTGCTCGTTCTTTAGAATGTTGTCGTTGAAGAACTTTTGCAACTTCTCGTTGCAGTAGTTGATGCAAAACTGTTCAAATGAGTTGACTGTAAAGTACTCAAAGCCGGCTATATCCAGGACGCCGATGTAAAAGTTGGATGCCTGGAAGGGAATGCTCTGATTGATCAGAGCCACAATGCGATCGAAGAGACGACTGTAAATAGCCTTGGCCAAGGCATCGCGTGCATTGTTCGCCTCGTAGATCTTCAGAGGAACCCTGCAAATGGATCAAGTTACAACGAAACGAACTTGCACTTGATAAATTATAGCTTACATGATAACCGTGCCCTTAAAGCCGCCGCCCTTGCTCTGCATGACGCGCGACACCAGAGCCGTACGCAGTTCAGCCGGGTCGACGCCCAGCAGGCCGCTTGTGATATGAAGCGAGTTCTCCGATGCCGCCGCCACTTGACAGCCGCCACGCACATCATCGGGTATTTCCTCGAAGTTGATGTTGCCTAGGTGCAAGACAGCTGCCACTAGAGTGTAGATGCCCATTTTATCCGTATCGGAGAGACCCAGACGACTCAGAGCCTCATCCAGATTGTGAAAGTGTTGGTAGTCATCGATAATGGGATCCTTGAGCGGACCCTTCTTCTGGTGGCTCGTCGACTTCTGGGTGCCCGGTATGAGCTGCTCGGTCTTGGCGTTGGCAAAGTACTGCGTGCAGCCGGACAGGTACTGCAAGAGACGGAATTACCTGACGTGAGAAATGATCAAGTGAATAAGCTATGCCAAATACGCTTACGCGATAGTCATCCGGCTTGCCCAAGTTCAGCTTGTCCCGCAGCTGCTGTGGAGCGCCGGCGAGCAGCATGTAGAACACATGATAGTTGCGCTCCTCGGCGCTCTGCGTGCAGATGCGACTCTTCTCCAGCAAGTAG
Source organism: Drosophila hydei (assembly GCF_003285905.1). Lineage (NCBI taxonomy): Eukaryota > Metazoa > Arthropoda > Insecta > Diptera > Drosophilidae > Drosophila > Drosophila hydei. The sequence goes on along the minus strand of NW_022045830.1, from coordinate 7,500,611 downwards.
TGAGAGATATAGCCACCGACCACCTGACACTTGGCATCGTAGTGCACCTCAATGAATTTACCAAAACGAGACGAGTTGTTGTTGCGTGTAGTTTTGGCATTGCCAAAGGCCTCCAGCACGGGATTGGCTAAAAGCGGATTATACATAAATATTATATATCAGATTTGAAGGACTATTACGAGCACATACCATCCAGTATTTTGGTCTCTATGGGTCCAGCGCTGTCGTGTGAATAGCATAGGTATTTGAGCAAATATTTGGTGGACTCCGTTTTGCCAGCACCCGATTCGCCGGAGACAATAATGGACTGAGACAACTTGTAGACCCTCATATCCCGAATCGCCTTGTCCGCTGTTGGCAGAGATGAAACCAAGGATTAGGAGATTGAGCCTTGTAGGATAGAGGTATAGAACTCACCAATAGCGAACACATGCGGCGGCAGCTCGCCCAACGATCGTCCATTGTACTTCTTGATAGTATCCGGCGCATAGAGTTCCCTGATCTCACGATACGGATTGACGGCAATGAGTATGTTAGCTACATAGGTCTGTAATGGATGTAGGTATATATTTATGTACATTTCTTTAGATATATATTCTGTGGAAGCTACTCACGTAGATCTTGTCTTTGTAGTAACGCGTTTTCAGATTGTCCAAAAACGTTGCTTCGTTGAGCAGCATAAGCTCACCTGGAAATTGGAGTAAGTAGAGTTTATTTATTATTTTATACTCATTTTTCAGTTAATTTCGTTGTAAGTTAACTTTCACCCCGGGCCAGCCGAGGGTCGGGGGTTAGGTTTAAGTGCTTTACCGCTCAACTGTTTCACGCAAGCGTAGCTAACGATCACAACAACAACATTTTTAATGCCCACAAGCAGCGGTACAATAAAGTTATACGATCTTGCCCAGAAGTAGAGCATCAAAATACAACACGTGAGATCAGTCTAGCTGTAACTTGAACAATTACCATGAACATACAGGCATATATATATATATATGTATCTCAACTGATCTTCAGTAAGACACAATGTGAGTTGAAATTTCTCTTAAGCACAGTTTTTGGTTTATCTAGTTCTGCTTGGTATAATCAGAAAAGTGACTGACTTCGCTAGGCATGTTTACAGAATGGTATATTTAGACGTATATATATATATATATTTGTAAGTAATTACTTACATATCCCAGTTCACAATATCAAACTAGATGTTGAAGTCTCTAGATAAAGCGTTAGCCAGATTAACATCTGACGGAAATAGCGAACAGATCATCAACTTTTACCAAGTTTCGAATCAGTATTCGTCTATTGTATATCCAATTTTGTTTTATATAACCACGTTCTGTTCACTAACACAGGAACACAAATGATAAAGCACCGAAAAAAACAACAAATAGACACACACACATACACACACACTAGGAATACACTCATAAACATATGTGTATAGGCAGTCTACTCTATGAAGTATTTGAATGGTAATACTTACAGTTATCGTCGTGATCCTGGGGGCCATCACATGACGAGTGTATATCATCGTAGTGACACGTACGCTTGGGAAACTTGCGATCAATGGGCGTCACCTCGAACTCCTTGGTGCCAATTTCCGTGATGCGACCCTGTATATAACCCTCCACGGGATCTCTCACCCAAACTAGTTGGGTGTCCTCCAACATTTTGCGCACTGGAAACGAACATGAAATGAATTTAGTAATTATTAGAATGAGCAACTAAATAAGCTGGTGATTTTCTATAATAATCAAAGTGGAAAATCTTATCAACTGCCGCCGACACTAACACGGTTGAACAGGTAACGCTCTGACTGTGAGCCGCGTCGTCAGAGTTCACAAAAGCAACTGAGCAACCAGCAACGGTCGCTCGCTACCAGCTGAGCTGCGAGCGCTAGAGATGAAACTTACGCTACTGAGAATATCGTGTCACGACTAGCACTTAACGATATCATCAATATTAACTCGTGACAGAAAAATAAGTACAGCATATTCATATTCAGATTGACATTTAAGTAGGAATAGGTAGTATAGAAATAAAATTTAGAAAAAAATATATATTAAAATATTTTTTCCAAGGAAAGATAAAAAATATAAAATTATTTAAAAATGTACTAAATGTAGTATTATTTTTATTATTGTAGTAATACCTATTAATATCATATAAGATCTGTTATCTTTAAAAGTAAATAATATTAGGATTTATTTAAAAATATATTATATATATGTAATATATTAAACATATAATATAATAAATATATCTAATATAATTCCTTAAATTTATTATATTTCGATACTATATTCAAATGAAATCGGACTAACCCCAACGATCCCTGCCAAAGCCTTTGCTATTAAGCTATTATAGCTTATCACGCGCACATCTCTAGTAAGCGCTGATCGTTGCTATCTCTCTCCCACCCATGCACTCCGGCCGTATTTAGCAAATGCGAGTAACAGTCATTAAGGCCGTTTTGACGCTCTGTTGCCAGTGGCTAGCCGGCTCGGCCCGGTGTTTTATGGCAGTTCTTGTTGAGCACTTCTCAGCAATTAAACTTTACCTGTAACGCTCTCACTGTCTCTCGCTCTCCATTTCTCTCTTTCTCTCCCCTCAACCCACGCGCTGTGCGTTGTGCGCTCCTTCTTTCTGTTACCAGTTGACTTTGTGCTTCATTCTCGCTGACGTTGTCGCCCTGTGGCAATTTCAGTTTCTTTTCCTATTTCGCTTATTTTGTTATATTCTCTTTTTTTTTTTTTTGTATGTTTGCTAGGTTACCTTTCTTGGTCATGCGTTGACTCACGGGCGTCGCGCTGTTGATAAGCACAGCTCCGCCAAGCGTGTAGGTGTTGACAAATCAAGAGGAAGAGAGAGAGAGAGAGGCAGAGGAAGGAAGACAGAGACCCCTTTAACAATGTCGACCTTGTGTTGTTCGTACAACAATTGCAAATAAACAAATGAGTTCTGTATATACGATTTCAAACCGCAAATCTCTCGCTTACAGCCACTCGTTCACCCTCTCACCCACTCACCCGCTCACCCCCTTTCTCGCATGATACTGAGGAGGTTCAGTTAGACAATGACGTTGAACAGCATTTTAGCAACGGCGTCAAGGTGAAATTCATTTATTTAGTTTGCTGGGTTAATGGTGCATGGCTCGGTGGGTCGCTCTCAGTCCACGGGTTCGGCTTTGGCTCGGGTCCCCACTCAATTAGTGCCCGTTTTGGGTGTTTCTCATCTCAGTGGGTTTTCGGTAGAACAATGCAAATCGTTTTATACAGAAACAGAGAGCGAGACAGCTCAGCTCTACTCTCTTCGCGAATAAATTAAGACACAAATTTGCCAAAGTGCTAAATTATTAAATGATCGTTAAACGAGTTTTTTTTATTTTTTTGTTTGATGCGCAAACTCAGATTGTTTACTGTCTGAGCAGCTGGTCGTGGGTGTATTTCTCAAATCAAATTGTTTTTTATTGTTATACAAAATACCGTTTAGCTCTGTGATTGAATCACAGATTGTTTTCACTCTATTGTCATATATTAGAATGCATGTGAAAGGCCTTAGCATAACGTTTGTCGCATGACTCAGTGTTTGACCTATTCTATACTCCATATCTTCTCTGCTCTAGCCTTTTAAAAGCTTTGTCAAAGCAATATTTGAAATGTTTGCTCGTGTCACGAATTTGGAATGGAGACATCTCGAGTATGCCACACATTCTTCAGATATTCAGCTTTATTTCGAGCTCTCAGCTTAATTGTCAAACGCGCCCCGCCTGATGGCGAGTGTTAATCGGGCAGGCCCATTAAATGCAATGTATCCATCTCAATTAGCCCAGTTTGTGAATAGAAAGTGGAACTTGGCCTATGCATAGATCTGGAAATCGCTTTATAATGTGCAAGGCAAATTAACAACAATTTTGCAGGCAATTTAACATAATCTTGATTATGCAGTCAAGAGTGATAGGGGAAAATCACAATTCTTGCAATATGCAGTTTGCAATACCCTGTAATTATGATTTTTGTGAAGAGATGAATGTGTTTTGAGTGAAATGGGTAAAATTTACACTTGCAATATGCTCCTTAAGATACCCTGTAATTATTATTATTAAATAGAGATGAATGCTTTCAGTTTTCATATGAAAAGAAAAAAATGTATATATAGAAAATCGATCTAAGAAATACTCTCAATTATTTTATATTTGTGTAGGTACGATAAGGCTCGGACTGATTTTTGAAGTATATTGAGAGAATTTTAACGTATAGCAATGCTACTTTATGGACTTCAGCTTTGTTTGTACATGTAAAATGAGTAAAAATTAGTTTTGTTTTCAATTTTCTAAAATCTATATTAATACAGGGTATATGCACAGTCTTAATTTTAGCTAGAATATTAGAAAAACATTTAAAAAGTTTGCCAAACAGACTACCACACTACAGCAGTCACTGGAGTACAGGGTATGCGTATAGTCGTCCAACAATGCTCCACTCAAACTTGAATCGCTTCTTTTGTATGCATGTCAGCAAAGACAATGATGACGCCTTGAAGTAGTCGCCTCTGTGCCCACAATTTGTCTGGCACTTGAATCTCTGCGCGCTGCTCTGCATGAGACGTTGGCATAAATTACAAATTGCGAAAAAAAAAACACACACAGACAAATGAAGTTTGCGGGAAGGTGTGTGTGTGTATGTGAGATGAATGCCACATTTGATGGCCGTTTATGTAGAGACGAAGTTGCCTAGCTGCATTCTGTCAGGGATCGCAGTGCATGGCAAGAAAGGAAATGGGAGACAATCTGCGTGCAGGTCTCAGAAGCAGCCAAGTGTGGCCGCAGCAACAAAACAGATGAAGAACAAAAACCAGCAGAGGTAGTAGGAAAACATAAATGAGTTGATGATGGAGGAAGTGCTTGAGGGCGACATTGACAATGGCCAAGACAGGCGGCAAAGCTTGAAGTGAAACGGCCAAGTCATGTTGAAGCACCGTGTAAGACGGCAAAGGCTTATGAAATGTGAAGCCTTTGGCCTTAGCGCACCTTGAATGAATGACATCTGCTGCCGCCCTGGCTGCACGACTGTCTAAGGCTTATTTAAACATAGCCGGGCTGCATTCTTGACCGGCTCGCAGGCGTAATCTGAGCAGCATAAATACCTTTTCGGAGCCAGCCAATTAGCCAGGTCGCTCGTGATTTGTGACCAGCTAATAGACATAGACTAGCGAGCACTGAATATGTGTTTTGTTGCTCGGGGTCGGTGATATCATCGCCATCGTCTCGCCCTCTGCCACTGGCCAAATGAATCAGCCCAAGTTGCGTGCCGACTTTGCCGTGATAGTCACTTATTACTGTAATTGAAGGCACGCGTATTTTGTTGCTGTATTAGCCAAATTGCGCTGCATTAGATTTTATTTGCATAGCGAGACAATCCTCATCTTTGTATATTTCCGTTTTTGAAACAGTTCAAAGTTTCACATTTTTTATATTGAAATATTAGGCCAATGCACCTGATTGAAACTGTTATCTATCAGCTGTTAGCTGGCTTTGTTTCCAATTTATATGCGATAACGGTTAATAAACCGTTTCTCTTGTTGATAAGCAGCAAAAAAAGTGTTTGCAAACAACATAAAAATTGTCTAAGCTTAAAATATATATTTAACGGACAAAAGTAGCCGTGGCTAATGTCATTCTTAATGTGGAGGACAAACTGAGCTAATATAGCTATGCCTGTCCATCTGTTCGTCTATATGATCGCAGCCTTCTCGTAAATCAGAAAGAATATAGAGCTATATTTTCTGGTAGACCGTATACCCAACGTATCTATATTTTGAGCTGCTTCTGAAGAAAGTTAAAGCTACAAATACTACAACTTTAGTATACTCCTTTTCGATACATGCCACATTCGAATATTCAGATCCGAAGTTATTCAGTAATCTATTGCCAATAGACCCTTGAGATCTGTCACACTGCCAATAAAGTAAGCTTAAACCGGGTATTTGCTAGTCGTTCACTGAGTCAGAATATTTTATAATATATAAATAATAAATGATAATATACTAAAAATTTAATTTACAAGATCAAGTGTTAATAATATTTAATATTAATATTTAAGCACATGTTGTAAAAGAAAACCCGTTATTTTAGAGCTTGTCTGGGTCAATAATGTCTGCAATTATTATTTAACTATTATTGCCCCTATAATTAATTGCAATAAGCACAGAGATTATATTCAATTGGTAGCAGATAAGATTGTGTGTTGTTGAAGTTGCGTCAATTAATCGCAATTTTTGTAAAGCTCACCAGAGTTGGGATCATGTTGCTCCCGGTTGTTGTGGTTGGTATAAAAATCCATTATTTGGCGTGAGTGTGACTTAATAAAGTTAATTTGCAGTGCAATGCACTTGGTTTAAGGGTTGAGTCAGCAGAAGGGACTGCAGTTGAGTGCACTTTGAACTAAGCTAAAGCTAAGTATATTTGCAAGGGGGTTGACCTGGCTCTGAAACCGTTTCACTGTGTAAACATATGGAAGTGTGTGTGTGTGTGTGTGTGTGTGTTGTTGATATTTGGTGCAGGCTTGACAGCTGCTTGCTTCCCTCTTTGATTTTCACTATCGATTAAACACTTTTCACTTGCTGCGGCGCATTACACTTTCCGTCTTTTGCTTTGTTGGATAATTTCAGGCGAGAATTTGTTTTCGCTTTTCTCGCTGGCTTTTCACAATCTCAATTACAATTACAATTAACTGCATATGGAAAAGCGTGAAATTTTATTGCACAATTTGCAGCTAATGCTGACCTACATTACGCGCCAGCCTCAACAGCATCATCGACAACAGATGAGCCACAGATTGAGCGATGGAGATTTGCTTATTGCTCCACACAATATGCATAAATTATTTGTGGCTGCCAAAGTTTTTGTGTACGTGTTGACTGCATTCGATGTATCTAGATCTTGTTACACTAGTTGTTGCTGTTGCTGTAGTTTTCACCCAGTAACCGAGTTCTTTGACCAACCCCGCCCCGAATGTCGAATGACCCGCAAACGAACCACGTGCCACGAACTACGTTGCGACTGCAATCGACGAGCTCACGAATTGCACTGAATGCGTCTGCGGATTCTGTATGGAAACGGAGCAGGATGTTCGTTTACGATATTCGGGGGTTGTTGTTATTGCGCATCACATATCGTAAACGATAAACGAGAGCGTTAACTGCGCCGAATCCACAATGGCCGCGTACGCGTGTGTGTGTGCGGGTGGCTGTGGGTGGCACAGCAATAATTCCATTTGCGTGTCAGCGCCGGTTAAATTGACAGTTGAGCTGTTCTGCATTCTGTTCATGCTCCAATTGAAACCCCAAACAATGGCAAAAATTGTAACACTTCGCTGAAGTGCGGCTGGAGTCGCCACCAGGAAGCAATGGCAACAGCAGCCAACAGAGATAGAGACGGAGGCACATTCACACACACAAGTGACAAACACACACACTCACACGCATACATAGGGTAACAAAATGCAATGACAGTGCAGCTTGGCATGACATAACAACTTCCTGTATAGTTTACGCGGCGCCCCCGCTTGCTGTGTTTTTCATTGCAACGATTCAAATTGAGTTATTCACTGGCGCAACAGCTGCTTGAGAGATGAGCTACAAAGAGGGGACCTCTAACAGCTTTTGTTTACGAATATCAGGCGCGAGAGTGTGTGTATATGTATATGCCTATGTATGTATGTAGGTGTGCATATATTTTCAATGGAAGCTTTGCGTCTATTGCAAAGTTTAAAATTAACGGACAATTTGCATAAGAACGCGTACTAAACAACAAGGCAAGAGCTTTCGCAAAGCTTTTTATGTGAAAGCAACAATTGAACAGCCGGCAAAGCAGAAGGCGGCACTTATACAACCAAACCGTAAGAGAGAGAGAGAAAGAGAGAGACCCAGAGAGGGCGACCCAAACGTGCTGAGCTGCGACAAACGTTTGTGGCGTGAGGGTTAACTCCCGCTGTGTCATAGGGAGGAATAAGGCATAGAATATGCCCGTCAGCTGTCTTAATCTACATACACACATAATGAAAAAAAAAAACAATAAATGTGAGAACGCAAGATAAAAATAGAAAAACACCTAGCGTACTAGTTGTACGAGCTTCAGCCGAACAAATAAATGTAAATTTTCATATTTTTTTAAATACATATCGTTCATTAATTTAAAATATTTAATAAAAAGTAAAATAAAAGCAACAAAACCCAATGAACAAACGCAAATGTGCAGCATCAATGCACAGGCAAAATTTCAATTGCTGCTCTACAGCAACAATTCTCACTCGCTCACTCACTCACACATACACACAAACAAATACTCACCCTCAGTGAGCCATGTGCGTGTGAGCAACACACATATGTGAAAACTGTCAGACAATGTCGACAATGCTGCTTATGTAGCACGTTTAGACAGACCCGTTCAACAAGTCAGGTTGGCCGAGCGGTCTAAGGCGCCAGATTTAAGCTCTGGTTCTCGAGAGAGAGCGTGGGTTCGAACCCCACACCTGACAAGTCGGAAAATTTACTTTTTTAATTTTTTTATTATTTAAATAAAATAAAAATGTATTTTGCCCTGGCAATTATTTTGTAATTTGTTTTTAAGTTACTGAATCATTTATAATTAAATATTTCAAACGTATGGGAAAAATCCGAAGATGCCGCAGCACGATGAAATTTTGTAAATATAATTTATAAAAATGTTTTTAATGCTATGAAACTGATTACTGGAAAGATGATTCTTCAAAGATTATTTATGGCCACCTGACTGCAATTGCAGTTGCTGGCCGCCTGACAGCCCGAAAAGGGCTATTTAATGGAAGTCATTCTACCATTGAAATACCTTCCGGTTGACCAAAGGCCAAAAAACCAAGCCCAAACCCAAAGTAGGCAACAAAAGGCCAGCAAGTGCCGTTGACTCTGAATAATTAATAATCATGCTCTCTGTTCGTTATGTGTCTATTGTTTTGGCGTGTGCTTTGTTATGCATTCTGTTGCATTGCGCAACAACATTCAAGCGACAACAAAGCAACATGGTTAAAAAAGATGTTAAAGCCAGCTAACGGTCTAGTTGGCTTTACTCTGGTGAACTAAACGAGGGTAGTCTGAAAAATTTGTAAGCATTTAAATTAATTTTAGTTTTATTCTTCTTCTTCGATCTTGTTTTATATGTTGCCAACCTTTTTAACTGCCCTCGTATGTGTTTAAATTGAAATGAAAATTTTCGTTAAGCTCAGCTGAAAAATCAATTTGTCAAGCGCAGTTTTGTTATTTGATTTCTTTGTTTTCTTTTTTATCAGATTGTAAAATCTTCGATGAATTAATTTGATTAGAAACTTAATTTTCAGACAAATCAAATATAGCAATCAAAAGAGAGCTGCCTTTCATTAAACTCATTTCTTTTGATACCCATGAATAACCAATTCGTAAATTGATTTTCCATAACACGTGACAGTTGTTGCAACATTGACAGTGTATTTTTTTTTTTTTTTTGCTTTTGCTTTTGGCTTCTGCTTTGGCCCATTTGTGGTGTGTACCCTAGTTATATGCGACACTTCCCCATATATACGGTATATAGCTGAACAAAAAAGATGATTGCATGCAAAGAAAAAGCCACACAATTGCCATAATTTCATAACCCAGAGCTAACCAAGCTCGTTTCCCATTCCTTCAACGTTGGAAAAACAATTTCAATAGCTTTGTGGCACACAAAAAGCAGAGCTCAAAAGACACCAACAACAACAGCAGCAGAGTTGCTGAAAATTGTGTAATAATTGCGACATTTTCTGTAGCTAAAGGCCCTGAAGCAGAGCTTGAAGAAGCAGGCAACTGTGCAACGTCAGAGCGTCAGCTTAACACAGTAGAACTTGCAACACGATTGAGCTGGAGTTGCATGCAATGCGTTGTGCGTTAGAGACTAGAATTTATATGATAGAAGTTGTATAAGATACGGCGCAAGACGCTTAAAAAGTCTATGACGCGTAGCATAGCGCACTTTCTACTTCTCATGCGTCAAGCGCGTGAGTTGCACGAAATTTTAAATGCTTTAAAAAACATTTCTCATTGCTGTTAATGTATTTAGAAATGCACCTCTAATATTATAAACATATGTTTTTTTAGTAAATAAAAAACATAAAATGAAGAACGGAAAGCAATAAATGATTATTTGTTTAATGTTATTTTCCATTGAGTAACAAAGCGCAAACTGTATAAAGAAAGAGAATTAACAGAAATAACTAAGATTACTCTAGTGAGGAGTGTCCGACGAGGAGATACCCAGTAAGCCGTATATCCAAACATGCACATACAAGAACACTCACACAAACAGAGATACTGAAATATGATTGCCTTGAATGCTGTTGCTGTGAGAATTTTTCCCCAGCCATATAAATTGTTAATATTAAACAAATTAAATACAATTTTTATGAAATAAATATTTACAAATTAAATGAGTTTATATATCAGAAGAAACTACATATATAGAGAATGTTGTCTGGAATTAGAAAGTTGACCAGGTAAGCAAATATAACCAAAAGTTGATATCGCTTAATTTGGAAATGAAAAGAGCTAAAAGAGCTGATTTGCAATAAAGCTGATCAGGCACTCAGATCAGATAGAGGGATCAAATGCTTATTCCAAGGAGGCTATAATAAAGAAGAGTCACAGATAGACAGCTTAACTCGGGCATTGATTCTGATTAAAACTAAATATTCTTTATGGACTTGTTCTGTTATGGACAGTTCTCTCATCTATCTATTATATACATATGTATACTTAATATATAAAGTTCGACTAATGTTAAATCATTTTTCACTCTATTCAGTAACCACTACTATTTTAATGAACAACTAAATTTTGCACATTTTTCTTTATAATACCAAAGTTTGTAACAGAAACATTTAAATTAATCAAAATTATGTTAATCTTAGTATTCGCTTCAAATAGTCAAAATATTTAGTTCTCAGTCGCACTGCCACAAAGCTGCATATAAAACAAAATCCTCCATTGGCATTTTCAATGGAGTTCAGGATATAAATAGAAGGAATTTCGCTGGAATTTAATTACGAGCACGCGTTTGCAACTATAGCTAAGGTAATTGAAATGCTTTGCTTTGCTTTGCTTTGAGTTTGACTTCAACTCAGAGTTTGGCTAAACAAAAACAAGTTTCAGCTTTAGTGCCCAGTGCGTTTCAATATCAAGTTCAACCAGTCAGGCTCAGGGACGCTAACGGTGCCAATGTCCAGCGACAGGTTCCTGATTCGTAACGCGGGGGCTCGCAAGAATCGAGGCAGCAGCAAAGGCCGCAACCGCAACAGCAGCACCAACAATCGACAATTCACATGCAACTGCGCATATCAGTTGCACGGATTTTTCTTGTTTTTTTCCTTTTGCAATGGTGGCAAGTGAGCAACCAGTTCAACTTGTTTGCCAGCTGCAACGCAGCAACAAAATCAGCGAATAAAAGAATATTACAAAAACAAGTACGTACTCTGCGGCCGACTGCCTAATGCTCGCTCGCAATCACAAATCAGAAGAATCGATGAAAATTTGTCACTTTCGCACTTGTCACGCCTTAAGCAAATTGACAATTATCTATCTGATCCTGACTCTAAAACTGTGAATCACAAACTATATGCCGATTAACCATTTTTCAACTTGGATATACGATTTTCAGATGATCAATCTATGAAAGAGGTCAATAGTAACTGTTGAACTGTAACTGATATGTAAAAAAGTATCTAACACCAATTTCAATAGACGCGGACGTGAAACGAATATACTCACTTGACTGCCCAAAGGAGTATAGCAAAAATGCGCTGTCAGCAATTGATGAGTCATGCGGCTAACTAGCCCCAAGTTGTGTTTTGGAAAACCTCAGTGAAAAGCTGCGCAGAGAGAGGAAATGCCCGAAAAGCAATTACGTTTGCAACAATAGAACGCTGCAGCTGTAAAATTTATGGCCCAAACTTCACAGGAACATGATTTCAGCAGCCCGGTTTCGCCGGCGCGACGGCGGGGGGCAGAGTTCACTGTACCGTAAAGCAGCAAACGCATGCGCACATCAGCTCAACCAAACAACAGTAACAACAAAACGAGTTCGTTTCAAGTTGGTTTAGCTTTTTGATTTTTTTTCTTTTTTTATTTTGGCTAACCAAACACTTCGCATAGTCTAACCTAATATAATATATTTTGTAATATCTAGTTCCCCAATCCTTTTCCGAGTTCAACAACTTGGCCATCAAATGGTGCGGCAGTTGCAAAAATTAAAAGCAAAAACATAAAATTGAAAAACAGGAAAAGCACGCAATAAACAATTGAAAAGTGAAACAATTAACGCCCGCCATTTCCTACTTCAGCTGCCATTTAGTGCAGCAGGAGCAAACGTTGAGACTTTCTGTTTGAATGCAACAGGCATGACAAGCAATAAAGCGCTAGTCGGGGCAGTGCTCGACTAGGAGATACCCTGTATCATCAATATTGACGATTTTTGGTAGTTTGTGAAGGGCAGAAATGCTGTGCGTATTATTAATAGAAGATTGATTTATAGACTTGGGAAATATAGCTAAAACATATAGGCCATAAGCGTCTGTAAGCCAAATAGCTGTAGTTCGATAACAATTTTAAGCGATTTAAAGAAAATACAAGTACGATCTATGAAGGGTAGCATACAGAACTTTTGGGAATGATTGACGAGCAGATACTAAATACAAATTGTAGATTACTCAATATCTGTGAAGACTTTAGAGCCATCTTAGTAAGTGTTAATATAAAAAAGTTTCGAGTATGTTAGTAATTGACAGTCAGACTAAAGGGCAGGGTTAAAGCTGCCACCGATCAAGTAAATATATATATATTATGCAAACAACCGTGTTTTCTTCAGCCATATGCTTACTTTTAACAAAGCTAACATTGAGTTCTGGGTAACAATATAACAACAACTGTAGACAGGCTTCAGTGCTGTTGGCGTTTAGTCCCCAGCAAATGTTGATGAATTCGCTTGGGGCCCATATTTCTTATGGATTTCCCTACACTCCCGCACATATGTTCACAGATTTTCCATATGTTATGTGCCTGAGATTCATTAAAAAAAACTCTCCCTCCCACAATTGTGATGTGCGTGTGTGTGGGTGTAACGCATTTGGCTGCCATAAATAGGGCCTGCAGATATTGCCAAGTGCACTTCCCAACGTAAATAAACAAATACTCGCATTGCTCTTTATTTGCTTATGTTCTTTTTATAGCACTTTTTAGCTGTTTTCTGCATTGGCTTGACACAGCGAAACAATGTGTCGATGGCTCTTTGCAGGCTAATATGCAGCTGTGTTTGATTTTTGGTTGGTGAGTCAACTAAAAGAAGTGAGTTTTGATTTGGCTGAGTAAAATGGTAACTAGCTTAGTTTAATGTTAATACTAAACTGACGAAAACTTGTTTAAATAGTTCCAAAGTTAGTGAATTCTGACCTTCTTTTTCCTTAGATTTCCATTATATCTTGGAGTAAACTGAAATCAGAAAACTCCTTTTGTTGACATTTCAAACCTTCAAAAAGTATGATTTTTTGGACACTTCAGTTTATAAATACATACTCGTATATAAACAAATTTCTTAAAGTTTTTTAATTTTGAACGCGATATCTAAAGAAAGCAAACTTTGAGAGCATTACAATATTTTTAATTCTTATTTATATGCTTTAATTAAATTTTTTAAATTTATCATATTCTCTTTTAGCATATAGTTTTCTTGTAAGTAAACAAAATTAAAGACCATATTCGTTAGCTGCATACTGAGCTTGGTGTCTGTGCTGTCAGTCAACCTGTTATCATGTTCTTTAATCTTATCTATCATGGTGCAGCTGATGGTTGGACGTTTGTACATAAAATCAAGATACTAAATATTTGCAGGCAGATAAAGAAGAAGCATATACGAAAATGATTAAAAAAATAAGAAAGAAGTGAGTGCAAGTGCGAAAATTGGAGTTTGCAAAATTAGAAAATGGAATCACATAATAAAATAACTTTGATTGAATAAAAAGTATATTCCATGAATCGCGATTTTCATAACGTGTTCAAATACCATTTTTTTTGTCTTTTAAAAATCGAAACAAGTGACGTACTCTATAAAAAATGCATTTTAAAACAAGCTTTATTCAAACCTAATGTTACTTAAATTGATTCATATTTCTTTGTGTTTCGATAGTGTTTTTTATATAATCCCAAGCTAATTTTCAGATAAGCCGTTATTCATTGTGATATAAGATGGAGCTAAATGGAAAATTAGATAAAAATGCAGATAAGGTGAATCTAGTTCGGAAGTTTACGTCTGCATTAAAAACGAAATGCGAAAAACATGAACAAGAAAATAAACACGCAGCTAAATATATGTACATATATCTATATTGGTAGTATGCTAATCTGAGTCTAGGAAACAAAGGCAGCAATTAATCCACTAACTTTCACTGTGGCCCACAGATGTTTCACTTTTATTATATGCAAATTTTCAAAAGCTCGAGCACTTTAAATGGTCTTGAATGGGGCGGAGTGCGGAGTATTCGGTTAACGAGCATCTCTCACGGCTCGAAGAGTCTATTGTTGTCTGACCAGCAACTATTTTCGGCCAGCGGAAGTTCCTCGGGCAGCTGTCGACCCTAAACTAGAAGGATCTATGTATCTCAACTGACGATCGCATTTCGGTAACGAGTCCGCTGTGTGTCAGCTCTGTGACGCGTGCGTCACACAGATACAACAATCAACTGTATTGCCAGATATGAAACCCCAAAAACAAAAAAAACAATACAAATATATATGAATATACAAAAAAATTGCTTTTGCTGTACTGCTAAACCCGTTAATTGGCTCTCAAAAATGCACGCTCTGCAAATGTGTTTATGGTCAGAGCTGTCCAAAATATATGTAAATAACTGTATGTGCGTGCGTGTGTGTACGAGTGCGAGTGTGTGTTCTCTTCTAGAGTTGGGCGTGTGTCGTGTTTGCCTATCGTAACAAGAAGCAATAAAATAAATCTGCACAGAAATTTTAATTTTTGTTTGATTGTTTTGGCATTTAAATAACTTTTTCAAATTATTTTTCATACCAATTTTTAAAAAGCTTTAATTAGAACAGAAAACAACGCAAAACTTGAAATACCGTGTTAATTTTTATTTTATAACAATTAACTAACTCGACCAGTAACAATAAATATTATAAAATATTTCACGAAGTCGTGTTTTTAACAATCGTGACTTATCGAGTTTTAGCTTCTGTTCGTGTCGTGTTAAGACAAATCAGACGCGAGCCCTTGCGCATAGTGTGTGTATTAGTGTGGGCAAAGCCTTGCTGCGCATCAAACGTATCTATGTGCCGTTTGTATGCATTTAGAAAGAGCGAAGGCGCAAGTGATTGAGAGAGAGGGAGAGATAGTTCTTTGTTCTTTTATATGGACACGCGCAAGCGCGAGCAACTAGTCACGTCTTTAGTGTTTTTCTCTTTCCAAGGAACAAATGAAATTGCAAAATGTGCCAGGAATAAGCAAACGCATAAGAGTAGACATTTGCTCCTTCCAGCCTATTAACGCTCGTTTCCGCACTCAATTAAAATGGCCCTGGGCCAATGCTTTTATGTTTTCATACGCGTTGGCTGCGCCTGTGTCGACACACATACGTGCATCTATCTTTCCAGCCTTCTGCTGGGCCTTTTGACTTTACAATCTATATATAGCTTATACCTATGTGTATTTGTGTGCGGGTGAGACAGCTGCTGCTTCTGCTGCGGTTGGTGGTGTCTTTTGTTGTTGTTAACATTTGCAGTCGTTTCACCCCCACGAGGATGTCGCGACTGCGCCCTCTTTCCAATTTTCCAATCCATTCAGGGTCACGTTTTGTGCAGCACTGTTAGCTTATCGTAACGCGGCTTAGGTGAGATTGCTCTAGCTGGTATTCTGTTTACAGTTTGAAATACCGGACATATGTTGACATAATCAATTTTATCATCTTTTTATAATCTCCTAGTTTGAAAACTTAAAATAATCGACTCTTCGGATATATGGCGATATATTGGGATAAATGTCTACAGGGTATATAACCGTCAACAACAAATACGAACAGAAACGAAGCGAACGAAACTCTCAGAGCTCTCAAATTTGTTCAGCTTCGCCGAAAGGGCAAATACGAGTTGTCGTCGTTGTCGTTGTCGTTGTTTTCGTTGTCGTTTGTTGTTTTGTTGCTGTAATCCGTTGCGCTTACCTGTTGCTTGGTTGTTTGTATTGGTGCTTCCGCTGCGCGGCTGTGAAGTGTTTTGCCGGTGTTTTATGATTTGGTATCAGGGTCCCTCGTTCTGTTTCGTTTGTTTTCCGTTTTGGCAAAAAAAGAAACCAATGTTTACAAATGATAAATTTGGATAAAAACACGACCCAAAGAACGCTCCGAATTACGTTTTTAGGGCTAATGGTAATTTGCTGTGTCCGTTAGCAGTTTAATGTGCTGCAGAAGGCGAAATTGCCCTCGAACACAATTTTTTGTTGACGTATTTCAATAGAGTGTTTTGTTTATTAACTAAAATTTCATGTGATCTCGTATATAATTGCGCCAAGTGCGCGCACCGACCGCAACGTTCGATGTTTATCTTACGACTGCCCGCGATGTCCAATTTGACATATCGTTATCGATGAGAAACTCAAAATGGCATGCGAATATCGATAGAGCCGATATTACATTTGATATTTTTAAAACAGTGCTGTAAAATGTTTGAGAATGTTGCTCGGCACTTAGCATTGGTTGGCATGTTGCTGCATATTGACTTGACTGGCAACATGTGTGCTCATGTCACACACGTTCCATCATGCTGCCATAAAAGTTGCTACATTTTGCTGTGTGTAGACACATTTATGGACAGGGAAATCGATGTATTGCCGATTATATGCGATATGTTTGATCTACAGCACTTTGCGCGGTATATCGAAATTTGAAATTATTAAAGTGGCCTACCTTATCAGTATTATTTGTTTATAATATTTACTGATTAACAAATGTAAGTATTTAAAATGTCTATACATTGATTGGACAGCAGAATTGAAATAATCACAAAGCCTTAAAGGCTGCAATAAAAATTGTGCGATTTTTAACCAGTTTTTTGCATGTTGTAACATTCGCTTGAGGCAATGGCTAGTTTTTTCGCTGGAGAAATCTGTTCTGGCCAAATCTGCATTGACTGAACCGCACAAGATTGCGATGCTTAACACCAGTTTGGCCAGCGACTTGGCCATGGGGATTATCAAATTCATGATGTTTATGTTGAAATCGGGACGCACGAGCAATTGATGAATTGAAGATAATTTCACAATGTTGGGCTCAATTGATTTGAGGGATGCTGTGTGATTTGCTCTGCTCTTGAACATCCGATCGCTGGGACCAATTGACTCAAGTGACAAAAATGAGTATATAGAAAGATGATATGACAAGAGCAACATTATTTGCCATACGGCATACTATCTTTGTGTTTTCACTCCATAACTCCAATTGGTGTTTCAGCACTTTCTGGTTCTCCCCAACCTGTTTGGCTTCCTTTGTCTGCTCCCGATGCGACTCTGCAGCGAATTGGATCTCTAATTGGATCTAATTGAGTGTGTTTGGCTCGAATGGCGCGCATATCGTACGATACTCGCCTGGTACAGCCTTACAGCGCGACTCTTCAGACTCTTCGACTCAATTGATTTCCCATAAAAAGCATTAATTGTCGCTGACAAATTCCAATTGAAATATAGAGTTAAATGAACCTCGGCGCAACTGAAAACTTGCGAAAGGCCGGCAACTCGAAACCATTTAGCATTGTTTATTTGAGCGAATTTCTGAGAGTGCTTCGAGCTAGCAGTTAGCTGCTGCAAATGACCGACTACACTATACCCTATGCATTACAGTTGAAGATCGAGCGTACAAATAGATTTTGCCTTTGTTGAAGAGATACTTTGAATATTTGAGGGCTTCGATTAAGTTCAAGTGAACGACTATATGATACCCTACAATCGAACATCGAGAATTCAAATCAAATCAAATCAAATCTCCTTTACCTTGAGGATCTTCTTTAAAGTTTTAGTTACTTCAAATAGACGACCCTATGATACCCCGTAGTTGAGGGCTACGAGAAAATAAGATCTGAAATAAATTGGCATTATTTATTTAAGCGAATGTTTTAAAATAAAATAAATATTGAGTTGTTAGGAATGAACGACTAAAGAACACCCTTCATCGCATTGGCATTTCTAGCTTATGATTAAGATCTTTGAATTGTGAGCAGATATAGATATTAGCATTAATTATGAGCGAATGGTTAAAATGAACGACTAGAGCATACTACTTATTCAAGGTGCAAGTAGCAGACTTAGTACGGTTAATTGAGTAAGACTACGGCTGGTGATATACCCAAAAAGGTGATCAACTATAGATACTATGTGTGAGTATGAGTTAATTGAATTAAAACTTAAAAATGATCTAAATTGGAAACTATTTGATTGCTTAATATTTTTTCTGATATTTTGCAGATTTTTCAATGGATTTTCAGTAAAATTCTTGAATCGCTCTGAACAAATGAACTTCGGTTCCTACTGGAAAGATCGTCAATCATATGATATCTACATAGCAATTATATGTATGCATATGTACAATCTTACCACTTAGCTTACAGGGTATATATAAAAAAATGTTGACTTTGGCATCGATAGCAGACATATTTGTATATAAGTCAGGATTGGGAACAAATAAAACGAGAATGTCTGAAATACATTCTGAATTAATGATATCTTCCATCTATTTGCATCGCTCGCTGGGCATTATGCAAATATTATTATTTAAGTATTGCTATTTTTACAGTTCAATAGAGCAGACTGTCTAAACACAGCTACATGCACGAGTACTTAGCTGAGGTGTGTGCGTGTTAGATATACATAAGCATGCGTGTGTATGTGTGTGTGTGTGCGTGTGCTAGTGTGTACAGTGCGAACATGTGATTATGCGCGTTATGAGTCATAACAACTGCGTAAGTTGGTTGGAAACCTCTCTTGCATTGTTAGCAATCATGCTTATAGGGTAGCTTAGCAAGTTGTTGCCGGCTTCTGTCTTCCGCTTGCGCCCGCTGTCTCTCTCTCTCTCTCTCTCTCGCAACCTCTCTCTAATGGCTGGATAAAATTTCTCCGTTACAAACAGAGCGCAGTTCTTTGCGCTCTCACTAGCGCCGTCTCGCTCGCACTTGCATAGCTGGGCAAGTGGTTAGCGTGTCACATCTTCGGGTGCTGCTATGATGGATACTCGGCCGCTCGGCTGTGGGCCAGTATATGGGCCAAGCATATCGTTTTTTATCGTCGCCAATAATGCTTTTAGTCATTCGCCGGCCTTCAATCGCGCAGCTTATTTCGACGGGCAAACGTAACGCATTTGCCGCATTCGGGCCAAAATCTACCAAAAAAAACTCATTTCTCTTGCTGTCTCACGATTCTTCCGAGAATCGCAACATTTTGCCAGCAACTCGTTTGCCAAAACGTCTTCAAATCAGCAGTTCTTGCTAAATTTTTCGGCAACACGTGTTGCTGCCACAGAGACAATTATATTTGCTCTCTCTCTCTTGACTACGTCCGGCTCCGGCGGGGTACAAAGTACACGTCACCGTCACCGTTACCGCCACCGTCACAGCTGGCAGATACGTTAATTGGCGAGCGAGCATCCGAAGAAAGCAAAGAAACATAGCAGCGGAGCAGCGTTTGGCTGGCGAAACCTTTCAGTAATTTACGAACTGCGCCAGCGGCCAGTCGAGTCGGACGAGCAATGGGCTACGACGAGGTTATCGTTCAGTTAGGCGACTTTGGCCGCTACCAAAAGATCATCTATGTGCTGATCTGTCTGACCTCCATACCGGTGGCATTTCATAAGCTCGCGGGCGTCTTTCTGCTCGCCAAGCCGGATTTCCGTTGCGCGCTGCCGACGGATCTGGATGGCGCCAGTTACGAGCTGCCGGCACAGCTGCGGCAACTCGCATATCCCGCTAAGGACAGCTGCGCCTACTACGAACTGGCCTACACCAATGGCAGCTACCATCGGCTGAGCAATACGACTCAGAGCTGCAGTCGCTACATCTACGATCAGAGCAAATATTTGAATAGCGCCGTCACCGAGTTCAACTTGGTTTGTGGACGTGGCTTTCTCGCGGCCAGCAGTGACTCGATGTTCATGCTGGGCGTGCTGCTGGGCAGCATCATCTTTGGCCAGCTGAGCGACAAGTACGGACGCAAGCCTATCTTCTTCGGCTCGCTGGTCATCCAGGTGATCTTCGGCGTGGTGGCAGCCTTGGCGCCCGAGTACTTCACCTATACGCTGGCCCGCCTCGTCGTGGGCTCCACCACATCAGGCGTGTTCCTTGTGGCCTATGTCATTGCCATGGAAATGGTGGGTCCCACCAAGCGTCTGTACGCGGGCATCTTTGTGATGATGTTCTTCTCCATGGGCTACATGCTGACGGCGGTCTTTGCCTACTTCATTCACGACTGGCGCTGGCTGCAGATCGGCCTGACCCTACCCGGGCTGGTGTTCATGTGCTACCACTGGATCATACCGGAGTCTGTGCGCTGGCTGCTCTCCAAGGGACGCAACGCGGAGGCCATCCAGATCATACAGAAGGCGGCGCACTTCAATCGGGTGAACATCACGAAGGAGGCCTTAGTCGCCTTGCTGGATGATGGCGTCAGCTGCAAGCAGGAGATCAAGGAAGAAGAGACTCGTCCACCCTCGGTGTGGGATCTGCTGCGCTATCCGAATTTGCGTCGCAAGACGCTGGTCATCTTCTTCGATTGGCTGGTCTGCACTGGCGTCTACTACGGCCTGTCCTGGAGCACCAATAATCTGGGCGGCAATGTCCTGCTCAACTTCCTAATCTCCGGCGCCGTGGAGATACCCGCCTACTGTTTCCTGCTGTTGACCCTCAATAGATGGGGACGTCGCTCCATACTCTGTGGCTGCATGCTGGTCGCCGGTGTCAGCCTGCTGCTGACCATCATTGTACCCCAGCAGATGCACTGGCTCATAGTCACGTGCGCCATGGTGGGCAAGCTGGCCATTACGGGCTCCTACGGCACCATCTATCTCTTCTCCAGCGAGCAGTTCCCCACGGTGGTGCGCACTGTGGGCATGGGTGCCGCTTCCATGGTCTCTCGGCTGACTGGCATGCTGGCGCCCTATTTGAATGCCCTGGCCACCGTTTGGCCACCGCTGCCGCTGGTCATCTATGGCGCCCTCTCGCTGGCCGCCGGCTTCATGTCGCTGCTGCTGCCGGAGACGCACAACAAGCCGACGCTGGAGACGATTGCCGATGGCGAGCGATTCGGTAAGAAAGAGGCAACCGATGCCTACATGGAGGCGGGCAAGGAGCTGCGCGAAACACTGGAGGCTCAGCCCCTAAATGCGGCCATGATCAAGAGCAATGGTCACAAATACTGAGCAGACCAAGCAGCCGAAGACTTCGGCAACTGCCGAAGACTAAATACCCTTGTAGATACCTTATATCTGAGCTAGCTCAAAACTCTCCTAGAGGGTTTCCTATATTGATTCCCATAGTTCACGCCGTGTTCATTTTTAATGTTGTTGATATATTCCATATTGATAAGATTTAGTAAAGTGAAGTCCGAGGTTTGTTTCAGCATTTCCGGTAAACAAATAACTTTTGGTAGCTATATTATATAGTCGTCCGACTTCCACGTTTCATAACAATATCCATAGGGTCGCCTCTGCAAGGGTGTTGCGAACAGAAGATCTGTGCGCCTAGAACAGTTTGAAAGACAAAAGACCTTTAAACTTAGCTGTGGCTTCGGCTAGGCTAGACTTCATTGTGAGTGCCCCAAGCGAGTTTTTTGTTCTTTACGCGATAATTACTTTTCGCTAATTAGCTAAGTTCAAGCGTTGCAAGGGTCATTCATCTTCTGGCTGGCGAATCTACAGCTATATCTTCCTATAAAAGACAAAGTATTATATTTTTGAAATCTCATATGCATGCCAAAAACAAAGTGAATAGAAAGCTGAAAAAACAGCGCATAGAAAATTCTCCTCTTTAGGCATTTAGCAGGGCTCAGCGGCGTGGCTAAGGGTAGGTTTACTGTTGTCCTACCCAAAATTCCATTTAGGGATCGACGATCGAAGAGGGACCGACGTCCTGCTGCACCCCTGGGCCCACTCTGATACTGTATTATTTTTATACTCTATATATATAAATATATATGTATGTCTCTCTATATATGTATGTGTGCGTATACGATAAATGTAGTACTTATTTAATTACTTACGACTTAACACTAAATCGAATTTCTAGACAATTGTACTTATCTGCATGTACTTATCTCTTAAATATATTCAAATGTTGTATCTATTCCTGGACCAAAGTAAATAAATCTTAACTCGAAATTGCCTTCGCTTCGTCTTGGCTGCTCGGCTCGTGTCTCGTCTGTGTGGGGCGCCAAAGTCTGGAAATATATGAAGCGATCTGCTCGATTTCAACCAAATTGTAATTTATAAATTATTTTTTTGGGCTGTTTCCGTTTTCTACTTGACTTGATCTTGTTCGCTTGTATTTCTTATCTGCATTAAGAAAACACGAGACTCTCGTTATCAGGCGAAAAAATTAATTGAATTTAGAACAAGTGTGAATATGGCAAGGCGGCCTTAGATGACTAGGAGATGTTCTCTCTCTATATATATATATTTTTATATATATATATGATATATAAGAAATATATAAAATATATAAATTTCTGGCGCATCTTAAGCTCTTAAATATATAGGATTTTGAACTATATTATCTCAAGCTCATTTATGTTTATATATATACATATATATCATGTATATACCTTATAGTAATCTAGCATATACATCTTAAGTCTAGACTTAATTATTTATTATTCCTTTCCACAATATTTCACGTTTTCTACTTTCAGAGGAGGTTATCTTTTCAGCCTTCACGTGCTCTAATTTTTAGTCAGATTAAACGCGAGCTGCTTTGGCTGGGTATTTGCAGCTGTCTCACCTAGGAATCATTAGATCTCTATGTAGGTCAGAGCTTTTTATGCACCAAAAATCAGTTTATCTCTTAGAGTTTTGCTTTGAGAATTTGGGGTACTCCATAGAGGAAGGTCGGCAGGACTATAGCCTTGTAAAAGATGGCTTTGATATTTAAGCATAGTTCACTGGAGCCTTTCAGCATCTTAGCCGCATTGTTATTACCTGGTTAACATGGACATTATGATAACGCTCTTCAATTATTCTCTGACGGCACAAAGTCAATGTTCTTCTTGGCCAAGAACTAAAGTTTTGTCACGCGAAATCATATTTACGGCTCTCATATAAAAAGGGAATCCCGATTTATCCCTCTATGTTTCATTATTATATGTCAGAAAAGCAGAAACTTTTAAATATATTCTTTCTATCAGTAGTTTCCCGGCAATTGTGCAGCTCTCACTAGAAAGTACTTAATGTCAGCCAATATTGATGCAGAGTTCGGCTATCAGAGCAAGCTAGTAAATGACATTGGGATTGGTGTAGAAAACCCCAATATACCCGCTTTAATTCATCAAGAGAGTATTGCAACAGGCTGAAAATAAGTTTTGACAAGTAGTTCAATATTTATTCAGAATTTGCTGTGTGAATAAGTACAGCAAGATAGTTAAGCTCATGGAACTATATCGTAAATTTAGCTGTCAACAATTATTTAAATTATACAAGCAGTTTATTGTTTATTTACATGAGCTTCGGCGTTCCCTCAGCTGGGTCAAGTTTACGGCTAATACTATCAGAACGTTTGGATGCTCAACAAAGTTGCAAAACTTAAGATTGTGTGCACAGAGAGAGGGAGAGGGAGAGGGAGAGCAGTAACTGATAACAGCAGAGAGAGAGAGATAGAGAGAGCGCGCCAGAGAGGCAAGAGAGGGAGAGAGGGTGAGAGCGAGCGCGAGAGCGAGGCAGGTGTGCATTGTGGCTGGAATATTGCCAACTGCATTACAATAGACAGAGAGATCGATGCCGGCACTGGCAGCCCAACCCCGCTTGTGACCTAGAAACTAGTTGAGCTATGATCGGCGCTGCATCCCCTGGCAGCAGAGCCCGAGTCATTGGAGAGCAAATGATTGAACTACCTGGGCACATGGGTAACTGCGATTTGGCATAGGCTGAGCGACAGAGCGTCGCTGCGTCGCTCGGAGTTTGTAGATAGTCTCGTTGTCAGTATATAGTTGTTATTGTTTTTATTTGTGATATTTGTGAATGCTCGAGGCAGCCGCTGCATATCGCTCTTAGTCGCGTTCTGGCGCAGATCACGAACGGTTCGTTTCGCGCGCTTTAACTTTGATAAACCCAAGCGGAAAATCTATATACATATAGGAACTTTCAGTTTTTGCCAGACTTGAGGCGTATGCATTTTATTGCCCAATAACGCGCAACTTTATCGGCAACACGCGGCGTATACGAAACGTCTAAACGAGTGCCGCGCCAGCCATTGAACCTCGCGCTCGAAGCTCTGCAAATCGTACGACTGTGACAAGTACTGTGATTGCCAATAGCGCCATATATTACATATACAGCACATATATCAGCTTATACTGTCTACTATCGGGCCATGGGCTATGACGACGTTATCACCCACCTTGGAGAGTTTGGGCGGTATCAGAAACGCATCTATTTGCTGCTCTGCCTGCCGGCCATAGTCTGCGCCTTCCACAAGCTAGCTGGCGTCTTTCTGCTCGCCCGGCCCGAGTTCCGCTGCCTGTTGCCGCACGAGGATGCGGCCACGGCGCGCTTCGAGTCGTTGCCCCGCTGGCAATGGCCGCGTGCCTACCCCAATGACAGCGTCATTGGCAAGCCCAACACCTGTGTCTACTACGATCTCGAGTACAGCCAGGAGTACTTGCAGGGCAATGGGACGGCGGCCAGTAATGCTACGCTGGAGTGCAGCAGCTATGTCTACGATCAGTCCAAGTATCTCAACAGCGCCGTCACCGAATGGAATATGGTTTGTAGTCGCAGCTTGCTGAGCGCCACCAGCGACTCGCTGTTCATGGTGGGCGTGCTGCTGGGGAGCTTCTTCTTTGGCCAGCTTAGCGATAAGCTGGGCCGCAAGCCCACCTTCTTTGCCGCCTTGGTCACGCAGCTGATCTTTGGCGTCGTTGCGGGTGTCGCACCGGAATACTTCAGCTATACGATTTCCCGGCTAATTGTGGGCGCCACCACATCAGGCGTCTTTCTGGTTGCTTACGTCATAGCCATGGAAATGGTGGGTTCCACATATCGTCTCTTTGCTGGCGTCGCTGTGCAGATGTTCTTCTCGGTGGGCTTCATGCTGACCGCCGGCTTCGCCTACTTCATACACGACTGGCGCTGGCTGCAGATCGCAATCACGCTGCCTGGACTTCTGTTCATGAGCTACTATTGGATTGTGCCGGAGTCGGCGCGCTGGCTGCTCTCCAAGGGGCGCAAGGACGAGGCCTTCGTGATCATCGAGAAGGCGGCCAGGGTCAATCGAGTGAAAATACCCAGCGAGATCTATGCCCAACTGGTCGATGAGGCCGAAGAGATTAAGCGTAAGAATGCCCTAGCCGCCGCCCAGCCGGCAGCTTCTGTGTTCGATCTGTTGCGCTATCCGAACTTGCGTCGCAAGACGCTGCTCATCTTCTTCGATTGGTTCGTGAACAGCGGCGTCTACTACGGTCTCTCGTGGAACACCAACAACCTGGGCGGCAATCAGCTGGTGAACTTTGTGATCTCCGGCGCTGTCGAGATACCTGGCTACGTCCTGCTGCTCTTTACGCTCAATCGCTTTGGTCGGCGCACCATTCTGTGTGGCACCATGCTGGTGGCTGGGATCAGCCTGCTGCTGACCATCATCGTGCCAAGTGACATGAACTGGCTGCTGATTGCCTGCGCCATGATCGGCAAGCTGGCCATCACGTCGTCGTACGGCACCGTCTACATATTTACGGCCGAACAGTTTCCCACTGTGGTGCGCAATGTGGGCCTGGGCGCCTCCTCGATGGTGGCTCGCGTCGGCGGCATATTGGCTCCGTATTTGAATCTGCTTGGCGAGATCTGGCGGCCTCTGCCGCTGGTCATTTGTGGCGCACTATCGCTGACTGCGGGGCTGCTGTCGCTGATGCTTCCGGAGACGCTGAATAAGCCGATGCCGGAGACGATTGCGGATGGCGAAAACTTCGGCAAGAAGACGGCGGAGACTGTGGCACATTCCGAGGAGTTGCACAGCATGCTGAATGGCAAGCGGGTGAGCCGAGGCTGACGGCGAGCCGCGGTCAGCGCACATTTAAGCGAATTGAAGCAATTTGCATTTATTTATTCGATGGAAAAGTATTCCAACTCATTCATGTGTTAAACTGTACGCAAATCGTTAGCAGAAACTCAATTTTATTTACATTTTTTGTCCCATTAAAGTGGAAACAAAGCAATTATCAATATCAACGTTGTCTCTGTGAATCAATTGTTTCTTGCTTGAATAATAAGTTTAACAATATATTATTTCATATTCGTTATAGTTAGTTAGCTGCCGAAGTGGGTCTGCACAGAGATGGATTCGTCAGGCAGCCATTGATAACGATAAGAAAGGGAGAGTGAGTGAGAGAGAGAGAGAGGGAGACTGGTGCCGGCTCTCCTCTTTGGCTAGAGTTCATTGTCCAGCTGAACAACTGTTATCATTTAATTCAGCGCAAATAATTTATTCATTGTTAGTATTGTTATTAACAGCTGTTTAAGTAGCTCTCATTTTATTTTTGGATACGACAGCATTTTTTTGTCTTTTTCTTATCGCACTCTCGTTCTCTCGCTCCATAGCAACTGCCTGAGCTATGCATTGCTGTACGTGTGAGTAACTGCTTTAGTTTTAGTGCAAATCTATTAAAATGATAAAATATATGTGTAATTTTATTTTGCTATTTTCTTTTATCTCTTCAGTTAACATTTCTTTATAAATCAATGGCAGTTACTTTGAAGGCTATTTATTAACTTGTCATTTGCATAGCTCAAGAATAAAAAGCGGTAAACTTAATTATTAAGCAAACAATAAATATTGATCGGGCTTCAAGGTTGATTTCATTAGACTAAGCTCATTTGATCTTTATTCATATTGTGCATTTAAGCAAACAGCACACATGTGGAGCAAATGCCGTGGAGACAACTTAGACTCAAAGTCAAAAAAGTTGAAAGCGCAAATTTCAATGTCTATGTCAAAATTGATATGAGCTTAAGCAGCGCTGAATTTACTGATAGACTGCTGCTTGATATGAGGCGACAAAAGTTAGCTTAATATTACAGAGTCTGACTGCAGCTGCAGTAGATGCAGCAGACGAATGTCGTACCCAAAAACTCGACTACTTTATTTTCGCACATTATCAACAGCGACAAAGCGTAGACCTGCCCCTTTACACTCATGAAATTTAGTTTATCAAATAAACTTTGCATTCGATTGTAGCGTACCGTTGTTTAATAATTAACTGCAGTTCTGTTTCAACGATAAAACTGACACAGAATTTACTGAAGAGCTCCAACAACTCTTAACTTAACACTCTTAACACTTTTATGATATTCTCCTTTATGTCGTTCTCACTTTGAATTAGGTTAAAATACTTGCACTTACTATAAGATATGTATGTCTAGTTAACATATATTGTAGTAACCTGCCCTTAGTTGTAGACCTCAATTTCTTGAAGCAGCAGCAGCTCAGCTCATTTTACACCGCAGCCTGAAAGTATGCAACAAAATATGATCCAAGTTTTGCTAGTACACTTCAAATAAAACCAAGACGTAGAAGACGTAGTAGTATGCATATTATTTGTCTGATAATTATTTATATTAAGTGGCACCATGATAAAGTTCTTTTAAAGTTCTTCAATACCTACTCTAAAGCACCGGTATCTGTATCATAACATTCTTAACTGTTTTTTTTTTTCAATTTCCATCAATTTCAATTTAGACTGCAGCCAAAAAGTATACTACAGTTTTTTGAAAACATAATTTTTGAGTAGTGCTTGAATTTGTTTCAGCTTTCAGATTTGATCATTTAATATGTTAAAAAGATTTTAGTTTTCCAATGGACTTACCTTTTGGCAATGAACTACCGGAACTCGACGTACTTATAGTGGGCGCTGGCCTCTCTGGGCTTACTTCCGCCCTCAAAATACTAAACAAAGTAGATACGCTCAATGTAAAAATTATTGAAGAAAGTCCAGTGCCCGGCGGACAGCTTTGCTCCGAAGGTAAACGATTTGTGAAACAGGATCAGTCGGAGCTGATGGCCTTCTTGAACCAACAGAACGTGACAGTAGACGAGGCTAAGGAGTACGACAAAATTGAGTCGCTTAGTCGCTGTTGGCAACTGGACCGAGGCCTAACATCTGCTCCAGCTAAATTGGAGCTTTGGCGCTACATTAATATGCTCGACAACCGCATGAAGAAGTTCGACTCTCGTTATAAGTTAGTTGAGTCTGTTGGGCGTTGTAGATGAACAATTTAACTGATCTACGCATTGTCCTTAGGTATCGCAAGCGGATCCCAACTATGGAGAGCCACATATGTAAAAATCTGTTTTTCAATCTATCTCGGAAGTTTATGTACAATCTGGTTACACTGGCCTCCGGTGTGTCGGCCAAGGATATTAACTTTGATGAGTTCATGTGTCTGTGCAGCGCATCAGGCGGAGTGACTCTTCTAGTTGAACTGTAGGTGCTCCTGGGCTTGGCTAGTTCCATTCTGCCCCTTTAACATTCTACAGTTTCAATTGCAGTTATCTTACCATGCCGAAATCCGTGCAGAGTTTGTCCTGTAGGACGCTGCTCGATACATTGCTTGAAAAGTTGAATCAGAATGAGATCCAGTGCGATGTGAAGGCTATTAAGGTGGAACACTTCAAGAACTATGTGCAGGTGACGGACTCAACTGGCCAGAAACACATAGCACAAGCCGTCATACTGGCTATACCCTGCGACAAGGTGAATGCCTTACAGTTCGAACCGCAGCTGCCCAAAAATTTTCGAACGGTCGCCCGGGGCAAAGAGGAAAAACCAAAGGGTCAGATAACTGAATTCTTTTTGAGCTACGACAATTCGCATTGGA
The DNA here is from genome assembly GCF_003285905.1 of Drosophila hydei. Taxonomy (NCBI): domain Eukaryota; kingdom Metazoa; phylum Arthropoda; class Insecta; order Diptera; family Drosophilidae; genus Drosophila; species Drosophila hydei. The sequence continues at coordinate 7,471,464 of NW_022045830.1, read as the reverse complement.
TAGACCAAGGCTATTCGGGTCAGTTCTTGAATGTGGATCCATTGGTGGTGGGCCATGAGAGCAATTCATTGGAATACTCCGGCTACATGCTGCACACGAATGGTCAGGCGGACAACGTGCGGGACACTGTGCTGGATATGTTGGCAGCTCAGTTTGGCGATGAAATGCTCAATCCCGTGGATTACAAGCAGCTGACTTGTGAGCTAAGTTCGGCGCTGCACAAGCCACAGGTCAAGCCTTGGAATCGAATCATTTGGTCCAGCTCAGCTTCGGCAGCCACCAGCAATCGCAATCTGATGGGCGGTGCCGTGGAGAGTGGTCTAAGGGCGGCCATAAATGCGCTGTTCATAATACGGCCGCAGGTGGTTGGATGGCAGGACTTGAGTGATGTCCATGAGCGGAAAAATCATTCCCGTGACAGTCCTAACTACTTTTTGAGTCTGATCAGCCGTCTCAATCTGTATAACGTTACCTTCTACAGCGTGTTCGTGGTGGGTCTGATTTGTCTGCTCGGCTACGGCTATAACCATTCGGCCTAAGGGAAGCTCAATTGAATCTTTGCACTTAAATATCTGTGGACGTCCTAATTTGTTTGACATTGCAGACTAGTACCAGGGTATAGTCGGGCACTCGGTCACTATTTCGTAGTTTATTTAATTTACTCGCCGTAGCCCACATCTGGACAGATTAGTTTAAATATTTGTGCATAATTCCGAGCTCGTCTCGTGGGTAATCATTCACTTAAAGAATCGCAGCTCCAGTCTACAGCGCCAACAAATTGGATTCCATAAATTTCAATCATACACCAAGTATTAAACCTCGGGCTCTTAGCGATGAGACAGGCACATATGACTTATATGTATACCTGTCGTATCGAAAGTTTTATGCATGTAAATATAATCGTACCAAATCGGAAGTGATCAAAATTTTTTAGCGCGATTATCCTGTTTATGGAATGATATAAGGTGAGCTTGATGGCTTTAATAATAATTGAAATAAAAAAATTATTATTTTTTTTTTTACATATTTTTACATATGAATATATGTCGCTTGTCTCCGGTGATAGTCGGTACCAATCGAGCTCAACCAACTGCATAATACTCGTTCACAATTAAATTTGTTTCAACATTTTTATCCTCGATCAGGACATACAGCTCATTAGTTAACCATCATTCATTATCCATCTGGAAGATTTAATGATATAATCTGTAAAATTGTTAGATATCATTCATCATATCATATCATCATTTAAGATCAATTTAGATAGTATCTCATCTATACCTCTGTTAAAATTTTTTGTTTTCTTATATTGAAATCGAGTGCCACACCCCTAAGGATATATCACTATTGCTGTATATTTTTGAATTTTGGATCTATAAAGCAGGTCCAAATTCTAAGTCCAGTTGCTATAAAAGATATAGAAATGCCGTAACTCTTAGCCAGACAAGGACTCCCACTAGGATGAGTTCAATATTTCAAGTTTTAGCTGACTGCATTATTCAATATGCCCTGTTTACTTCTTGAGCGAGTATACATAGTATTTGTCGACATTAAGATAAGTTCTCTAGTCATATATGGAGCGTAATCAACCTATTATTTTTCGGTCACTCGACTTAAATTGAATCAGGTCAGTTTCAGTAGACTAGAGACTAGACTAGATATATATACAAATGAGAACGTTGCTGATGAATGGGCTCTACGCCCATAGTTCCATGTGAAAGTGTGGGTGTGTCTGGCAGCGTGTGTTGCATATGCGACCAGCTTAACGGTATTTATGCACTTGAGTCTTGTAACCAATATCGAATAATAGCTGCACGTGCGCTGCCCACAAACAAGACAACAACAACAATAATTAAACTGGAGACCCACCCAGGTAAACCCAATTAAATTGTCAACGGCATACGCCCATGTGCATTTTTTTATTTATTTCGAAATAAATTGAAAGTATTCTCTATTTTTGTATCTGCCTCGCAGATGATCGTTAATGATGCGTCAGTGGGTTGTTCTAAATTATTACTATATTAGACATGTTCCTTTCTATGCAATTCTCATTCTTAATTATATGCATGAGAAAAGCTAAACAATAATTGAAGAGGTACATAAAAGCAAAAGCACTAATGCCGTGCACAAAAATAAAAGCTTATATAAATCGTTGGCTGTTGCATACCCTGCAGCCGGTCGGAGCCTAGCCCCATGGCTGTTGCTTACGTATTTCCATTGATATCGGTGTCGATCGATCGATTGACGTAGTAAAAATCATTTGTGTGGATTAATTGAGCTTGGCCAGAGTTGAGAGCTCTTGAATTGAAAGGTATGTTATCTAAACGCTAATACAGTTAACCTCACTCAGCGGGTTCAATGCATAGAAATCTGGTTCCAGTTTGATAACTCTTATAAAGATCATAATCATTGCGTTTGTCGTTCTCATCAAATCAGTTAAAGACAAACGAAAAAAAACATACATGTATCTTTATGGATTACGATACAAATGCAAGTTCAAGAGTTACTCAAGTGGAAAAATATTCTCACAAATGAAAAGCAACAAATTAACACAAGCATTACAAATACAACAATGCACTGAAAACAATAAAGGCTCTGTACTATGAAGAGCCTATGTAAATTCAAATGCCTTCCGCATTAGAGGTTCAACATATCATTTACATAGCATTCACTCGCAGTTCTTTACTTTTTTTTGTTTTTCTTTAAACAATGGTTTCTTTGCTCTTTGCATTATCAAGAGTCGAAAATTAAGAGCGCTGCTCTTAATTATGTAATTCCCAATAACGGAGCTGGGAGACAACAACTATCTGCACAGAGCTGGCGACCATGCGAATGTTAATTTGTAATGTAAAGCAGACAAAATGTAAATTAATACATTTGATATATACAGACATACCTATATGCACATATATACATATTTAAGTTTTGTAAAGAGCGCTCGTGCATTCGTTTCTAATGGCATTTGTCTTCCTTTGCAAAGAAGATCCTGTGCAAAAAAATGCCAGGGTTCGACAAAGCAGGCAGATTGATTGCTTGCCACAGCTGTAACAGTAAGGGATGGCACACTCGCTTGAGCTATTTGAGCTGTGATTATGATGCCTACACTGAAAGAATTTTATGTTTATAATTAATTAAATTAAAATTGAATATAGCTTTTTCTAAAAAAGTAAAATATTTATTTGTCTACTTGAAAAGCCAGGCTTTAGCGGATAGTGAAGCTGTTGAAACTTGAAGCTATATAATCAACAAATAATCATAATGCTTACCCAAATAAAGAACAACATACAATGGCATGATTCTTAATCAATTTTCTTTTTGGTTTGGTTCAAGAATACATTAACCTAATATGCTGCTTCCCGCCTTGTGTAGTGTGCCATTGTCACTAGAAAATAATCTCTTTACAAACGCGCAATGATTTTAAAAATGGAATGCACCACAAACACAGTCATACACACACATACACGCATGCACGCACACAGCCGAAGTTCCAGGCAAAAGTAAATGGGAAATGGAACGGGAATAGCTGTGGCCGAATGTTGCCGAAGCAGAGCCGAATCAGAGCAAAGCATGTTCGCGTCTTTGTAATGAGAGTGCGTACACACTGCTTATGGCTGAGTGTATGTTATATGTCGAGTCTGTTTGTTCTGGCGAGCGGGCGGCTAGTACAAAACGCTGCGATCGACCTCCCATGGGCTTAGTTTGTGAGACGCCTCAGAAGCGGCAAGTAGTTGGTAGCATTGCAATCGACTGCATTGTAAAAGGCGCACACTACACGCGCTCGAAAGTTCATTCAAAATTAGAAACGTTGCCGCGCAGCTGCTCAAGAAAAAGAGCCAACAACACAAATTCAATTCAATTCATTTTTATGTTTATTTTAACATATAAGAAACATTTTTGACAAGTGAAAAGTAAAAAAAAAAACAAACGTGCAGCTCACTAAAAAAAAAAAAACAACATAAAGCATAAAGCAAAACTAGAAAATAGAACAAAACGATAAACCGTAAAGGCCTCAATTGAAGAACATTCTAAAAGTGAAAGTGAAAACAAAAACAAAAAGACGAAGAGGAAGAAAAGCAGAAAGAGATAGGGAGAGAGAGAGAGAGAGAGAGAGAAATAATTCAGTTTTGCATTTGCCTATCGCAATTGCCGTTGCATTTTGGTCGATCGAATCTACGGTTGAGGTATTATCAGTGGCACTGGAGAATTACGGAGAATCAAAGAGACGGACAATAGCACCGAGACCCGTGTCAGAGGCTACACGTCGTGTTAATGCACTCGTAATCGCCCGACAATTGGTCGCAACAATTTCTATATATACATATACATATATAAATATATATAGATTATATATACAACATTAAATCTGTGACTTGTGAGCAAGTGATTGGCATAGATTATATAAAGACTGTTACACGCAAAATCTAGTTTCAGAGCGGAGATCAGTGTCAAAATGTGTTTAGCTTAAAGTTCTTCAACCAAGTGGAACGACCTATTATTGTGTATTTTTGGAATAATTCTCAATTTGAACTCTTATCAAAAAAAGATTTGTTTGCGCTTTGAGTGTTACAAGCAAATTGTATATAAACAAATAATTTATATAAAAATATACAAAGAATCTGTGATAAAGCACATTGGAAAAATGACCAAGTCAAAGGATAATCTGGAAAAAACTAGAGAGCTCATCACCGAGCAGAGCATGAAGGATTTGTTAACAAAGCAGTTGGAAATTGTTGGCAGTGGCGGCGCCTTTGTATGGTAAAAGGGGTTTTCTTATGATTCATTAATTTAACTTTAATAAAGAGGCATACATATATTATTCACGAACTGATCTTTCTAATTATAAATAAAAAATGAACTGGATTAAGTCAGTTCATGATTTAATTCATGAAATTGAAAGTTGTTACAATTAAAAGTTCAAGATCAGCTGAAACTGATGTAGAATTATAAAAAAAGCAACTACAACGGAACCCGCTTAAAGGCATTCTTAGTATTAGTCTAAGGGTTTTAGTTTAAGCCAACTAAAAATGTAATTTATGGCTCTAACTGTTTCGACACAATAGTAATACTAAAACCAATAGTAATACTAAGCACGCGACGTGAGTGACATATAATTTGTATACAGATCGAGGAACTCTAGTCTAACATTACTTATGCATAGCCATGTCGGGGCAGTCAATGCACTTGATTAATAATAGAGAAATCGTGTCCGTTAACGATAATCTGTGCAGCACAACCTGATAACCGCTTCCACAGTGAATCGGGTTAGCAATCTATATGCTTGTATTTAAAACCGGTACTCATTATAATTATCAACATGTATATATATATCAACATATATATATATATATATATATATATATATATATATATATATATATATATATATATATATATATATATATATATATATGTATGTATATAAATATTTATATATTGTTGCACTTTTTGCATTGCCTCAAGGAGGTTCAGTTAAGTGTATGGATTATAGATGCAAACATCGGGAGGGCGGCGTTAACTCAAGGACAGTCGTTGAACTGCCAAAAACTAGTATCTGAACAAACAAAAAAAAACACATTAAAGAAAAACAACTTCTAAATAAAAAGTCACAGCTTTGAATTTTTAACAATTTACAAAAAATAAAAAAACATTCGAAATATGTAAATATTGCGCATTGCGTTCCGGTTGCCCGGTCGGATAAACGAATCGTTGACGATGACGCTTACATTGCAAACGTTTTCATTATGTATGTATATTGGAAGTCGTAATACGACGTACATATGCTTCGCATAATACGACATCGCAGCATGTGCTGAATTTTCAATAGCCAAAATCATGAGCCCGACTCCATGTTTGGATTGTGGAATGTGTCACTAACCTTCGCAACTTTTTTGTTCTTGCAATTAGTAGTGGAATTTATTAGTCTGATCACCGATCGTTTATGCTATTATATCCGTTACTCGTTGGAAAAGGGTGATGAATAGGGAATATGTTTATGAGGAAGTGTATGTTAATGGGGTTCGCTATGTTCCCATTGGGTATACGTAAACATATGCTTATCTTAGCTGCGTCGCTGGTTCTCAGTGAATGAGAGAGATTAACCTCTGTTTTCAGGGAGTATATATATACAACTATAAACTTTATTGTACCAGAGTTTAAGCTATAATACTCTCTGAGTCTTTTCATGATATACCCAAGTTTCATCGCAGTTCCTATCTGATCTTAAGCTAGCGTAATTGTATTTCAAAATGGAAAACCTACGATTTTTCTATCAGGAAATCGATTTTTTTCGATCTTTTGATAAAGGTATCTTGTATGCAATTAACAGATTATAAGATCTGGAGACTTTAAATGTGTTTAAGTGTTTCTATGTCAATAATTGTTCCAAAATTCCCATTCACTTTTAAAAGAAATTTATAGAAAATATTTTCAAGTGTGCAAAGCAGCAGAAGGTCTCTGTCTAAGAGAAAATGTATAAAGTATCTTCTGGCCGGACACTCCCTGCTAGATCACATATATTTGCTATTTTAATTTGAAAAAGACAACTGTTCAATTATCGGAGATTCGTGTTAACGTGTGAAAGATTGAAGTTGCGTGTCGTAAAACAAGCAATAGATAAATATATATAGTTGCCATATTTGTTAAATATCTAAATCGTTTTAATTAGCGCCAGGTGAAACTTGGCCAAAACAATTTCCCCGAATTGCATATTTGGCTAAACAATTTGCACTTCTGCTTAACTATTTTTATTTCCTTCTATAGGGCTATCTTCTTTCTGTGCGTAACGCCAAACATCTTGAACGGATTCCATGTATCGTCCTACACGCTGCTCGGCCATCTGCCCGATGATCAGTGGTGCGGAGTTGATGCACTACAGCACACCAACTGGACGCTGGCGGAGAAGCGCAGCATTAGTGAATATGAACTGGAATCTGGAGGTTGTACCATCTGGGATTGGGACTACGAGCACCTGGCTCGAATGTCTTACACCTCGGCACTCAACTATACTCGACGCATGGCTCAGATCAATAAGCCCACCGTGGTGTCCTGTAAGACCAAGGGCAGCTACGAGTATGCCCAACCGGAGACAACATTCGTGGCCGACTGGGAGCTCACCTGTGAGCGAAGCATTCAGCGCACCTCAGCGCAGGTGGCTCTGTCGCTGGGCAAGTTCTGCGGTTCCTTCAGCTTCGGCATACTGGCTGACAAGTAAGCTAATGAGAGTTGAAATTAGTTCCAGTATTTGCATATAATGGGTATTACGTACTTTCCAGATTTGGTCGTAAGACTTCGTTTACATTGGGCGCCGTCTTCTTTATTGCTGGCAGCATCTTCTGCAGCTTTACGCCTTGGTATAGCATTTTCCTGATTGGTCGCTTTGCTTTAGGCTCTGCATCGTCCGGTCTATTCTATCCGGCTTTTACCATGAGTACGTACATCGTGTTTATTAATTTCTTGACTAACGTGATTGTTTCTTTAGTTGTGGAGAACATTTGCTTGAAGCATCGCACCTGGATGTCCATAGCCTTCTCTGCCTCGTATCCTGTGGGCATGATCCTGCTGGCAATTATGGGCTATCTGATACAGCCCTGGCGCTATCTACAACTAGCCTTGACCATACCCTCACTGCTGCTGATCCTCAATTGCTAGTGAGTTAACCTTACTTAATGTTAATATATATTTTCCTGATAAATAATGTCTGTTCCTGTATTCCTCAGTTTGATGAATGAATCTCCGCGCTGGCTTATAACAAAGCAGCGCTACAATCGCGTCTACAAAATTCTCTTCGGCCAGCCGTGTCATTATGATATTCAGCCCACGATTGCGACAGCCACCGAAATTTCCACCGATAAGAAGACGGTGTGTGCAAAGATCTTTCCGATTCACTCTCTATATAAATTAGTCGTCAAGCAAAGAATCCTATTTTAAATAAAACAATGTGATATAGATTATATTCTCTGATCAGTATGTGATCGAGATTGAGCCAGACATCAATCTTAATACGTTCAATATGACACATGTGTACAGATTGACAGCCACTTCATGTGAATTAATTAATTTGAAGTTTTGTATAATCTGTATATGAATTCTAATGAAGGTACAGACGATTGTGATCATGCTAAAGGTTCAACCCAAGAAATTAATACACATAAATTGACTATAAAATCACATTGCTTATGCTTACAAACTGCGAGTCATTAAGAACAAAAAATTAGAGATCAAATCGAGATCTAAAGATCGGGCTCAACACATAACCACAGTTTGAAAGTCAAAGATCTATAAAGATCTTTTAAATGCATTTGACTTAAGTTCTATAAGCGAAGTACAATTTATGATCTATAAACTGTATGTTACAACCAGATTAATTTAATATATACATTGAATCTTATTGCAGTTGGCAACCGCCACGAATGTTTCACTTGCACAGAAGCTGAAGAATGGCCCGCTTAAGTCAATTATTGAGCTCTTTGCTAATCCGAAAGTCCGCAGATATATCTTTACGTCGTACTTCATGTTCTGTGTTACCTCGCTGAGTTACTATGTGACGGGTAAGTGGTCGGCATTTGCTGTAGCTGAAAGAGTAAATAACTTTCAAACTTTTACAGCTCTGAATGCCGCCAATTTCTCAGTCAGTCGCTACCTTTACATTGTGGCGACAGGGGTCGTCGATATACCTTCGTACGTGGTGCCGGTGATAATGCTGCGCTATACGGGTCGTCGCATTACCACCATGTTCCTGTTCATGTTGACGGGCGTCTCGCTGCTCTTGGTGTTGTCTGTGCCCGCTGGCAGCACCACGTGGATCGTATCGTTTGCGATGTTGGGCCGCTTTGGCATCAGCGCCACCTACTCGGTGGTGACGCTTTATACGGCTGAGCTGTATCCCACCGAGATACGCAATTCGGCGCTGGGCACCTGTTCGACGTGGGCGCATGTCGGCTCCATATCGGCGCCATATGTGGTCGATGTGCTGGGCGCACTTGGCTGGTACATTCCAACAACCATATGCGGCTGCTGCGTTCTAGTAGCTGGTCTGCTAACGCTTACACTGCCCGAAACCGGAACGGATAAGCTATCCGACAAGGTGGACGATGCGCCCGCCGTCGAGAGTAAGCCTGAAAAGCAGTAGCCATAGTCGAGCCATGCGCACTAGTTAAATTAGTCTAAATGATATCTATATATGCGTGTATATGTACCAATATATGTACTAAATATCTATATGCTTATCGTACAATTGTAATACTACCAGTACTGTAGACCTAAGTTTTTTCTATACGTAATTGTTATTTTTACTCTCCTTGCATTGTCGTATCATATCAATATGCATGTTATGTATGTATATTCGTGAATGTTTTCTGTTTCGATATAGTATAATTAATAAATTATATATATATCCGTTACTTCTGCACAAGGAGCTGCACCCATTCGTAATAGGGTCGTGTCACCGTGTAGATGCTGGGCATGCCAGGGATGCCGCAGGTCAGGCCATGGGACACCAGTCCGTAAATGTATTCGCGCCCGTCCGATCCATATGGACAGATTAGCGGACCACCCGAGTCGCCCTGGCACGAGTCCTGATTGTTGCCCAGCGCACAGACCGTGTTCGCATCATTCTTGGGCGCCCAAATGTGCCCAATAATGTCGCGACACTGTTGATTCCCAATCACTCGCACCTCGGCCTCGAAAAGCTGCTTCTGCGATGGCCCAGCATGCCGCGTGGCGCCGTATCCAATTATTCTGCACGATTCTAAATGCAGAGTTGAACAAAGGATTAAGTTCGGCTTTTCTAGCAATTAATCGAATTGTTTGTTACCATTGTTGTTGGGTTTCATACCATGCGGTGGCAGCTGTGCGAGTTGCATATCCTTGGTCAAATGTCCTTTGAATGGGCGCTTCAGCTGGAGCAGAGCGATATCATTGCGGTAGTTGGAACTATATATAATCATATATATGTTTAATGTAAAATGATCAAGCTTTTACTATAGGCTTGTTAAACAAAACTTTAATACTTACGGTTGAAAGTAAATATATTCAGCGCTCTTCATACAATAGGGCTTCAGATTTTCAACATTTTCAATATTTTCATAGCCTATAAATGCGACAATCTTATCGATTCTTCTGCAAGTTCAAATATTTTAAACGGATCTTAAATGGAAATGCTCAATTTGTCTTCATTTAATATAGAAAGGCATATTAAGAGTGTAAACAAATTTTGGTTTTCATCTATAAAAATCTATATATTTAACTATCTAATTCTTATAAATATTATTTAATTTAGAAAAATATTTAAAAACATTATACAAAATTTAATTGGTATATTAAAAAAATAAACGGATATATAAAAATGACTAACTCGAGCAACGAGGGGAGTCTGAACATTGTTCGACTAAAGCAATAGATATATATATATATATATATATATATATATAATTAAATTTGTTTCTATTTTTCTGTTTGCTTCTTCTTCTGTTTCTCATCTTTTCTTCTGTTTCCTCCACTCGTCTTCTCTTCTCCTTTCTAATCTTCCTACACGCATACTTACTTTCTCCAGACACAGTGGGCCGCAGTCAGTATCCAACGTTCACTTATTATGCTTCCGCCACAAAAGTGCTGATATACACGCTTTTGGGTAGCATTGGAATTGGTTCCGAGCTCAGTCAACACATCTTGCAATGAGACCATAAAGGGATACTTCGGTGCGCCATCTGAAATGTGAATAAAAGTTTCAAAAACGCTCTCGAAATCGAATTTAGTTTGAAATACTGCCCACGCTAGAGACAATGCGTCCTCCTACAATGGGCACCCCAAGAGAATCTTTGAAACAAAGTGTTATTAAGTAAATGAAATGGAGGAGACATTTTAGAAGGCAATTAAAAGCAGCCCTCATTCTGGAACTTTGTCAAGATACTAAATAGTCCGTCAGCATTTTCAAATAGAGCAAAACTGTTTTTCGAATAAATAATAAAATATAAATAACAACAAAAAAACTGTAAGCGTTCACAAGCTGTGCAAATAATTGAATGGGAATGCGATTGTTGAATGTTTTGAAATCTCTACTGCGGGCGTCATCGAACTTTGCGAGGAGAGCATTAGAAGCTGAGCAGAAAACATGTTTATTTAATTATAGTTTTATATTTCTATTAATTTAAAAATATTTTCTTTTCAAGTTTCGCTTAACGGCTTAAAGTTTCAACGGCAGCTCAGCAACATAAAATATACGATCTGGCAGCACTAAAAATTGTATTATAGCCATACATCGCGATGGGCACACTGTTTTAGTCAAACAGCTGATGAATCGCTCACGAAAACTGTGAATGGTCAGACGCCATTGTGTACACGTTACGTGCGTTGCGAATTGTAAGTGCAAATTGTTCATTAATTTTTAATAATTACTGAATTAATATCTAATTGAATAAGGTATAAACAACGACAATCAAAACGTTGACATTGTGTGCATAGTTTTTGCATATTTTGATTTGATAAAATATGAATAGAAAGCATATTACATACAATTTGTGTTGTAGCTACTAATTTATGTTTTGTTTGTAATAAAATATGCGTGGGTCGTGCAAGTGATATGAATATTCTAATTTCAAAATGAACAAAAGCAAATAATCTTAATTATTAACAGTTATCAATACTTCACTAGCTACAAGGTCAAAAGTTATGGGCCTGAACCCCGCCCTAAGCCCATTGTTTTTTGTTTTTTTTGCTGACAAAGTCGAAGTGGGCTTTGAGAAATGTTAGTTTTGCTAATGTTTTTGTATGTTTATTTATTTGTTTGTCTGTCTGGCTTTTCAAAATGATAATGATGAACCAGATGTATCGATTCATCCATATTGAGCTAATTAATGGTATATGGCATTTTTACAGTACAATAATGTCACAAGGCGGTGGCACACCATCAACGAGCAATCCAACCGTTTTGCATGGCGGCAAGGTCTTCATACAACGGGACTATAGCGATGGCACCTCGGTGAAGTTCCATACAAGGCTACCACCAGAGCTGGAAGGAATGGTATGTAACGGAAAACTGAATGAAACCAGATTCCTGACCAACATTTCTCTTAATTTTCATAGATTGAACGGCATGTTTTCGAAGCGACAATTAAGAGGCTTAACGAATTTTATGCCGAGGCAGAGGAGGGCTCGTGCAGTACCTACTGCGAGGGCTGCATAGGTTGTATAACAGCGTATTTGATATACATGTGCTCCGAGACACATTACGAAAAGGTGAGCGAACTATTTAAATCTTTGTGTAAATTGTATTAATTTGTCTATTGTCTCATAGACGCTGCGAAAGATTTCCAAATTTGTTGCTTTCCAAAATGAACGCATTTACAATCCAAAAGGTCTGCAGTTAATCGATCCAACATTTCGTGGTCTTCGCGTTATAGAGATAACTATATTTGATCGTCCGGGGCGAACGTGACTTCCGCTTTCGCATTCAGCCAATGAGTTTTTCATGTGAGGTGTCTGCGATACCAACAATCAAAATCTGTATCAACAAAATAACAACAAACCGCAACAAGTCAAAAGCCATTTCGTGTGTTCCCCTCTCAAAGCTTTATAAACATTAAAAACAAGTGCAAGAATGCGAGCCAGAGTGCATGCTCAAACGGATCGATACAAAGATGTGACCTCTCCAAGGATCGGAGCAACTTCATTTTTATTTGTGGAGCACGTGAATTAGTCATAAGTGAGAGCTGTATTGATGATGACGATTATGTCGAAGTCAAATAAGCGATATGTTTAACAGTTTGTGTAGTTGTTAGCCAAGGCAGAGTTTAACCTTAACGTGTTAGTTAGTACGAGTATTTATGCGTGTGCAAGCAGCGCGTTGCTAGTTGATTAAGTGAAAAGCTACTGAAACTGCATTTGAGCTAAAAAACATAGTTACATACATTTACTTATACAAGCAAACAAGAACACACACACACACGGACATATATTTTGCATATGTTATTGTTTTTTATTTAACTAATTTAACAAATATTTGTTAATACATTTAATACATATTCTATACTGTATTTGATTTAAGCATCTAATCTTGAACTTGATCTAAAACATTCTGCTTTAGTGCAAATACAAATATATAATTGTAGCACATAATTACTAAAAGAAACCCTTAAATGTTTAAAATACATAAAATTTTATATCTACAAGTCTTGAACGATTTCGAAACAGCGCCAAAAGAACTTACACACATATACATATATATATATTTAAATATATAGAGATATATTGAAATATAACCAAGTGAAGAACTGTTCAATTTTTAATAAAAAAACCTAAAACAACAAAGTTTCTCTGAAAATCTTATAAACAAAGAATTTTCGCTTGGCTCGCGCTTGAGTTAAACAGCTGCGGGCTTTTTGCTTTAGCTGCTAACTTGGCTCAAACAACAATTATACCAGCATATTTGAATGTCTGTTCAGAACTTAAAATTTCGAGGTAAAAAAACAATGTGAATAATATGCTTAAAACATTTTACTTTCTTTAATATTTTACTTAGTATTTACACTTGTAGCTGCCAGAAAATGCGCATAAAATATATTTAAACAATTTGTGCAGGCAATTGGTGAATTCTTTGAGAGTCATACGGAAACAGAAGAACTTAGAAAGGCTTCAACAATTTTTTTTATGTGCTTTCCTCTTGCACTTTGTTTTTTTTTTGTCTTTTTGAATATGTATTGTATATTAGTTAGTAACTCTAAAGCGATTTATATACTTAGTAATATACCGTCTTGCTTCTCTATATATCATAGCTTTATCATTATATAAACGAGTTGTAAATACTTTGCTCTTCATCAACATTTACTTGCCCGCTTCGTTCATGTTTTTGGGCAAGCTGAGCAGCGAGTTGATTAGCTCCGAGTTTCGTTTGGGCATGCGCATATTGGTGGGCAATGAATTGGGCAGATAGTTGGGATACTTGCAGAGTGTGGCAGGCACTTGGACGCGTCCATAGCGTGCCACATTGTTGATCCAATCATACAGATCGCGATTGTACTCCTTTTCCACATAGCGCTCCTCGTCGGGCGACGCCAGCACGAGCGTCCAGCACAGGCAACCGGCCAGCGCCAGTAGCGCCACAGTCAGATTATTGTGAGCCATTGTCAATAGAAACCAGGCGAGAACACAGAACAGAGAACAGGAAACAGGAACAGTCACTGACTATCGAGCCACTTGCAGCTTGTGAATGAGCAAGTCCCAATTGGCAACGGCATTTATATAGTTGCTGCGGAACAGTTGGGTTAGATAAATCACAGCAGGACATCGCATGCCTCATGCATAGCCAGTGCCATCTTACGTCTGCGTCTCGATGTCAGTTCCAGGGTAAATATACGCCACTCGCAGGCAAATAAGGCAAATAAAGGTTTGCAGCGAGGTCGCCTCATGGCTAATATTTGATTATGCACCATTTTATGTGCGTGCCACAAACGATGACAGCGACAGCGACAACGACAACAGCATCAGATTTGCGCTCTATTTGCTTATCCTGGTTAACAAGCGCACTAACCGTGGGCGTTCTCTGATTAATTTTAGACTAAGCGCCACATAAAATTAGTACTTAAATTCGTTTTTACGACTATTGCCAAAATAAGACAGCACACATCGCGCCTTTTGCCTAGACTGCTCGTATACATATTGTCCTCATATTTGCACAACAATACGTACGAATCAAAGACGACCTTCATGTGATATCAAACTCAATTGGCTCTTCTTTCTTTCCTTGAATTCGACTAGTACATAATATAAATAAATAAAATATATATTTATACATATATATATATTTATACATATATATATTTATATATGAGCTTAGGTATTCTGCTTAAGCATTTCCTTATCAACAAATCTAAATATATCAATAATCTATTTATATAACATATTGATGAATCGTAACACCAGTGACAGGCCTTGTTAGATAGAGATAGCACGAACCATTAAGACTGAGTAATCAAGAATTAGACTATACTATTTCAAATATGTTACCAAAACTTGATCACCTCACTTTATCGACATCTATTCTAAAGTCTTTAATCAGAATATAGACTTCGACTTTAACATATGTTATTTAGCTTTAGCTTCAAGCACTTGAACTTCAACTTGATTTTAATTGATGAGATTTTTGGTATCTGCAAGTATTGCTGCCTCTCCTCTAAATTAATTACATTTTTAATATTTTTTTTAATTACTAAGATATTACCCCTACTACTTCTACAGTTCTGCCCTCTTCACTTCCAGCTCGCTCCGTTTCTACCTGCTTTTGAAACTTAATCAAATTGTTACTATTTGCTTTAACTTTAGGAATAAAGTACAATTTATTCAAGACCATCAGCCTCTAGCGACTAAGGCCGCCTTCGGCTAATAAACCAAACAATGTTCACAATAGACTTGCGTCAAGATCTCGGTTGTTCAGTTGTGTCAATAACAAGACAACTTTTGAGACAGCTCGCTTCTTATTTGAGAATTTTTATATCAAGTATAGTTAACCTATATTCTATATAACCAAAAAGTTCGTAATACAATGTACAGTCAAAGCTCTTAGTGCTACAAACTTATTCACAGTATAGCAGCGAAAGGGGGTTCAATAGATTTAGCAGAAAAGTTGACTAAATATGTTTTGAAACACATACCAGTAGAACGCTGCTCTATAGATACAAATGGTAATTTAGTAATATACAAGGTGAGATACGAGATTTTATTATCTTCTAAAAAATCTATTTAAAGGAAAGTCCATAGTAATCACAAATTAAGTATATTTTATAATTTTAAATGAAAATAAAAAACAAAAAAATTAATTTTTATTTTTCTATTAAATAAGTAAATAATTTTATTTAACTTTGCTTTTTGACAATTAAAAAGTAGGCAAAGAAAAGAATACAAATATTAGCATTTGCTATATAAAACAACGCGTATATTTTTGCAAAAATATGTTTGAGTTTGCAAATTGGTTATAAAATCAAAATCTTGGCCAACAATTAGATCAAAAGACCTTTGATGCCATGGGAAGCTCTTGGGCTGCAAGCTGAGACTGTGTACGTCTCTTGGTCTGCAAGCTGGCTGTGTTGCTTGCAATGATGAACTTTATGAAGACTTTGAGGAGTGCACCCCTACAGCCACCACTACCAAAGCATCAACAGGCAGCAATATGAAAGGTCAATACGAAAGTTTGTCCGCTTGACCAATGTGAGGTATAGCAGGAGCAGAAATATGCTTCGAAATAACAGTCGCGCGTATTGGGTTTGTGGACTAAACCCGATCTCCAGCTCCTGCCAGATACATAAAAACACGATGTTGATTTCAAAGTGCTATCTTAATACTAGAAATTGTTTTTAAACAAGAATTTTTAGTCACAAGTTGAATCTGGGCACATGATTCTTAATATAAAAATTCTACTCGAAAAACAATTTGTAATAATGTTAAGATTATTACTGATTTGTAGTTAGAAAGTTTTTAAAACTAGATCAATTTCAAGAATTTTAAAGTCGATTTGATTAAATGTCGACGTGCAGTCTAGCTATTTGCCTTTAAACTGTTGATGTCTTGAGCATGAACTTATTCGTAAAGAAGTATTCTTAAATATTCTTAAAGAAGTATATATTGTTTTTTCACTTTAGAAGAGCTGAACTATTAACACTAAATTCTATTGTGTAGGTACTAAGATTATACTAGTTTTCAACAAGTACTCTATAAAGCTTAGAATTCTTTTTAAGCCTAAAGTGTTTCGTTCCTGAGTTCCTGCTTCGTTCAACCGATAATCAAACTCATTAAGGATTATGCAAGACATTGTTCAATTCCCTTTTAATTATGCTAAGATACCCCACAGTCAGTAGAACTTAAATTCATATAAAAATAGCCAAAAACTTGTTGAATTTTCAATGATGTGATTTATTTTTGATTCAATTGCATTCACTTACATAGTTACACAAATTAATAGAATTTCAATAGGAGAATTAACTAATAATATTGATAAGGACATCAAACGAACGATTTAGTTCTTGAGTTTTTGTACTCAATTAAAAAGCGTGTGTTCTTTCTTCTTCTTATAATCTTTTTTTATATCAACGCAAAATTTGTATATTTACATGAAATGGGAAAAGTATTTAAATAGAACTTGGAAGTGTTTGTGCGAAAGATTAGAAAACTTTGAGGTGCTTGAAAGCCAATTGAGGGATAATCAATCTTCGAGTGACGAACTCTAAGATACAGAATATTATATTGTATTGAAATACACTCATAAGCAAGTTCTTAAGTTCGTTCATAAAGTTGTCTGGATTTTGATTCTCAATGGCGCGACAGAATAGCTAGAAAAATAGTATAAATTTATATATATATATATTATAATGATGGTGCCTACAATTTACATTCAAGCATTAGCAATTAGTTATATATATTTGGGTATTTTTATAGAGTAGTCTACATATATATATATATATATATACTTAAACACATTTTATACACACACGTTAAATTTTGTAACTTTGCTCAACATTCAGAGAGTACGAGATATTTGTTGACCTTTATTTTTATGTAGGTGCTAATGGTATTCACTAGATATTTGCTTATTTGCCATTTAGATTTGAGTTGAATTCTAAAATTGACAAAATTGATTTTTAGGTTTTAATTCTTCTCTACAATTAAACATTCGATTCATTTTGCTTCTTCTAATTCTTGCAAATATATTCAATTAATTTTTTGTGCACAATTATCAATTTTTTTGTTTGCTTTTCAAGGGTATTTTGATATATATATATATATATAATAATATTTTTATATAGTTAGAGAGTTTCGCTAGTCTAGAAATATCAGAAAATATTGCTATAGTTTATATTTTTCACAAGTTCTGTTTTTTGTTGAATCAGCTGCTTAAATATAGTTAAACATAGTAGTATATAGGGACTTGGATTTGGTAATGCCATCTATATTTTAAGAGTACGAGTACAACACGTGTATATATTTATCACATGCGGACTAGTTGTAATAGTTATTTGGGGCACGGCAATTTCGATAGCCCTAGATAGCTTAGTCATGCATAGCCTCATCAAATTTCTTGCTTAAACATATCCATATGCTATGTAAATATCTGGTATTTTATACGTTTGACTAGCACGTTTCGATTACGAAAGAGAACTACTTAACACATTTGTATTGATTATCTATATAGTACATATATTTGACTTCGTGAGGTGTACAAACATCTAAGAGCTTAGAATTACGATTCGTTCAGATTCAAAGCTAGAAAAACGGAGAGAGAGAGAGAGGAGGAGAGAGAGAGAGAGAGAGAGAGAGAGAGAGATAATATACCAAAAGGCTTAATGCGCATGCGCTTTGGCCTTTAGGACCTTAAATAGATCACATGATTTGACATTCACTTAGGTATAATATTGCAATTATCTTTGCTGTATGGGTGTGTGCGTGTGTGGGTGTTTGGGTGTGGGTGTTGGTGTGTGTGAGTGGGTATATTGTTCTCTACTTATAGGCATATACACGTAGAGCAAACAAGAGCTGTTCTCATTCAACTTGAACTACACATTAATTAGTTAGTTACTATAGTTAGTTAGTTGGTTAGTTAGTTAAAGACAATGTCATTCGAGATTTTAATTGTAGGCTTTATGGCTGGCATTTTGTTGCTATGCACACTGTCCAGCCAAACTATTCAGCCAATTAGATTTCGGTCAGCCCCCCTCCGCTTTTGTCAGTCTCACTGCCAGCCGCATTGGAGGGGGTCACCAAACTCTAATTAGACGGCTTTCGTCATAATAATGCGCACAGCTTGGAGCGCTTCTTGCTCTTGTCGACGGTGCCAGCTGACGATGTGGACGAGGAGGCGGACATGCGTCCAACGCTGCCAGAATGCGGCTGAGATGGACTGGTCGGACTCTTGTCGTCCATATCCTCGCTGACATGCGACTCGAGCAGCTTGAGCGATGTCTTTGGCTTCGAGCCGTCCATGCTGTTGTAGAGCGTCTTCGATAGCTTCGAGCGCACCACCTTGCCCAAAGCGCCCGTCTTCTTGATGCTCAGCCGTGAGCTGCTGCGCTGGTGCTCCGGTGTGTGAGTGTCCTCTCCGCCGCCGCTGGCGCTGCCTCCATGCTGGTTGCAGTTGAGCGTTGTCACGGTGAACTCAATGTCCTTGATCTCCTCATCGGCACAGCCGGCAAACTCCTCAACGGGCTTATCGATCGTGTCGTGATCGATCCAGGTGAGGCCCATCTCCACTTTCTCCGCCAAATCCTGCCAATTGCGTCTGTTCTCCAGCGTGCCCTCGTACAATGGCGTTATCCAGGGGAATGTGTCGCACAGCACACGATAGAGTGGCAGACAAATGACATCTATGAAACCAACCTGCATTTTGGGCAGCTCATCCTTGCGCTCCCTATGATACCCAGTTTCAAATCTTTTTCATATTATTCTATTTTCATTTACTCACCTATCCATCATGGCCACGGGCTGTGTATTAAGCTGCAGCTTCTCGAGATCGCCTTGATCGAAGAACTCATCGGCCACTAGCTTGGCAACGCGATGCTGCACCTCCCAAGGCTTGGCTATGGCGCTCACATCGCAGGCCGTCATCATCATGCCGCACAGTACTTAAGGCGAGGTAAACAACAAATATTACGCATACGCCCTGTGTGCTTGGCTTGAATACTTACAATCCTTCTTCTCCTCGCCCTGCCAATCGAATTCGCCATTCTCAACCAGCTCGAGAAACGCGTTCCGTTTCTTAAAATACATTGCTAAATCGGTCGAGAGTATAGCGCTCTCGACAGTCTTCATGACGGAGCGATAATCTTCGGGCGACAAAGCCTGATAAACAATATTTGAAAAAAAATATATATATGTAACTATGTATGTCTATATATTGCAATAAATGTTATTCATTAAAATATATCATAAAATATGTCATAAGTATATATATCAAAATTAATTAATTTATATTTATTTTTATTTATATTCATAATAAACTGCATATTTTAGAGGCAAAGACTTTCTGAAGCTGTTAATATCATAATAATTTGTATAGCTGGCTAACAAAGATTTCAGATGAAATCGATAAAGATTATACAGCATACTTTTTGGGGTAGAAATTGATGGGCATGGAAATGAAAGCCAAATATATAGAGTGTATATAAGGTACGTGATGATTACCTGGAATATATTGTTGCCCTCGGAGTTGAGTATCATAACACATTGATCGAAATGATGATGTTCCATGGTGCTGGTGGTATAGAGTATAGCCAGCGGGGATTCAGTTTTGGTTTGGAATGCATTGTTGGTGCCGCGATGATCCAGATCGTGGCACAGGCAGGCCACCAGCAGGCCCAGTATCTCTAGGTCGGTCATAAAACGTTCCATTTTGCCCGTCTTCAGCATTGCGAACATTGTCTGAGCCACGTTCAGAGCATGTCGCCAATTGTGATATTTGACTGGGCGATAGTTCTTGCGAACGCTCAGCACCCAGCGGCAGAGCACCTGAAAGGGAATCAAACCAGGTGTATGTCGAGTCGTAAGCTCAAGCCTAGTCACTTACGTCGTAGGGTATGTGAAACTGGGAGACGAGATTGCATTGCATGAACATGCGCAGCACTGCACGACAGGTGTCATCATCAATCAGGTCAAAGTCTAGATGGGATACAGATCAGAGAGCATCCACAGGGTTGACCACCTCCAGCACACTTACCCGTAAAAGTGAAGCTGTACAAATTGTACGATTCGGCCTCGGCAATGGGGTCCTGGGTGAGTTTCTCTGTCTGATCCTGACTGGCCGTGGCATGATAGCTGAGGCACTCCAGGGCCACCTTCTGCTTGGCCATCAGCTTGCAGGCGTTCTCGTACATCTGTGTGTTGTGTATGCCCAGGCCGCAGAATATGGCAAATGCCTCGAATATGGATGCATCCGATTCGGTAAAGGGCAGACCGTTTGCCTGCAGAACAACAGCAGCGACATTAGCCAGCACTGGCTAAGGCAGTTTTGAGCAGGTAACTCACCTTGTTAATCAACTGGGCCACGCCAATGACCGTCTTCTGGGCATTCACAATGGGCATGCAGAGTATGGCATGGGTGCTGTCGATCTCGCTCTCGGCGCGTATTTGATTGTGCTCCCGAACCCAATCGTGAACATCGCAAATGTTCACCGTTTGCCCGGTGGTGGCCACGAATTGGGCAATCTGCGCCAGCGTCGAGTGGCTCAGATCGCTGATGGAGGGCCGCGACACATTCGCCGCATGATTTTCCCCGCCCAGCTCGAAGAGCACGGTGAAGCGATTGCGCATCTTTTGCTGCAAGGCACAATTGAATATGAAGCATGCATATGAGAATAAAGAGCATCCAGCTCACCTTTTCCTCGAAGCTGTCGCCACTCATAATGGCACGCGAGGTGCGCTGCTGGAGCTGATGAGGCTTCTCGATTATCTTTTCCAAATGGCTCTGCGAAAAGAGGCATGCAAGGCACTCG